>NC_138221.1:38710204-39270204 GCF_964197995.2 Scardinius erythrophthalmus
ACAGTACCTTATGCCTCTGAATCTATGCCTGCCTGCCCTCATATCAATATTACATTTATTTCTAGAACACAGTTCCAGTAGTGGGATTGAATATGAGATTGAATGAGTGCACTCAATAACGTCTACAATGGTTTCGGACACCCAAATGGCTGTTCCCTCAAATAGTGCCCTTGGCTTAGTTTTTTGGCTTTGATTTCCAACCAAAATCCAACGTCTGTCCGACGTAAATCTGACGTCGGGTTCTGATGTAAATCTGATGTCGGGCTTTGATGTCAACCCGACTTTCATTTCCAAACCAAAATCATCCCCTGACTGACGTTACTACTTTACTACTCAAGGACCTTGACAGAAACGTAGTGGAGTGAAAAGTATGATATTTGTCTTTCAAATGTAGTGAAGTTTAAGTAAAAAGTTTTCAGAAAAAATAATACTCAAGTAAAGTACAGATACTCAAAAAGTGTACTTAAGTACAGTACTCAAGTAAATGTACTTTGTTACTGTCCACCTCTGCTAGTAGGCAATATAACAGGTGAAAGACATGGCATCGACTTGCATTGAATGATCGAGAGACCTATTTAGAGGCTGGAATACACTATTAGTTTAAAACACTAAACAACTAATGATCACACACTACCAGACTTTCAAGTTGTTCCGAACACGGCAAGCTTACACAGAAACGTGCGCTTTATTTCATGGAGACACATGACAAATGAAAAAAACATTCATTCTAAAAACTGGACAGAATTGTAGTCTAAAAAGCTAAATAAACTTTGCGCCATCATACGAAATCTGTCAACTCCGGCTGGCCGGAACCTGCAGTCTGACCTTTGGGATGCTAGCTTCTGTCAACTGTAAATGGGGGAAAGTCTAGGCAAAAGTCAAGTAGTTTAAAGACAGAAAGAATCCAGCCAGAGCAACCACCCACAGTCATTGAGTCAGCAAGTTTTGCATGCCAAAAATATAAACAGTCTACTTTTCTATCTTTCATGTCTTTACATTTCATTTTTCTTTGTCCTAAACAGCCCAACTGGACACCCCGTTTTATGAGGAGTGGTGGTTTCTCATCGTGTTGGCATTGTGCGGTCTGATTCTGCTGTTGCTGTTGGTTTTTGGTCTGGTCTTGCACGGACAGAACAGGAAGTACAAGAGCTGTGGAACAGGTGACCTAAAACAAACCTCTTCAGCCTTCTCACGACACATCCATCCATCCTCCCTCACATAATCATTATGTGCTGTAAATCCGCATACATATTCATCCAGATAAACACGTCCACCCACTCAGACTCCCACACCGTCCAGCAAACAGTGATTCAAATTTGACCCAGGTGCTGTTTTTGCTGTGATGATGATATGCTGACTGCTGTAGGTAAAGCTGTGTCCACGGTGGAGGAGACGGTCACACTGGACAATGGAGGCTTCACGGCTCTAGAGCTCAACAGCAGGCCCATTCATGTCAAGAGTGTCTTCCTGAGGAAAAATGGCACCAGGTACTGTAAAGAACACTGCTTCCATTTGCCTCGTCTGCTAAATCTAAGGGAGCAAATTCACTAGAGAGTTGTGTATTTCAGCATGAAAACCTGTATAACCAGTTGCTAAATTAGGTCAAACACTATTTTTTTTTTTTTTTTCAGACCAAGCATGTCTACATTCTGGTTAGGCTTATTGTTGATTTCATGACATTTTCCACTGTATTTTATCAAATAGTGGAGAACAGTTATAAATACTACTACAAACCCGTAACAGTCTTTAACTTTGAAAGATGGTTAACTTTGGACCAAACCTTTTTTTAGTGTGTGTGGGGCGTATGAAGGACTAAAAATGACAGAACGAAAAATAAATAAATAAATAAATAAAAGTAGAAATAAATAAATAAATGCAGAAATAATAGTAAAAATAAATACATTTTGGTAATATAAATGGCTATTTCTGTATTTTTACATGTATTTATTTATTTATTTATGCATTTCTATATGTATTTATTTATGTATTTATACATTTATTTATATATTTATTTATTTATATATTTATATATGTATTTATTTATACATTTATTTATTCCTACATTTATTTATTTCTGTATTTCCACATTTCTACATTTATTTATTTCTGTATTTCCACATTTCTACATTTATTTATTTCTGTATTTCCACATTTCTACATTTATTTTTCCCTGCGCATGTATGCTAATTGACCAATGGCTAACCACGCCCCCTCCACTCACTCAGTCAACATTCGGTAACAGGCGCTTTGGCAGCTGTCAGTAGGATACATTTCACAGGAGGCAATTGATGATTTTTTGGAGACAGAAAGATTATATATCATCTCGATGTCACCAAAAGGGCCTTAAATATGCATCGGAGGGTTATATTAATAATTTTATTGTTGAGAAGGTCGATAAGCTTCAGCTCCAGAACAAAGATTTACAGTTCACAGTGTAAACGTTATAGTTTGGTGCTATTTCGCTTCAAACGCTCGCTTTATACGTGCGTCCTATTCGCTTTGGATTCAAAATGTTCAAGCGTCGAACTAGACGCGGATACGCGCGAATTTGACGCCCTATTCGCGTTTGGTGGGAGCGCAGAATAATGGACAGGCTGCGATGTCAAGATTGCATTGCTGGAATGTGTGTGTGTGTGTGTGTGTGTGTGTGTGTCAGAGAGCGGGCGCCGGGGCGCGATCGAACAGTGGAAACATAAAAACATACTCCATTTTGTTCATACAGGACATAATTAAAACTGCAAAGTGTTTAGCCTACTTATATTTGTGTAAAACACAACATTGTGCTTTTGTCAAACTGTAAACTCTTGTCAAACTGTAACCTACAACTGTCACCCAACCCAAATCACACACACACACTGTTTAAAAGCTAAAATGACAAGAAAAAACATAAAAACGAATGAAAACTGATAACCGCAATGCATTGCAATGGACGAGGAAGCAGAGAACGTCCAAGTGTATTGGGTTAGCTATGCGTACTGTGATTGGCTCATCGCGTTTGGGGGCGTGGTTAGCCATTGGTCAATTAGCATACATGCGCAGGGAAAAATAAATGTAGAAATGTGGAAATACAGAAATAAATAAATGTAGAAATGTGGAAATACAGAAATAAATAAATGTAGGAATAAATAAATGTATAAATAAATACATATATAGATATATATATAAATAAATATATAAATACATAAATATATAAATAAATGTATAAATACATAAATAAATACATATAGAAATGCATAAATAAATAAATAAATAAATAAATACATGTAAAAATACAGAAATAGCCATTTATATTACCAAAATGTATTTATTTTTACTATTATTTCTGCATTTATTTATTTATTTCTACTTTTATTTATTTATTTATTTATTTTTCGTTCTGTCATTTTTAGTCCTTCATAGGGGCGAGGGGTCTTCTCACAAATATAATTGTCCTTTTTATGTAACGGGGTTTAAGGGACTTGTGACAAAAAAAGATATAATAGTAGAATAACTATTTCCCAAAAAATAGATAGATTGATAACAAATAATATGCAATTCCTCAGCAATGTATACAAATATTTAAAAATTTCAGTTTCCTCACCCTCATGTCGCTCCAAACCTGTATGACTTTCTTTCTGCTGTGGAACATAAAATAATATATTTTGAGAAATGTTTGAGTGTTTGGTTGGGTTTTTTTTCTTTTGCTACACACAATGGAGGTCAATGGTCACCAAAACCATTACCAACATTCTCCAAAATATTATGCAGAAGAAAGTAAGTCATACAGCTTTGGAACAACACGAGGGTAAGTAAATAATAATATCATTTTTATTTTTGTGTGAATTAACCCTTTAAGGAGCATTTACCGTTGTTCAGCAAACGTTTGTGGGCAAAGTCCGGTTGTTTCAGTCTGAATTCATGCAGGTGTGAGGAGTACATCAGAAATAGAACAAATCGTGCAGACAGACTATTCACTATATCACTATTATAATGGGTCTTTTGTCGCATTGTGCCGCTCGCGTCCCGTGTAGACACGTTGTTAGCTGCATCTAGGGACACTTAAGCTTAGAGGGATCACTTTTTTTAAGCACTTTCTTTTCTCTTCAAGCAGGTCCCCTCCCAGACCCAATCCAGCGGGACTGCGCTATTCCGACGAGGACATCTGTAGCAACTACAACGGTGTGGTTTCCACAGAGAGCACCGCACTGACAGAGAGGCCTGCAGAGATGTCCGAGTCTGAGGTGGAGTGATGCTTATTCACTCTATTGGTGTTTATTTTGACTGGATGAGCGTACATAATCTTCCAGATGTGTGATTTCCCCTGTCGTATTTCCATCAATCAGGCCACAGACAGCGAGTGCGAAGAGGAGCCCATCAAACACTCGTTTGTGAATCACTACATGAGCGATCTGTCGTACTTCAACTCGTGGAAGCGGCAGCAGAAGGGGCTAAAGCAGACGCTGGCCTGTTCCTACGAGGAGTGTGCCAGCGGGGACACCGAGTCCTACTATCAGACAGTGGTCACACAGCACAGCGTTGGCGGGGTCTACACCCCTGCTGGCCAGCCCGCGCCAGGCTCACGGACTCCCGTCACAGGCTTCTCCTCGTTCGTGTGACGCGCAGAAGGACCCTTTGTGGCTCGGACAACGTAGTTGCAGAGGAAATTCTCTGATTCCGCACAGTACTATCACCACAAGCACTACAAGAGACATCACACGTGAACCGCTCAACGAGTTGCTGGATCCTGAATGTACTCGATTAGTGATCGTGATTATTATTAAGGGGAGAAGAGGTTTAAAAAAAAAAAAAGATTTTTATATACCAATACCGAAGAGTTACTGTTAGTGTCCCTCCTGTTTGCAGCCTTGGATGTGAAAGATGCATAAATGTCTGTGGGTTTTATTAAGCAGGACGCAACGGAAAAAGCCTGTAGATGTGACGAGACATTCCCGCTCTAGTGAACGGCACATATTCACACGTAACATTCCTGCCCTTACCACATTGAAAAGAACATAAGGAAAAAGCTAAGTGAAAAACACGCTGTAATTACTGTATACTCTTGTCTGAATAATCTCATCTCACCGTCAGGGTCGCTATATATACATGTTGCACTCGAGTCCGTAAAGGTCATGAAATGTAAATCTTCTCTAATGGATTTGATTCGCGTTCACGCTGCCTGGATAATGAAGCACGGATGATTCCAGTATATTCTCTATAGACTCACCAGCAAGAAACCTAAAGAGGCTGTTAGAAGAAGCCAGACAGCTCTGGTTCACTGCCTCCGTGTGATCAGACGGTGAGACAGTGCCAGATGTGTTGTGATTTGTGCCATTGCTCATTCTCACACAAATCAAACATCAAGTTCGTAGTTTTATTTTTAATTTTTTTTGCTTTTACTTTTCTTGTGTTGTTCCTGTCTGTTTGGCCTCGCTTAGGAACTGCAAACACTCACTTGAAATGATTCAAAGAATGAATGTATGAATTGTATGTGAGGAGATCAGTATGCAGTTGCTACATAATGTTCTGCACTTTTGAGCCATAAATACTTCAGTTTCCTTCTTTTCTGCGATATGATCGAATATTTGTTTTCTTTTTTTACAGGCTTGTAAAAAGTGTAATTTTACAGTGCGATTTTAGAATGGATTTTGTTGTTTGCTGTAGTGTTCTTCAGAAGTGACGTACAGTAGTTCTGTTGTACTTTCATAAGAAGTATGAATTTTTGCAGTTCTTGAAAATGCCAACACAACAAATACAGTAATCAAACAAGAGTGTACTGTTATGGAAATGTTTGTTTCATTCCCACCCAGTGTTTTAGCACAAGTGTATGTCATGGACTTTCATGAAGTAAAGATTTTTTTATGATAAATTAAATGTTTGTTGTTTACTTTAATGCCTCCAACTGCAGAGATGTCTTCTTGATATTACTTCAACATGCACCCAACACTAAATCATGACAACTGTTAAAGTGGGCATGAAACATAAGTTGCGATTCTTTTCTTCCCTATTGTGACGTATATCCAAGTGAAACGAATTCTCGCACAAGAAAAATGTAGGGCAGGGCTTGATTTTTAAATTAAATTATCCCTTTCATTACAGAATAGACCAATAGGCTGTATTTTGTATCACTGTCCTGACTGACGGCTGAAAGTTGGGGAGTTAATGGACAATTCATTTATTATTGTAACAATTTGAATAAAGGAGTGAAGTGTTAAGAGTATTATGTAAAATTATATTTCTTTACTGCAAAATTTAAACAGTAAAACAATTCATGAAACAGATAAATGTAATGGTAACATACAAAAACAACAATAAATATTGTGCAAACAAATAGTGTAATTAATGTAAAAAAAGAAATATTATAAATGTACTACTTGCACTAACAACATATTTATCCTAAAATCATAATTCAGCCTTTCAGTTTAAATCTGCCTTTATGTAGTTTACTTTGGTCTGAATGTAAGCTAGTGTGGTTCTATTTTGTTCACTCAAAAGCTATTTAAAAATATATAGGGTGAATTTTGGTAAACTGGGTCATTCAAAAGGTTAGTTCACACAAAAATGAAAATTATGTCATCATTTACTCACCCTGTCATGTCATTCCAAACACGTAAGACTTTCGTTCATCTTCGGAACACAAATAAAGATGTCCATCCATAAACAGCTACGCAACTGAAACTTTGACCTTAAAAAGCTCAGAAAGAGATTGTAAAAATTATCCATATGAATTGAGTGGTTTAGTCCAAATTTTCAGAAGAGACAAGATCGCTTTATATGATTAACAGATTTAATTTAGGCATTTATTCACATTTAAACATTGATCAGTGAACATAAACAGAAGATCAACCAAACCTGCCTGACACAGGTTGTTCTTGAGGTTGTTCTCAACCTCGTCGGTTCTTGCTGGAGCTCAAACGTGCTGCGTAACACAAGAATGAACCTCATTGGTTCTTGCTGAAGCTCAAACGTGCTGCGTAACACACGAGAATGAACCTCATTGGTTCTTGCTGAAGCTCAAATGTGCTGAGTAACACGAGAATGAACCTCATTGGTTCTTGCTGAAGCTCAAACGTGCTGCGTAACACGAGAATGAACCTCATTGGTTCTTGCTGGAGCTCAAACGTGCTGCGTAACACAAGAATGAACCTCATTGGTTCTTGCTGAAGCTCAAATGTGCTGAGTAACACGAGAATGAACCTCATTGGTTCTTGCTGAAGCTCAAACGTGCTGCGTAACACGAGAATGAACCTCATTGGTTCTTGCTGAAGCTCAAACGTGCTGCGTAACACGAGAATGAACCTCATTGGTTCTTGCTGAAGCTCAAATTTGCTGCGTAACACAAGAATGAACCTCATTGGTTCTTGTTGAAGCTCAAGCGTGCTGCGTAACACACGAGAATGAACCTCATTGGTTCTTGTTGAAGCTCAAACGTGCTGCGTAACACGAGAATGAACCTCATTGGTTCTTGCTGAAGCTCAAATTTGCTGCGTAACACGCGAATGAACCTCATTGGTTCTTGTTGAAGCTCAAACGTGCTGCGTAACACGAGAATGAACCTCATTGGTTCTTGCTGAAGCTCAAATTTGCTGCGTAACACGCGAATGAACCTCATTGGTTCTTGTTGAAGCTCAAATTTGCTGCGTAACACACGAGAATGAACCTCATTGGTTCTTGTTGAAGCTCAAACGTGCTGCGTAACACGAGAATGAACCTCATTGGTTCTTGCTGAAGCTCAAATTTGCTGCGTAACACGCGAATGAACCTCATTGGTTCTTGTTGAAGCTCAAACGTGCTGCGTAACACGAGAATGAACCTCATTGGTTCTTGCTGAAGCTCAAATTTGCTGCGTAACACGCGAATGAACCTCATTGGTTCTTGTTGAAGCTCAAACGTGCTGCGTAACACACGAGAATGAACCTCATTGGTTCTTGTTGAAGCTCAAACGTGCTGCGTAACACGAGAATGAACCTCACTGGTTCTTGTTGAAGCTCAAACGTGCTGCGTAACACGAGAATGAACCTCATTGGTTCTTGCTGAAGCTCAAATTTGCTGCGTAACACAAGAATGAACCTCATTGGTTCTTGTTGAAGCTCAAGCGTGCTGCGTAACACACGAGAATGAACCTCATTGGTTCTTATTGAAGCTCAAACGTGCTGCGTAACACGAGAATGAACCTCATTGGTTCTTGCTGAAGCTCAAACGTGCTGCGTAACACGAGAATGAACCTCATTGGTTCTTGCTGAAGCTCAAACGTGCTGCGTAACACGAGAATGAACCTCATTGGTTCTTGTTGAAGCTCAAACGTGCTGCATAACACAAGAATGAACCTCATTGGTTCTTGTTGAAGCTCAAACGTGCTGCGTAACACGAGAATGAACCTCATTGGTTCTTGCTGAAGCTCAAACGTGCTGCGTAACACGAGAATGAACCTCATTGGTTCTTGCTGAAGCTCAAACGTGCTGCATAACACAAGAATGAACCTCATTGGTTCTTGTTGAAGCTCAAACGTGCTGCGTAACACGAGAATGAACCTCATTGGTTCTTGCTGAAGCTCAAATTTGCTGCGTAACACAAGAATGAACCTCATTGGTTCTTGTTGAAGCTCAAGCGTGCTGCGTAACACACGAGAATGAACCTCATTGGTTCTTATTGAAGCTCAAACGTGCTGCGTAACACGAGAATGAACCTCATTGGTTCTTGCTGAAGCTCAAACGTGCTGCGTAACACGAGAATGAACCTCATTGGTTCTTGTTGAAGCTTAAACGTGCTGCGTAACATGAGAATGAACCTCATTGGTTCTTGCTGAAGCTCAAACGTGCTGCGTAACACGAGAATGAACCTCATTGGTTCTTGCTGAAGCTCAAATTTGCTGCGTAACACAAGAATGAACCTCATTGGTTCTTGTTGAAGCTCAAACGTGCTGCATAACACAAGAATGAACCTCATTGGTTCTTGCTGAAGCTCAAACGTGCTGCGTAACACGAGAATGAACCTCATTGGTTCTTGTTGAAGCTCAAACGTGCTGCGTAACACGAGAATGAACCTCATTGGTTCTTGTTGAAGCTCAAACGTGCTGCGTAACACGAGAATGAACCTCATTGGTTCTTGCTGAAGCTCAAACGTGCTGTGTAACATGAGAATGAACCTCGTTGGTTCTTGCTGAAGCTCAAATTTGCTGCATAACACAAGAATGAACCTCATTGGTTCTTGCTGAAGCTCAAATTTGCTGCGTAACACGAGAATGAACCTCATTGGTTCTTGCTGAAGCTCAAATTTGCTGCGTAACACAAGAATGAACCTCATTGGTTCTTGCTGAAGCTCAAACGTGCTGCGTAACACGAGAATGAACCTCATTGGTTCTTGCTGAAGCTCAAACGTGCTGTGTAACATGAGAATGAACCTCGTTGGTTCTTGCTGAAGCTCAAATTTGCTGCGTAACACAAGAATGAACCTCATTGGTTCTTGCTGAAGCTCAAACGTGCTGCGTAACACACGAGAATGAACCTCATTGTTTCTTGCTGAAGCTCATATGTGCTGCGTAACACAAGAATGAACCTCATTGGTTCTTGCTGAAGCTCAAATTTGCTGCATAACACAAGAATGAACCTCATTGGTTCTTGCTGAAGCTCAAACGTGCTGCGTAACACGAGAATGAACCTCATTGGTTCTTGCTGAAGCTCAAACGTGCTGCGTAACACACGAGAATGAACCTCATTGGTTCTTGTTGAAGCTCAAACGTGCTGCGTAACACGAGAATGAACCTCATTGGTTCTTGCTGAAGCTCAAATTTGCTGCGTAACACAAGAATGAACCTCATTGGTTCTTGCTGAAGCTCAAACGTGCTGCGTAACACGAGAATGAACCTCATTGGTTCTTGCTGAAGCTCAAACGTGCTGCGTAACACACGAGAATGAACCTCATTGGTTCTTGTTGAAGCTCAAACGTGCTGTGTAACATGAGAATGAACCTCGTTGGTTCTTGCTGAAGCTCAAATTTGCTGCGTAACACAAGAATGAACCTCATTGGTTCTTGCTGAAGCTCAAACGTGCTGCGTAACACACGAGAATGAACCTCATTGGTTCTTGCTGAAGCTCAAACGTGCTGCGTAACACAAGAATGAACCTCATTGGTTCTTGCTGAAGCTCAAACGTGCTGCGTAACACACGAGAATGAACCTCATTGGTTCTTGCTGAAGCTCAAACGTGCTGCGTAACACACGAGAATGAACCTCATTGGTTCTTGCTGAAGCTCAAATTTGCTGCGTAACACAAGAATGAACCTCATTGGTTCTTGCTGAAGCTCAAACGTGCTGCGTAACACGAGAATGAACCTCATTGGTTCTTGCTGAAGCTCAAACGTGCTGCGTAACACACGAGAATGAACCTCATTGGTTCTTGTTGAAGCTCAAACGTGCTGCGTAACACGAGAATGAACCTCATTGGTTCTTGCTGAAGCTCAAATTTGCTGCGTAACACAAGAATGAACCTCATTGGTTCTTGCTGAAGCTCAAACGTGCTGCGTAACACGAGAATGAACCTCATTGGTTCTTGCTGAAGCTCAAACGTGCTGCGTAACACACGAGAATGAACCTCATTGGTTCTTGTTGAAGCTCAAACGTGCTGCGTAACACGAGAATGAACCTCATTGGTTCTTGCTGAAGCTCAAATGTGCTGCGTAACACAAGAATGAACCTCATTGGTTCTTGCTGAAACTTAAACGTGTTTTGTAACACACAAGAAGAAACTGGTTCTTGCAGAAGCTCAAATGCGCTGCGTAACATGAGAATGAACCTCATTGGTTCCGCTAAACTGCTCAATTCATATGGATTAGTTCTATGATCTCTTAAAGAGGACCTTAAAGTTAACAAAGGTTAAAAAAGAAAAAAAAAGATGCAATGTCTCGTTCCTGCCTCTCAGGGAACCGAGGTTACGAAAGTAACCAGAGACGTTCCCTTTTGAGAGAGGTTACTCTACATTGTGTAGCTAATGCTGTGGGAACTATATTAAACCCCGTTGTGAAAGTAGAGAAGATAAGCCCGGAAAAAAATGGGGCCAAGCTACACCAGCCACGGAAGAGACAGACAGTCAGCCAATAGCCGCGCCGCTAGGAGTGCTCACATCTGATAGGCGCAACTAGACCAATGAGCCATAAGCTCCAACCCTATCAGAATTTGCATATCCAAAACACAATGAAATCGAAGGCTGCACTGATCCAGTGCAGACACAACACAATAATTACACAAGCATGATAGTAAAACACAGTGTGGGTAACAGCTGTATTAAACACTAGTAGCCATATACACAGAGTTAACAGCATAGCAGTAACCACTGCATACAACTAGAAAGTTCACAATCATGTGTAAGAAACTAAACTCACCGAAAGCACTTGAGATGCAACAGATGGCACATCCAGCTTGTAAAATCTGGCGAAGATGTACTGAAAAGACCAGCCAGCAGCAAGACATAATCCTGGATAGACATACCTCTAGACCAGGCCCACGAAGAGGCAACCGCCCTCATCGAATGACCTCTGATATTAAGGGGACAATCTTTCCCCTGGCATTCATAAGCCAATGCGATAGAGTTCAGAATCCAGTGAGAAAGTCTCTGTTTTGAGACAGTACGTCCCTTAGTACGTCCACCAAAGCACACAAAAAGCTGGTCCAACTGACGAAAGGCGGCCGAGCTTTTCACATATATCCGCAAAGCCCTGACAGGGCAAACAGCGCTCTGAGTGTCAGCGTCACGCGAGGATGACAGCTCAGCAGATAAAGCGGGCAGAGAAACAACATGTGCTTTGAACGTTGTGGAGAGTGACTAAAGCCGCTTGTCCACCAGCGTCTCGATTTCTGACGCGACGCCAAAGCCCCTTCATTTCCTATGGAACTACGTCAGGCAGCAAAAACGCCCCCGCAAAGCATGATGGGTCGCGTCGATTTGGTCAACAGCGGCGCTGCAAAAAAGTATCTCGGTGCATACTTTATGCAAATGAGAGCGTCAAAACGCGGGGCAGCAGCCAATGGAAACTCGGCGGCGAGAATTTGTGTATGGGCGTTGCTATGGTTTCATATTTAAAGTACATTCCCCCAAGCAGCAAAAACGTCACAGGCGTCGCATCGGAACAAAAATTTATCGGACGCTGGTGGACAAGCGACTTTAGGCATGTAGCCCCGTCTCGGCTCGAGAGTAACGCTGCAGTCACTGGGTCCGAAACAGATACAATTATAGTTCACCGAGAGCGTGTGTAAGTTTCCAATGCGCTTCGTAGAGGCGAGAGCAAGGAGCAGTTTTCAGGGAGAGCTCCTTAACAGCAAGCAAGCCTTAACCCTCAAAACTAGAGCCAGATCCCACGGCGGCACCAATGGTGGCCGTGAAGGACATAATCTCCTCGCTCCCCTGAGAAATCTGGTCACCAGAGTGTGCTTACCGATCGATTGCCCGTCAACCGGGGAACGAAAACGAAGCAATAGCGGCCACATGCACCTTCAGCGTGGATGGAAAATTCCGCTATACAGTCTGTGCTGTAGGAAGCGCAAAACATACGACACAGAACAGATCACTGGGGCGATATTGATGTCCTGGCACCATTTTGCAAAAACTCCCCATTTTAGAGTATAGAGGCACCTAGTCAAAGGCGCTCGCGCCTCCACGAGTGTGCCCAGCATGTCCTTCTTGAGGGGGATTTGCCATGGGGAAGCCATCGTCTCTCTCAGGTCCGCAAACCAGGGCTGGTTCGGCCAGTTCGGGGCCACGAGGATCACTGATGCTCTCTCCTCCCTGATTTTGCATAACACCATAGGCAGAATCTTCACCGGAGGGCACGCATAAAGCCTGGCTTTCGGCCAACGCAATGTCAGGCTGGTCCTCACCACACACATTTGTGAGGTTCTACGACCTTGACTTTGGCTCCACTCGGGCGCATGTGCTTTCATCTGAATGTGCGCACTGACTTCACACGGACGGACACTTGCTCTTATGGTGGTGTGGGTATAGCATTCCCACAACGTTTCGACGCAGCGCAAGTTCCCTTGAATGGGAACATCTCGGTTACGTATGTAACTCTAGTTCCCTGAAGAGAGAACAAACGCTGTGTCGCCCTGCCATACTATGATCAGCTTGCTTCAGCCTATCAGAAACTGATACTGTTTGGTTCAGGTGTGCTTTATAGTTTCCTGGTCAATGACGTCACCCGCCTTTGACGCCATTGGACTGATTCCATACGTGCTTCAAGACACAATCAGGCCATCCTTAAAAATATTCTTGTTTGCCGTAACCCGACCGACCCTGTCAATTTAGTACCGACCCAATTATTTATTTATTTCCCCTTTTAGTCCGACCGACTTGCCGGTTGTAAACTTGCGTTAAGACCGACCAATTTTTTTTTAACTCTTCAAACAACTAATACAAATGCAATAAAATAATATTAGTTATTAAGTATTGTGAATATAAATTGCTTAGACATACATACAAACATAAGCTACGTTCTTTCTTTTAAATAAAAACTTGTGGCGCGTCATTATGTTTACACCAGGTTTACGCATGTCACACTACGGCCTGCAGGCTAAGATCGCTCCGTTTCATTCACTGTCAATGGTTCGCGCTTGGTAATGATGGCTGCGGCTTTACTCTAAAGATTATTTCATTTTTATATGTTGTTGAATATGGTTTATTAAAAAATAAACATGTGAAAGCGTGTTATATAGGCTACATGTCATGTTTTAGTCAGTAATGACGACGCTACTGCAACACGCATCGCCGCAGATGAGAAGCTAAGCATCAACGTGCTATCGCAAATCAAAGTGAAAGTAAGTCGCAGACGCTTAACACACGATCATCTTTATTAAATGTAAAGAAACGAAATGATCTTACCAGGGCTGTTTCCGCTTTCTCTTATTGCGGGCTTTGATTCAGAAATTTTAGCTGTTGACCAATAAAATAATAACTGTTGCTTTCGGTGCACTGCATTAAATCTGCATATAGCGGGAATTGAAGATCGGTTATATCCGCAAAAAAACAACAACACACATCTATGTAACCAGGTGTAAATAATTGAATCGTTTTGATCAATCAGATTGCAATCCGATCTGAGAAAACGCAAAGTGGCCTGGTGTAAACAGCCCCTAGACATCGGTGAAAAATGTTCTCTCAAGACCCCCCCGACCCCGATTTTTTTTTTATTATTAAAAAAATATACTTTTTTATATTATTTTTTATATATATAAAAAAATAAAGACCTACCTACCGACCCTTTTTTTCTTTTTTTTTGCTGTTACTGCAAACCAAAATATTTTTAAGGATGGCCTCACGCAGAGGCGTTCCCATAGCGTTTCGACGCAGCGCAAGTTCCCTATTCAGGGAACTAGGGTTACATACGTAACCGAGACGTTTCCATCCCATGTGTTCAAGAGAACAAAATTGTTACTTCCTGGGAATTTGCAACAAAATATCTGTATGTAATAAAAATATAAGTTGCTGCAGTTGGGGAAGCCACTGTGGCTCTTTTTCCTACATCATAAATTATTTGCATCTCAGAGAAAAAAAGCAATAACTGTTGTCATGTTTGGATGCTGGTGTTTGGGAAAGCAAATGTGTGAAACGCTTCTGTGAAGGAATTAAACCATTCTGATAACAGACTTGCTCAGGCATTTCAGAATGATCAAACATTTGAGATGCTGTGCAATGACATTATTTTTTTTTGGTTGTTGTTATTGTTGTTGTTTTTTGCATATTGAGGGATTTATTGATAAATGTGTTTCCATCGTAGTTTACATGCATGTCTTCTTATTGAATAAAAATGTATCCGCTTCAATTAAGCACATATGTTTTTCTTTAATGCACATTTTCAGAATTTATGCATGTTAGTGTTTCCTACAGAAAAGTGAGAAGTATTTCGTGTTAAACAAGTTGTTTTTTTAAATGAGTAAGCTAATCTAACTAATCTTTTATATGGGGTGATGCGCAAATTAATTGTAATATTAATTTAATAATAAAATTAGTAGTAATAACAATAATATAATACCTTAATTGGAAATGTCAAATCCTCTTGATAAGGCCGATAGCTGATGCTGATCATCTTCGGCGCATCAGCGCATTGTCTATCAACTGATCATCGTCTATCGGCACAACCTGGCACGGGGCCTATCTCGGAGCCTATAAATTTTCTAAGTAAAAATAAGGGTCAAACGTGTCATAACCTTACGAAGAATTCCTTATTTGGTCGCCCAGCGCACCTGTAAACCACGCCCGTAAACTTCCTGATCATGTGCCGTCTGTGAATAAAACCAACAGCATCTGTGTGCAACTGTGCATTCGGACTTCAGCTGAAGCGGGAGAGACTGCTTACAATGATGGACCTGCCGTCTCTGTCTGTGACCTGGACCCTGGTGGTTCTGCTCATAACTCTCCTGTTTATGTGAGTATTGAAAAACAAAAGCAGCTCAAAGCAACCATCAGTGTTAGCCTATAGCTTTTAGTAAAGTATCTATCTGTATTTAATATGTCTCTTTTTTAATTAGGTGTTGTCTTATGTTTGTTTACTTTATCACACTGTACAGTTCATATGTGTAAGATCTATATTTAGGCTAACATTACATCTACATGTAATGGGTCTCATGTGGTTGTTTGTAGTTTGATATCTCTGTAATTTATCACTCTGTAGTTATGGTGTTTGGCCACATGGATTTTTCAACAAACTGGGAATTCCAGGACCAAGACCTTGGCCTTTCGTTGGAACATTTCTCTCATACGCTAAAGTAAGTAATTCATTATGTAATTTCTTTAGAATAATATAGGAATATGTATTAAAAAGACGCTGGAGCATTAAGACTCTCTTTCATTGAATGTCTATAAAATTATTTATATAATTATTTATATAAATACAACCCTTGTATTTTAGGGTTTTCACAATTTTGACATGGAGTGTGCTAAGAAGTATGGAAAAGTTTGGGGGTGAGTCTCAGTTATACATTTACTGTAGTGAAATAATCTGATGAAAAGCTGTACTGTAATATCGGTCCTTAATATGTAATCATACTTAAGTTCAGGGCAGCTCTGATGGCTAAATGAAGTGCTAGATGATAGTCTCTTCTGCTCACTGAAGGCTGCATTTATTTAATAAAAAATACAGTATAAATCGTAATCTTATGAAATATCGTTACAGTTTTAAATGACTCCTTTCTATTTTAGTATACTTTATGTAATTCATTCCTCTGATGTCAGAGCTGAATTTTCAGCATCATTACTCCAGATGTTCAGATCATTTGCTGCTCAAGTTACATTTCTCATTATTATCAAGGATTTTATTAGTAGTATTTCCAAAGCTCCAGAGAACAGCATTTATTCAAAATAGAAATCTTTTATTATAAATATGTAAGATTATAAATGTCTTTTCTGCCACTTTTGATCAATGTAATGCATCCTTGCTGAATTAAAGTTTTTTGTTTTCAAACTGACCCAAAACATTTGAATGGTAGTGTAGGTATTTGCCAGGATCACTGTGAATGCAAACTAATCATATTCCTTCCATTGCTCAGGATTTATGATGGAAGACTCCCAATACTGATGGTCACTGACGTGGAAATGATCAAAACAGTTATGGTGAAAGAATGTTATTCTACCTTCACTAACAGAAGGGTAAGCTCACCTTCGCAGTTATCCAGAAAGTTCCATAATGGCAGGAAACTGAGGATTCCTTTTACACTCCAGTAAAAAATATTTTCTTTTACTGCATTTGTATAGGAAATAAATGCAGACATGGCCGGCCCCTTTGCTGATGGAATATCTATAGTTAAAGATGAGCAATGGAAGAGAATCCGTGGTTCACTCTCTCCGTATTTCACAAGTGGGCGACTGAAGGAGGTATAGAACAGGTCCTTAAAGGAGAAGTTCACTCAAACATGAAAATTTGAATAAATTTTGTTCTAAACCTGAAAGACTTTCTCTCTTTTTCTCTGTTTTACAAAAGAAAATGCAGTGAAGAAATATTTGTGTGTTTTTTGTTCATAAAAATCCAGTTTTGTTCCACAGATTTGGAACAAAGTTCTAGTCTCTCTGTGCTCCTTTATTGAAATAAAAATGTTTTTATTGCCAATACCTTTTATTATATACTATTATAAAATATGTTTATGTCATCCTGTACTTGTTGCTCTCATGAGACTTATGTAATTAACACTTATTTTTAAATCTGTTTCAGATATTTCCCATAGCTATGACGCATGCTGATCGTTTTATTAAAAATATGCAAAAGCGAGATCACGAGCAGCCAGTGAAAATAAAAGAGTACGTTACATCTGTCTTTAAAGTGCATAACTTTAAAACATAAAGAGCATTCACTGTCAATCATGAACTTAACTAAATTTACATTTACTGTAAAACTTTCACTAAATGATTATCATTAGAATATTTCTTTCTAGTTGTTTTGTGTGTCAATGTAAACCACATGCAATGATGTGTAAATGATTTCTTTAAATAAAAAAATGACTCTATTTTTATTCCAGAGCTGTCGCTCCATACAGTTTGGATGTCGTCTCCAGCTCCTCCTTTAGCGTTGACATCGACTCCATAAACAACGCAGATGATCCTTTCGTTACGAACATCAAGAAGTTTTTCCAGTTCAGTCTGTTAAGTCCTCTTCTTCTTCTTCAAAGTATGTCATTTTTATAATAAAAATTGCTTTTGTTGTTGATTTGCATTCTAAATCAGTTGTCCATCTTTTTACATGATAAAATAATTAAAATTTTAATATCTCAAAAACAAAACAAAAATATGTTGTTATTTCAGCATTTTTTCCCTCCATTGCTAATCTTTTGGGGAAAATGGGTATACGGCTTTTTTCAAGTTCGTCAATGGATTTTTTCTACAATGCCCTGAGAAAGATTAAGGATGAGCACAGCAAGAAATCAGATGTATGTTTGTCACCATTTCACTTTTCAACTACAGCTTCAGATTTTGAAGAGTTGTTGATGCCACAGTAGATTTTGACTTTGTGTTTTTAATCAGGGTCGGGTAGATTTTCTCAAGCTCATGATCCAGAGTCAAATATCTGATGATCAAGCTAAGGACACCACAAGTGGCCAACCAGTAAAAGGTTTGAGAGACAGTACAGATTTTACACATTTAAATGCATATGAACTTGTTTTCGAATATGCTGTTTTGTGAATTCGACAGGACTAACAGACCATGAGATTCTCTCCCAGTCCCTCGTTTTCATCCTTGGAGGTTATGAGACTACAAGCACCACTCTCACTTTCCTCCTCTATAATCTTGCGACTAATCCAGACTGCCTGGAAAAGCTGGTTGGGGAGATCGACACAAACTTCCCTCCTGACGTGAGCGCACCGGCTTCTGCTCTGTTCACAGGTTTTGTGTAAAGCAGGGTTTCTGAACTCTGGCCATCAAGGTCCACTTTCCTGCAGAGTTTTGCTCTAACACTAATCAAACTGAACTAATTAATCAATGTTGGAGGTAAACTCTGCAGGAAAGTGGATCTCGGGGGCCAGAGTTCAGAACCCCTGGTGTAGAGAAACTATTTTACGTAGTTTTACTTCAACATATCTTGTTTTGTTTTTTTCAGTCTCCCATCACATACGATGCATTGATGAAAATGGATTACTTGGAAATGGCCATCAACGAATCAATGCGTCTCCTTCCCACTGCCCCGCGCTTAGAGAGGGTCTGTAAGAAGACTGTGGAGATCAATGGGGTGACGATACCAAAAGACACTCTGGTTGCAATTCCTACATATGTTTTATGTCGTGACCCGCAGCTCTGGGATTCTCCTGATGAGTTCAGGCCGGAGAGGTGATGTGATTCATCTATCAGACATTAGCAATGTTTCCATCCAAAGCTGCAAACTTGCGCACTAAATTGTAATATCGCATAAAACATTTGTGAATAAAGCAGTGTTTCCATCCCATGTGTTCAAGAGAACAAAATTGTTACTTCCTGGGAATTTGCTGCCAAATATCTGTATGTAATAAAAATGTAAGTTGCTGCAATCGGGGAAGCCACTGTGGCTCTTTTTCCCTACATCATAAATGATGGTGCAGAAGAAATGTCATGTTCGGATGATGGTGTTTGAGATGCTGTGCAATGACATTTCTCCGCTGCTGAGGCAGTCATGTGAGGGATTATTTTTATTTATTTTTTGGCATATTGAGGGATTTATTCAATAAATGTGTTTCCATCGTAGTTTCCATGCATGTCTTCTTATTGCATAAAAAATGTATCCGCTTCAGTTAAACACGTTTTTCTTTAATGCACATTTTTAGAATTTATGCACGTTAGCATTATCCAAAATGCAATATTACAAAACTGCACATAAAAGTAGGTGGATGGAAACTGAGCTACTGATGCTTTCTGAACATTTCCTTCACAAGCACAATTTTTCTCACTTCAGTTTTTCTCACATTTTTTCTCTCAAATATTTCTCTGCAGGTTCAGCCCGGAGAGTAAATCAGAGGTTAACCAGTACACTTTCATGCCTTTTGGACTCGGACCTCGAAATTGCATTGGAATGAGATTTGCCCTAATGATCATGAAACTTCTTGTTGTGAAGCTTCTGCAGAACTTCACTGTGGAAACAAGTAAAGAGACACAGGTTGGTACATTGACTGTCATCATATAGACAATCAGGAATGTTTGGCAGACTGTGCTTTGCCTCTAAATTTAACACAAATTTACAAATGCACTATTCTTATTTTTCTCTTGTTTGTTTTCAGATCCCTCTAGAGCTGAATGTTATGTTTCAGCCGAAGGTTCCAATCACACTGAAGTTTATACCAAGATCTCACAAGGAAAAATCATAATTAAAATACAGAACATTTCAATATAATTCTGTATAATATTTTATACAAAGTTATATAGCATTAGAAAAACTGCATACAGAATTGTTTCATTTTAAATATCATACATACATTTGCTGTTAATGTTTAAAATTCACCTTTTACCCCATTTTGGATTTATGGTGCTCATGATTTGCTGGGCCTTGAGCTCTTCCTGATTCTTCCTGTTTTATACAGTTTAGAATGGAAAAAAATATGAAAAATGTATTATTGTACACATTTAACAATGTGTTATATAACAAATTATAAGCAATGAATGCAATGTAATGTTATTATTGTAGCTGCAAAAGACAAGTGTTCATTTGTTATGCAATCACTAAAGCAAAAATTATGTAGGGATTTTAGTTTTGAGGGCAGAATTTACAAAAACAGAACATATACTGTAATTTAAGAGGGTTTAAACTGGATGATGGAAACCAGCACACAAAGCCACAGCAGAGAAAACGCATTTAAGTAGACTTTTGACATGACAATTAGCCTTGATCTCATATACAATAAGTATGCTTAAATAATCATAAATGATATGGTAACTACACAAATTGTAAACAATTGTTCTGGACTTAATATATATATATTAGATGTATTGTATAAAGCGCTATATAAATAAAGGTGACTTGATTAGCAACACCATAAGAACTGGCTACATGTGTGATGTGGAAAATATGGTTATTCTGTCAACACTGTAAAGTTTTCTGTGTCACAGATGACTGTTACAAAGGACTTTTATGCAACAATCGTATACATATTACTAAATGTGATTGGAAGCTGAGCATACACACACCTGGAGTGCCCCTGTACATAGTTACAATCACCAGTAGTGAAAAAGAAAACATTTGGTATCTTTAAACAAAAAGTGACCCACTTTACCTGAATTCACCCTAAGCCTACTGGGCATGCGCCACTGACAATACAGCATCAATACTAATTTCGTATGTGTCATTTAATAGACTGAGCTAAAACAACTGAAATTGGTTTAGCGAACTTGCTTATTTAGTCTACTCATTTATTTAATAATTTACTTGATTTTATCACTGGAAATGACACGTGCAAAATCTAAATCTGTCCATTTTGCGAGCAATTGTTGATTAAGGAAACTTTCGCACAATATTGGAAATATTTACATTTTAAAACATGAAGGCATAGCCGATATAACACAATGTGCAAACTTTGCTGTAGTGTTATGTCGGTGAAGTCTCAACCCCCAGTCAATTACTCACTACAGAAAGTGAAAATAAAACATCTGAAGCTGAATTAACGGTGCATTCTCTCAGAGACAATGAGAGCTATTATAACATGCTGATTACGGTAGGCCTATATTAGTCCAGTCATTTTAAGCCAAAATGGGGGTTAACCTTGAACAAATTGCAACAGAAGCAAACTCAACTGATTTTGTATCCTCAATATATCCTGAGTAAGGAAAAAAAACTCCCGAAAAATCCCATTAGGGGAAAGTTTCGAAAAAGACCCATATATATCTTTTTCTTACGTGAATAGGGTAACCATTAGATATCACCATGAAAATGACTGAGTTGATTACTTACATCAAGACAAACAAAAAATGTATTACAAGTTTTTTTTAAACTGTTAACATGGATAAACGGTGCATAATTACATATGTGGTAATTTGCACACCACAACAGATCTAAACATTGTATAGCCAGGTGAAAACGTCTTGTTGAATCTTGTTGACATATAACAGTAAAATACTTGATGTTAAGGTCTGAATGGAACCCATTAGACCACACCCATAAGCTACATAGAGGTAGGAAGAGGTAGGCTACTTTAGAAACCAGCCTTTATTGGGTGATGCGCTTTAAAATTATTTCGGGGCAAATTAATTGTAATATTAATTTAATAATAAAATTAGTAGTAAAAATAACAATAATATAATACATTAATTGGAAATGTCAAATCCTCTTGATAAGGCCGATAGCTGATGCTGATCATCTTTCCTGATCATCTTCGGCTGATCATCATTGCGTCTATCAACTGATCATCGTCTAAAGTAAAATTAAGGGTCAAACGTCCTGACGATGTATTCCTTATTTGTGACCCTGGACCACAAAACCAGTCACATTATATATATATATATATATATATATATATATATATATATATATATATATATATATATATGGGTGATTCTTAGACTATGGGCACTTTTATGTACTTTGGTCATATTTTAAAAAATACATGCAAAATCCTCTTTCTTTTTCAAACTAACAATAAAACCTCCTTAAAAACTTTTTACTACCTTTCTATTATGATTTCTTCATACTTTTCAACCTCCTTATAGGTGTCAAAATCACTGTTTTATCCTTGTCGCACACCCAGACTTTTTAACTTCAACAATGAAAATACAGTTTAAAAGTATGACTTATCTGGTAACTATTAATATACTTAAATTAAGCACTAGTAAAATAATTAAAATACATTATAGTATTTAATGTGAGACCACCATCAATATTACTTTTTATACAAAATATAGCTGTCGCACAGTATTGGTGTCATTTCCACCACAACACTGTAATGTCCCTTTAAAAAGTTTGTGTGAAAGATTGTTTAGGTGGTTTCAATGGAAATGTTCAGAGACATCAGAGCACATGTTGGACATGGAGGCAATTTTAAATTTTCATCAAGAACAAATAAGAAAAATCAAGGTAAATATTGCTTGATCAGTTAATATATTTATTCTACGTCATTTCCAAACATGCTGTACCTTCAAGGGTGTTTTTAAAAAGTTAAAATTTGTAAGTTAAATAAGAGTATTTTACATACATGAAATGCTAAGTATTAATTCAAAGCTAATCAGTGAAGCTATCTTCCCTTTTTTCACAAAAAAACTACAGAAATGTCATTTCCACTACACTGCCCTCTGTGGTGGAAATGACAGGATGTGGTGGAAACATGCTGTACCTTCAAGGGTGTTTTTAAAAAGTAAAAACATTTAAGTTAAATAAGAGTATTTTGCATGCATGAAGTGCTGAGTATTAATTCAAAGCTATCAGTGAAGCTATCTTCCCTTTTTTCACAAAAAAACTACAGAAATGTCATTTCCACTACACTGCCCTCTGTGGTGGAAATGACAGCATGTGGTGGAAATGACATTTATGATTACAAAGTACAATTGATATGGATTGCAAGAGTAGATTGACGTTGTGAATTGAGTTTACTGAGTGTGATGAGTTTAAGAGTTTTCAAAATATATTTTTCAAATAAATATTTCTCTAAATATTACTGTTTCTCTACATTCACGTTAATTCATTGTCATTTCCACCACCACCCTGTCATTTCCATCACCACACACATTTTTTAAAAACATTTAAAAAGTTCTCATCACACATTAAAAATGTATCCACAATTTACGAGATCATGCTCTAATTAATATAAAAATTCAAGTTATTTATTTTCTTATAAGCTCTTGCCCTAACCAAAATTAAATTTCAGAGTGTGACAGGTGTACAGTTCACATTTGGTCCTTAGGGCAGTTAATTTATCTCATTGACAAATGTATAATTTTTGTACATTGTGGAAAAACTGATAAAACTAGTTACAAAAATGATCTTAGACAATTCTTGAGTGGCATAAGTTGTTCTGTTTTTAAATAACAGCTGTATATAGAGATGTGGTGGAAATGACATTTGTTCATTGCAGGTCGGAAAAAATGTAAAATATTAACAATTTCTCTTGTAATCTAAGTTTGTCCTCTTACAGACCTTAAAACTAGACAAATTATTTAAACTTATGAGACTGTGTTACGTGACTTTTGAACAAGTTTTTTTTATTCAACTTCACAAGCCTAAAAGTGCCCGTAGTTGAAGAAACGCCCATATATATATATATATATATATATATATATATATATATATATATATATATATATATATATATATATATATATATATATATATTTTTTTTTTTTTTTTTTTTTTTTTTTTTTTTTGAGATTTATACATAACCTAAAAGCTGAATAATAAGCTTTATTTCTGTTAGGATAAGACAATATTTGGGCGAGATACAACTAGGCTATTTGAAAATCTGGAATCTGGGGATGCAAAACAAATCTAAACACTGAGAAAATCGCCTTTCAAGTTGTCAATTTATGTTAACGATCGTCCTGCATTCACTCACATCGATTATTTTGACCCGTACAATTTATTGTTGGTTATTGCCACAAATATAC
The DNA here is from genome assembly GCF_964197995.2 of Scardinius erythrophthalmus. Classification (NCBI taxonomy): domain Eukaryota; kingdom Metazoa; phylum Chordata; class Actinopteri; order Cypriniformes; family Leuciscidae; genus Scardinius; species Scardinius erythrophthalmus. The sequence goes on from NC_138221.1 coordinate 38,734,204, forward strand.
CCCTGCTACTTGTGACTGGTTTTGTGATTCATGGTCACATTTGGTCCTATGATTGGTCGCCCTGCGCAACTTGTAAGCAACGCCCACTTCCTGATCATGCGCCGTATGACGTGAATAAAACTGATAAAACTGGATCAAACCAGAGCCCGTCTACGAATATTAGACATTCACTGATAAAACCAACAGCATCTGTGTGCAACTGTGCATTCGGACTTCAGCTGAAGCGGGAGAGACTGCTTACAATGATGGACCTGCCGTCTCTGTCTGTGACCTGGACCCTGGTGGTTCTGCTCATAACTCTCCTGTTTATGTGAGTATTGAAAAACAAAAGCAGCTCAAAGCAACCATCAGTGTTAGCCTATAGCTTTTAGTAAAGTAAGTTATCTATCTGTATTTAATATGTCTCTTTTTTAATTAGGTGTTGTCTTATATTTGTTTACTTTATCACACTGTACAGTTCATTTGTGCAAGATCTATATTTAGGCTAACGTTACATCTAACTTACATGTAATGGGGTCTCATGTGGTTGTTTGTAGTTTGATATCTCTGTAATTTATCACTCTGTAGTTATGGTGTTTGGCCACATGGATTTTTCAACAAACTGGGAATTCCAGGACCAAGACCTTGGCCTTTCGTTGGAACATTTCTCTCATACACTAAAGTAAGTAATTCATTATGTAATTTCTTTAGAATAATATAGGAACATGTATTAAAAAGACGCTGGATGTGCGTCTATATAATATCTATAAAATGTATTTTAGGGTTTTTACCATTTTGATATGGAGTGTGCTAAGAAGTATGGAAAAGTTTGGGGGTGAGTCTCAGTTATATATTTACTGTGTTAAAAGAATCTGATGAAAAGCTGTACTGTAATATCTGTCCTTAATATGTAATCAGATTGTATGTAGCCTAATACTTAAGTTCAGGGCAGCTCTGATGGCTAAATGAAGTGCTAGATGATAGTCTCTTCTACTCACTGAAGGCTGCATTTAGTTAATCAAAAATAAAGTAAACAGTAATCTTGTGAAATATTTTCACAGTTTTAAATGACTGCTTTCTATTTTAGTATATTTTATGTAATTCATTCGTTTGATGTCAGAGCTGAATTTTCAGCATCATTACTCCAGATCTTCAGTGTCACGTGATCCTTCAGATCATTTGCTGCTCAAGTAACATTTCTCATTATTATCAAGGATTTTATTATCAGTATTTCCATTGATAAATGGAAAGTTCCAGAGAACAGCATTTATTTGAAATATAAATCTTTTATTATAAATATGTAAGATTGTAAATGTCTTTTCTGTCTTTACTTATGGATGTAATGCTTTTGAATGGTAGTGTAGGTATTTGCCAGGATCACTGTGAATGCAAACTAATCATATTCCTTCCATTGCTCAGGATTTATGATGGAAGACTCCCAATACTGATGGTCACTGACGTGGAAATGATCAAAACAGTTATGGTGAAAGAATGTTATTCTACCTTCACTAACAGAAGGGTAAGCTCACCTTCGCAGTTATCCAGAAAGTTCCATAATGGCAGGAAACTGAGGATTCCTTTTACACTCCAGTAAAAAATATTTTCTTTTACTGCATTTGTATAGGAAATAAATGCAGACATGGCCGGCCCCTTTGCTGATGGAATAACTATAACTAAAGATGAGCAATGGAAGAGAATCCGTGGTTCACTCTCTCCGTATTTCACAAGTGGGCGACTGAAGGAGGTATAGAACAGGTCCTTAAAGGGCACCTATTATGCAAAATTCACTTTAACCTGGTGTTTGAACATAAATGTGTGTTGGCATTATGTGAGCAAAACCACCCTAGAATGATAAAAATCCACCCAGTAGTATCTCAGTAAATCATAAGCACTGTCTCCGAACGCCCTGTTCTAAGATTGCTCTCACTGTGACGTAGAATTGCGCTAAGCCCCACCGACGTGGTTTGATTGACAATCTGGTTTTGGCATAGACCCCACCCTCTGTGATCTGTACACCATCCTCCATTGTTTCAACGACAGCCGGTAATGTCTCCTAAGAAGAGTAACGTTAGGTGTTCTGTTGTGGGATGTAAGAATGGACATAGTAGTCTTCACTGACATCAGAGCCACTGAAAACGCAGCGGATGGATTTTATTTATGAAGAAAAGGCGCCACTTAAACTTCCTAAATACGTTTATGTTTGCGCGAATCATTTTCTGACTGACTGTTTAGTGAACGAGGGTTAAAGTTAATCCTCAAGTGTGGATCGTTGCCTACTGTTCGCGATCCAACGTCACCTCCAGAAGAAGTAAGTGTATTTTATGAGTAAATAGTCATTTCAATCGATGTCAGCCAGTTCAACAACAAATGCGTCTAAAGCTATTTATTGTCGTTGTCATAGGATGTCTCAACAAACAACGTCAGACAGTTTTATGTCACGTATCATTTTTTGCAGCAATTACAAATGTAAATAAATTAAGGTCTGCTCTATCTCCATAAACAGTAGCCCATATATAAACGTCTATCTCTCTGCAGCATATGTTTTCTGGTTCTGTAGCCATCTTCTCACATTTGCCACATAAGCACATGTGTGACAAGTAATTTCAACATGACGCAACAGCACCCCTGGCATAAATATAATTTAGTTTGTACTTAAGAAAAAAAAAATTGTTTGTACTTAGCAAACGTTATCACAGTATTTGTGCGTATGTAGTTTCAAAAAATTGCGCGAACGCTATCACAATTTGTGTGTGTGTGTGTGTGTGTTGCACATCCATAATTGCAAAGGGGACGCGATTACAACTTTGTAAGTACATAAATGTATCAAATAACCATTCCGAGACGTTTAGTCCATTCTCTTTTGTGTTTATTCTGTGCCGGTGCCTTTTCATCATCTAGGTCCAGCAGCAGGGCGGGGATATGCAGCTCATTTACATTTAAGGTGGTATAGCCCGAAACAGCTCTTTTTAAAACAGGCCCCAAAAATGACATTTTCAAATGGTTATAATAAATTAACTGTGGGGTATTTTGTGCTGAAACTTCACAAATACATTCTGGGGACACCCAAGACCAATATTACATCTTGTAAAAATGGGCATAATAGGTGCCCTTTAAAGGGATAGTTCAGTCAAACATGAAAATTTGAATAATTTACTCTCCTGTTGTTCTAAACCTGAATGACTTTCTCTCTTTTTCTCTTTTTTTACAAAAGAAAATACAGTGAAGAAATATTTTTGTGCTTTTTGTTCATAAAAATGGGGTCCAGTTTTGTTCCACAGATTTGGAACAAAGTTCTAGTCTCTCTGTGCTCCTTTATTGAAATTAAAATGTTTTTATTGCCAATACCTTTTATTATTTACTATTATAAAATATGTTTATGTCATCCTGTACTTGTTGCTCTCATGAGACTTATGTAATTAACACTTATTTTTAAATCTGTTTCAGATATTTCCCATAGCTATGACGCATGCTGATCGTTTTATTAAAAATATGCAAAAGCGAGATCACGAGCAGCCAGTGAAAATAAAAGAGTACGTTACATCTGTCTTTAAAGTGCATAACTTTAAAACATAAAGAGCATTCACTGTCAATCATGAACTTAACTTAATTTACATTTACTGTAAAACTTTCACTAAATGATTATCATTAGAATATTTCTTTCTAGTTGTTTTGTGTGTCAATGTAAACCACATGCAATGATGTGTAAATGATTTTTTTAAATAAAAAACGACACTATTTTTATTCCAGAGCTGTCGCTCCATACAGTTTGGATGTCGTCTCCAGCTCCTCCTTTAGCGTTGACATCGACTCCATAAACAACGCAGATGATCCTTTCGTTACGAACATCAAGAAGTTTTTCCAGTTCAGTCTGTTAAGTCCTCTTGTTCTGCTTCAAAGTATGTCATTTTTATAATAAAAATTGCTTTTGTTGTTGATTTGCATTCTAAATCAGTTGTCCATCTTTTTACATGATAAAATAATTACAATTTTAATATCTCAAAAACAAAACAAAAATATGTTGTTATTTCAGCATTTTTTCCCTCCATTGCTAATCTTTTGGGGAAAATGGGTATACGGCTTTTTTCAAGTTCGTCAATGGATTTTTTCTACAATGTCCTGAGAAAGATTAAGGATGAGCACAGCAAGAAATCAGATGTATGTTTGTCACCATTTCACTTTCCAACTACAGCTTCAGATTTTGAAGAGTTGTTGATGCCACAGTAGATTTTGACTTTGTGTTTTTAATCAGGGTCGGGTAGATTTTCTCAAGCTCATGATCCAGAGTCAAATATCTGATGATCAAGCTAAGGACACCACAAGTGGCCAACCAGTAAAAGGTTTGAGAGACAGTACAGATTTTACACATTTAAATGCATATGAACTTGTTTTCGAATATGCTGTTTTGTGAATTCGACAGGACTAACAGACCATGAGATTCTCTCCCAGTCCCTCGTTTTCATCCTTGGAGGTTATGAGACTACAAGCACCACTCTCACTTTCCTCCTCTATAATCTTGCGACTAATCCAGACTGCCTGGAAAAGCTGGTTGGGGAGATCGACACAAACTTCCCTCCTGACGTGAGCACACTGGCTTCTGCTCTGTTCACAGGTTTTGTGTAAAGCAGGGTTTCTGAACTCTGGCCATCAAGGTCCACTTTCCTGCAGAGTTCCCTATCAAGGCTACGGAACTTTGATTATGGTTGTTGTATATGGGAACTCCTCTCATCCTTCACTTCCGCTGAAATCTTATAGGCTAACACCAGCAGAGCTGGCCAATTGACACAAAATATGCAAATACTGAAACCCTGTTGCAGTATGATGCAAGTGCAGCGTCAATTCCACTTCAGAATCTCTCTCTTCACGCTCAAATCGTGTGCTAGAAAGCTGATACTACACTGACAACTTATTGGAATATTCGCCGTCGTCGAAGGTGCGCCAGAGATACTGCACTGTCTCCTGCATCCGATGGTGACTGTTTGCAACCTGTGCAAGGGCTCCATCGTGCCCCCAGATACGCACCTGTTTTGTGTCGCGTGCATGGGGCTGGCCCATGCTGAGTCAGCCCTCAGAGATGAAGGGTCCTGCGACCACTGCGTGGACATGTCCCTACGAGCTCTCAAGGCCAGCCGCTGGTAGCCCCCCCCCAACCGCGGAGTTGAGGTTCGACCCCCGGTGAGTTTCCCCGACCCCACCTTTAACCACCCCCCCACCGGGTGGTCGCTGACTTCGTGTCCTTCGGGGTGAGTGAGGAAGACGACTCCATGTCTCTGTCTGCCCCCGAGAACGACTGGGGTGCGGAGCAGGCCGCACTGCTGACGGCCGCGGAGCAAGAGACCCCGGCGGACCTGCAGGACGAGCTCTTTCGCATCCTCTCTAAGGCCGTCAAGGAATTGGACCTCTCGTGGAAAGCTCCCGATGACCCGTCGAAGAGCAAACTCGACACGTGGTTCCTCCAATCGAGCCGCCGTCAGGCCGCTTCGAGAAGAGGAACCCCATTTTTTCCTGACGTGCATGCGCACGTGGTGAAGTCGTGGGCGGCCCCGCAATCGGCGCGCACCCTCACTTCCACCCAGGCCATGTTTGCCCCCGTAGATGAGTGGCTGACGCCATTCGGGATCTTCGTTCGGCCACGGACCTCGCGCTCCTGGCCACCAAGCGTTCGGCCCAGGCGATTGGCCGTTCGATGGGGTTCTTGGTGGTCAGACACCTGTGGCTCACCCTGTCGGACATGCAGGAGGCTGACAGGAAGACGCTATTGAATGCACCGATCTCCCCTGCAGGCCTGTTCGGAGACGCCGCCGAGAAGGTCACCGAGCGTTACTCTGAGACCCAGAAGAAGGCGAAGGCAATGAGCCATGTTATTCCGCAGAGGGCCTCGCTCTCGCTTGTCTTCTGCCTCGGGCCGTCAACCTCAGGCTGCGGCCAGACAACATTCAGCGCCCCGCCCAGGACCGGATGCCCGTAGAGGCCGAAACGGCCAGTGGCAGGAGCGGGTAGCAAGAGGACGGCTCGGAGGAGCCCGCGCAGAAAACCCGCCGCGTCCCCCACGAGGCCCAAGCAATCGTCCTGACCGCTCGGGCAAGAGGAGAAGAGAGCGCTCTAAAGCACTTAGTCTCTCAGCGTTCTGCGAGCGACACGTGCAGTTATGTTGTGAATGCTGTAAATGTTGTTTCTTGTTCAATAAAGCAGACTACCACTTCACAAACAGAGCTCTTTTCCCCTCTTGCACCACACACTGTGTTACCATATACTGATGTCATGGTCAATAACCATAAAGGCACCTCGTGGGAAGCGCGAGGTGTTTGTTCCCAGCCCTTATATAACGGCGATGACCGCAGCGGCGATGACCGCAGGTTTAGATTGGCCCACACTCAGTCGTTTTCAGGCAGCGTGGGAAGCTATTCCGGGCATTTCACCATAGGTTTTAAATATAGTTCGGCACGGATACACACTTCAGTTCAAACGCAGACCCCCCCGCTTCCGTGGCATAATCCAGTCATTAACTTTGCCCCAAAACGCTCATGTGCTGAGGCAGGAAGTGTGCAGCTTGCTCGAGAAGAAAGCGATAGAACCGGTTCCCCCGAGCGAGCGGGAGAGTGGGTTCTACAACCGCTACTTCGTAGTGCCGAAGAAGGAAGGGGGTCTCCGCCCCATAATGGATCTGAGACCCATCAACAGAGCGCTTCACAAGTGCGCCTTCAGGATGACTACTCTGAAGCAGATACTGGCGCAAATTTGCCCCGGGGATTGGTTCGCTTAAGTAGATTTAAAGGACACTTACTTTCATATCCAGATAGTAAAGCGTCAGGCGATTCCTGAGGTTTGCGTTCGAGAATTCGGTGTACCAATACACGGTGCTTCCGTTTGGACTAGCCCTGGCTCCCCGAACATTTTCGAAATGTGTAGACGCAGCACTTTCACACCTCAGGTCAAGCGGGATGCGCGTCTTGAACTATCTGGACGACTGGTTGGTTCTCGCGCAGTCGAGAGAGACGCTGGTCAGCCATGTGGAAGCCCTCCTTCGACACTTGGAGATGCTCGGTTTGAGGGTGAAAGTTCAGAAAAGTGTGCTCACACCGAGCCAGACTACCACATTCCTGGGAGTATGCTTGGATTCGGTGAGAATGAGAGCGCGCCTCACCCCCGAGCGAGCGGAGGCTCTGAGTTCTTCTCTCGGTCTCTTCAGACCTGGCAGCCTCTCCCACTGAAAGAGTTTCAGAGGCTACTGGAACAGATGGCAGCGGCTTCTTCAGTGTGTCATCTGGGGCTACTGCATATGAGACCGCTTCAACACAGGCTGAAAGCGCGTCCCCCTGAGTGTGTGGTATTCCGGCCACAAGCGCATTATGGTCACCCGCGGATGCGCCCGCGCCCTGGCCCCGTGGAAGAACCCGGATCTTTTCAGCTCAGGTGTTCCTACCGGCATAGTGGCACGGCGCGTGGAGGGTCCTGACGGACGCTTCGTCCACCAAATGGGGAGCGCTCTGCTTGGGCAAGCCCACCTCGGGTCGGTGGTCAGAGAAGCAAATGGAGTGGCACATAAATCGCTTAGAGCTAAAAGTGGTCTCTCTAGCTCTCAAAGCTTTCCGGTCTCGGGAGCAGCGGCATGTGTTGATTCGGACCGACAACACTTCCGTGGTCTCGTACATAAATTGTCAAGGCGGTGTACATTCCAGAGCCCTATTCAAGCAGGTGGAATCCCTTCTGCTGTGGGCGGATCGGTTTTTCCTCTCGGTAAGAGCGGCTCACATCCCCGGTGTTCTAAATCGCGGGGCGGATATGCTCTCGAGGAGCGGGATTCCTCAAGGGGAATGGAGGCTTCACCCCGGGACGGTTCAGCTGATATGGAATCGTTTCGGCAGAGCGGAGGTCGACCTCTTTGCAACGAGCGAGAACACGCATTGTCAGATGTTCTTCTCGCTGTCCCGTTCCCCCCGGGAGATGGACGCGCTAACTTCGCGATGGCCGAAAGTCTGTCTCTATGCCTTTCCACCGGTAAAAATTTTGCCCGTGGTGTTGTGCAAAATCAGGGAGGAGAAGGTGGCGGTGACTCTGGTAGCCCCGAACTGGCCGAATCAGCCTTGGTTCGCGGATTTGATAGAGTTACTGGCAGGGCAGCCATGGGAGATTCCGCTCAGGAAGGACTTGCTGTCTCAGGCGAGCGGATCGATCTGGCATCCCAGCCCCGGGCTGTGGAGCTTACATGTGTGGCCGCTGCAGGGTCGCTGAGCGGGCTGGATGCACTGCATTTGCGAGTTTTGAATACCATCGCGGAAGCGCGAGCCCTGTCCACTAGGCGCCTGTATGCTCTGAAATGGGATGTTTTCTCAAAATGGTGTCAGGATGTCGATATAGACCCAGCGAGCTGTTCTGTGTCGGATATTCTACGCTTCCTTCAGTACAGGATGGATGAAGGGAGCCTACCATCCACTCTGAAGGTATATGTGGCAGCTATTGCCGCGTTTCACCCCCCTGTTGACGGACAGTCTATCGGTAGACATGCATCGGTGACACGGTTCCTCAGGGGAGCTAGGAGATTATGCTCTGCACGGCCGCCTTCGGTGCCGCCGTGGGATTTGGCTTTGGTCTTGGAGGCTTTGTCACGACCGCCTTTCAAACCCTTGGCTTCGATTGCCATTAAGGAGCTTTCGGTTAAAACGGCGCTGCTTCTCGCTCTCGCTTCGGCGAAGCGGGTTGGGGATTTTCAGGCTTTCTCTGTAAGTGAAGATTGTATTCGCTTTGGACCGGGAAACTGTAATGTGACTCTCAGACCGAGGCCGGGTTACGTCCCTAAGTCACTCAATACCCCGTTCAGAGAGTGGATTGTTTCTCTGCCTGCCCTGTCCGCTGAGCCATCAACCTCTCAGGGTTCGGATGCTCAGAGTGCTATTTGCCCAGTCAGAGCGCTCCGGGAATACATTTCTCGCTCGGCCGCTTTTCGTCAATCGGACCAGCTATTTGTGTGCTTTGGTGGGTGCAATAAGGGACGGGGGGTCTCTAAACAGAGGCTTGCTCATTGGATTGTGGACGCTATTGTTTTGGCTTATGAATGCCTGGGGCAGGAATGCCCCCTTAACGTCAAGGCCCATTCGACTAGGGCGATCGCCTCCTCGTGGGCCTGGACTAAGGGTATGTCTATTCAGGATTTATGTCTTGCGGCTGGCTGGTCTTCTCAGAACACGTTTGCCAGGTTTTACAAGTTGGATTTGCCCTCTGTAGCATCTCGAGTGCTTTCAGTGAGTTGACTGCATTACACAGCATTGAGAGAGCTGCTTTGCGCTTTGCTCATGAGTGGTTCTGTGTGCTATTGTGTATGTTTTTACTGTTGTCACCGCTATGCGCCGGCCTTCTCTTACTGTTGTTGTTGCCCTGTTGTTAGACAGTGCAAACTTTCCCCGGTTATACTGCTCGGGATATGCAAATTCTGGCAGTGTTTTGTGAGCTTGTGATTGGTTCCTTTGGACCTATCAGAGGTTAGAGGTTCGCTATTGGTCAATCTCGGCCTATCAGATGCTCGCATACTGGGGGGCGGTCTTGGTATTGGGTTCTGTTGTCAGTGGTTTGTTATGCTGCCACAGTGGGATTCTATACAGTTCCCATATACAACATCCGTAATGTCGAAGTTCCGTAGCCTTGATAGGAAACGTCTCCGGTTACTTTCGTAACCTCGGTTCCCTGAAAGCCAAGGAACGAGAAATTACGCTCGCTGTGTTCGCTATTGATTTTAGCGTTTTTGTTCGATTCTGAAGTGGAATTGACGCTGCACTTGCATTATACTGCAACAGGGTTTCAATATTTGCATATTTTGCGTTAATTGGCCAGCTCTGCTGGTGTTAGCCTATAAGATTTCAGCAGAAGTGAAGGATGAGAGGAGTTCCCATATACGGCATCCGTAATGTCTCGTTCCTTGCCTTTCAGGGAACCGAGGTTACGAAATCAGTGTTGGAGGTAAACTCTGCAGGAAAGTGGATCTCGGGGGCCAGAGTTCAGAACCCCTGGTGTAGAGAAACTATTTTAAGGCATTTTTAGAATTTAGAGTTCAGCTGTTTTACTTCGACATATCTTGTTTTGTTTTTTTCAGTCTCCCATCACATACGATGCATTGATGAAAATGGATTACTTGGAAATGGCCATCAACGAATCAATGCGTCTCCTTCCCACTGCCCCGCGCTTAGAGAGGGTCTGTAAGAAGACTGTGGAGATCAATGGGGTGACGATACCAAAAGACACTCTGGTTACAATTCCTACATATGTTATATGTCGTGACCCGCAGCTCTGGGATTCTCCTGATGAGTTCAGGCCGGAGAGGTGATGTGATTCATCTATCAGACAGTAGCAATGTTTCCATCCAAAGCTGCAAACCTGCGATCTAACTTGGAATATCGCATAAAACATTTGCAAATAAAGCAGTGTTTCCATCCCATGTGTTCAAGAGAACAAAATTGTTACTTCCTGGGAATTTGCTGCCAAATATCTGTATGTAATAAAAATGTAAGTTGCTGCAATCGGGGAAGCCACTGTGGCTCTTTTTCCCTACATCATAAATGATGGTGCAGAATAAATGCAATAAACATTGTCATGTTCGGATGATGGTGTTTGAGATGCTGTGCAATGACATTTCTCCGCTGCTGAGGCAGTCACGTGAGGGATTTTTTTTTTTTTTTTTTTTTCATATTGAGGGATTTATTCAATAAATGTGTTTTCATCGTTTCCATGCATGTCTTCTTATTGCATAAAAAATGTATCCGCTTCAGTTAAACGGTTTTCTTTAATGCACATTTTTAGAATTTATGCACGTTAGCATTATCCAAAATGCAATATTACAAAACTGCACATAAAAGTAGGTGGATGGAAACTGAGCTACTGATGCTTTCTGAACATTTCCTTCACAACCACAATTTTTCTCACTTCAGTTTTTCTCACATTTTTTCTCTCAAATATTTCTCTGCAGGTTCAGCCCGGAGAGTAAATCAGAGGTTAACCAGTACACTTTCATGCCTTTTGGACTCGGACCTCGAAATTGCATTGGAATGAGATTTGCCCTAATGATCATGAAACTTCTTGTTGTGAAGCTTCTGCAGAACTTCACTGTGGAAACAAGTAAAGAGACACAGGTTGGTACATTGACTGTCATCATATAGACAATCAGGAATGTTTGGCAGACTGTGCTTTGCCTCTAAATTTAACACAAATTTACAAATGCACTATTCTTATTTTTCTCTTGTTTGTTTTCAGATCCCTCTAGAGCTGAATGTTATGTTTCAGCCGAAGGTTCCAATCACACTGAAGTTTATACCAAGATCTCACAAGGAAAAATCATAATTAAAATACAGAACATTTCAATATAATTCTGTATAATATTTTATACAAAGTTATATAGCATTAGAAAAACTGCATACAGAATTGTTTCATTTTAAATATCATACTGTACATACATTTACAAATGTAAATTGCAAAATTTACAAATGTAATTTAAGAAGAATTGAAGAATTGTCTTTTGACATGACAATTCTCCTGTGTGACAGATAGCCTTGATCTCATATATAATATTGGGTAATTATACTTATGATCATATATGATATGGTAACCACACAAATTGTAAACAATTGTTCTGGACTTTATATATATTTTAGATGTATTGTATAAAGCGCTATATAAATAAAGGTGACTTGATTCCCTCATTTTAAATAAGTTCTATTAGTAGAAACACCATAAGAACTAGCTACATGTGTGATGTGGAAAATATGGTTATTGTCAACAGTGTAAAGTTTTCTGTGTCACTGGTGACTGTTACAAAGGGCTGTTATGCAACGATCACATCAAAAATACTAAATGTGATTGGAAGCAAAGCATTCACACACCTGGAGTGCCCTCTGTACAAATCTACAGAGTGGCACACAATTGAGATAGTTTTCTTGTCAATAATCAAGATTTGATTTGTTTAATCTGGCAACATCATCCCATATTGAGTGAGAGGTATCAATTCGTATGTGAATACCTTATTATGTTTTAACAGATTCAACTCCAAAACAATCCCTGGATACAGAAACTATCATACGCAGTCCAGCAGCCTGTTTTGTCCCACTACTACTCATGAAACAGCCCGAGGTCTTTCACCTTCTCATTTTGTCCAATGGGTGTCACTGTAAATAGTTCAAAAAACAGTGTTAATGTTATTGTGTGCATTGGTATGTTTTATGTAGTCGCAGATATCAAACTCAGGCCTTATTTTCTTCTAAGGTGAGTAAAATGAAGTGATAGTAAATTTGACACTTTTAAAGGGATAGTTCACTTTGAAATTAAATTTTGGTATGTTTTAGCTTACCTCAAGTGCATCCAAGATGTAGGTGTCTTTTTTTCCGCAGTAGTTTCAATTTCGATATTTTTAGGTCAAACCGTTCTTGTCTGTCAGTCATTTCATGCAGGTCTGTGGTCACTGTCTCAAAGAGCATGCACAGAGTTCAAATTAAAACAATTTCCCATCATCCACAGAACGCAGACTGGTGCATAAACATATACACTAGATGCCGCTTAAAGACATTCGTTCCAATGAACTGCCGTAGACAAGGCGACATCTAGTGTATATATCTATACACCAGTCTGCGTACACGTCACACTCTAGGATGCGCGCACGCCCTCAGATCACTTGGACGTGGCTGTGTATAAGAGTTAAAAACGAAATACTGTTCATTTTCTCACACAAACCGCTCGTTTTGTGTCTTAGGCCATCAATGTGTACTTATGATGGGGAATTGTTTAATTTGGACGATGGGGAATTGTTTTAATGCTCTTTGAGACAGTGACCACAGACCTGCATTAAATGACTGACAGACAAGAACGGTTTGACCTATAAATATCAAAATTGAAACTACTGCGGAAAAAAAGACACCTACATTTTGGATGCCCTTGAGGTAAGCTAAAACATACCAAAATTTAATTTCAAAGTGAACTATCCCTTTAAGATGAACCTGTTTTTGTTAGAAATAGCCTACTTTTTGTGCTTCGTAGTTTCATTTATGTTTCTTATCAAATTAATGGCTTTAGCCACCATTGCTGCCAAGTGCAGGTACCACCGATAACTCGAAACGTAAGTAAGTGTCATAACCTGTCGATTTATTCCTTATTTGGTCGCCCTTGCACACCTGTAAACCACGTCCACTTTCTGATCATGCGCCGTCTGACGTGAATGAAACCAACAGAATCTGTGCAACTGTGTCAGGAAGAGACTGCAGACTTCGCTTGACTTACAATGATTGACCTGCTGTCTCTGTCTGTGACCTGGACCCTGGTGGTTCTGGTCATAACTCTCCTGTTTATGTGAGTATTTCAGAAAATGTCAATGCAACCATTTTATAAGCGTTATTCTGTGTTATTTTTGTTTTATATTAGGATACCAGGGATAAACGTTTGTTGCTTAATCGTACATCTTCATTCATATTTACTGAATATAAGTATTTATTTAATATTGCTTATTAAAAACCTGTTAAAGATAAACATGTTTGTAGTGCATCTTCAACGTGTTTATTGCTACGTTTAGCGCGAAAATACTAACAGCTGAGTATCCTCTGTCGTCATAGTTATGGTGCGTTCAACCTTTGGTAAATTTAACCATACAAATACTGTAAGTAAAATACACATTTTTAAACAACACACAAGCACAAATTAACCGTGGTTTTACTACACTAACTAACCATAGTTGGTACTTTAGATTTTGGTAAATTGTTGTTGTGAACTTGTGACCCTTGATTGTTTATGTTGCTGCCCTGCTGGCCAGGTCACTCTTGTAAAATAGATTTTTAATCTCAATGAATTTGGATCTGGTTGAATAAAGAAATTAAAGTTTAACTATGGTATTTGTAGTAAAACTGTGGTTATACAAAGGATAATCAATCCGCCAAGAAAGGGTTACTACACTTTTACTGTAAAACACATGGTTAATCTCAGATATATTGTATTTACAAAGTCGTACTTATGAGTGGGAAACTCAGAACTGTCTAAGCCCAGAGTTTTTATTTTATTTTATTTTATTTTATTTTTTAGGGCATGTCAGGTGGACACAATTGATGCAGCAATAGTACTGTACAATTATGATAGAATATGGAAAGATTAATCAGAATCAGAAAGAGCTTTATTGCCATGTGTACTTGAGTGCACTGCACACACAAGGATTTTTTCTTTGTAGGTACTGAAGCTTTCAGTGCACTCGCACAAATAAAAAGTATAAAGGCACTGTAAGGTTTAGTCATCGTAAATATATTTACAAATTATGAACATATACAGTATTTTGAATGATATGAATAAATATCAACTGAATTTACAAAGATACTAATCTAGCAGTGGCGTATTGCACTTACAGGCATGTGCCTTGGGAGACATTGAACTGTTTAAGAGGGAAATCAAGCGTAGCATCAGTTCTGGTTAGTCAAGCTCGCATCAGCTGACTCTCAGCTAATCCACATCTACCTATAGGAATAAAACACCAATCACAGCATCCATAAATAAGCTCCTTCAACAGCTATCGCGTTTCTCAGGAGCTAAATACCCTCCTCCATCCCCAGCTCCTCCTCTCTCCAGTCAGGATTTGACCTCTGATTTCCCTTTGAATCAGATTAAATTCTCGAATTATGTTGTACACTGAAATATTGAATTAATGATAGTACAGTAGTACAGGTCCTGGAGGGTGGGCAGGGGAGCACCAATTATCCTGTCAGCAGTCTGGACTGTCCGCTGTAACCTTCTGATGTCTGATTTGGTTGCTGAATTTGGTAGCAGTTATAGAAATGCATAGAACCGACTCAAAGACAGCTGAGTAGAACTGTGTCAGCAGCTCCTGTGGCAGATTGAACATCCTCAGCTGGCAATGTCTTGTACTTGATGTTCCTCAGGCCTGTCAAGACTGACACTGACACCTGACTTGCGGAAGACCACTCCAACTCCTACCGATCATGTACTGTGTCTGTCTGTAGTAGACGTTAGGAATTCTCTATCCTGAGTTAACCAACGGAAAGTTGCAGGGCCTGACAACATACCTGGCAGGGTGCTCAGAGAATGTGCTGATCAGCTTGATCCTCACGGACCTCTTCAACATTTCCCTGAGCCAGACAGTTGTTCCTGTGTGTTTCAAGACAGCTACCATCATCCCTGTGCCAAAGAAATCATCTGTGTCCTGTCTGAATGACTACCGGCCTGTTGCACTTACACCTATCATCATGAAGTGCTTCGAGACGCTAGTCATGAAACGCATAAAGAACAGTCTTCCCACCACACTGGACCCATTTCAGTACACATATCGTCCCAACCGTTCAACAGAGGACGCCATATCTGTTACCATACTTCTGTCTCTGACTCATCTAGATAAAAAAGGTGGTAATAATAATAATAATAATTTGTTACATTTATATAGCGCTTTTCTAGGTACTCAAAGCTCTTTACATGGAAGGGGGAATCTCCTCAACCACCACCAATGTGCAGCATCCACCTGGATGATGTGAAGGCAGCCATATTGCGCCAGAACGCCCACCACACACCAGCTAATAGGGGTTATGCGGAACGCCCAACGTTTGAACCGGAAAACAGGTATAAGCATTTCCGGTTTGCACTGCTGTACGCATCTGCAGCGGTAGGTGATCTCTGAGGTAACTTATTTTTCGCTTTTTTAGAATACAATTCTTATTTCTGTTTTAATTAAAATGTCACGAATGCTTAGGTATCAGAAAAAAAAAATTTAAAAAATAAAATGCAGTCTTCATTTGATTGTTTTAATCGTCTGCGAGCAAATATAAAGGGTTAAACTACTGATAGCATACAAGAAGTCTAAACTTAACTTACTGATAGTTAGCTAACTCTACATCGGGTGCCATTAGCAAAAGCTGCATATACTAACTTACATACCTTCATAATCATGAATAAATGAGGAGGCGTAAAAACTTAAATCCTTTATCTAACGGAGTACTCGGGGCTCTGGACGTCCGTTTGGCAATACGATGCACATCTGAAATGGATAGAATGGGTAGCTCCTGTAAACACCGGCTATAAAAGTTCGCCATTCCTACGCTGTGTTTACCTCAGTAGCTGACGACCGGAAGTAGTTATACCCGTTTTGTAGAACCCGGAATATGTTCCGCATAACCCCTATTGGTGGAGAGGAGACAGTGATGAAGCCAATCAGTATATAGGGATGATTAGGAGGCCATGATGGATGGAGGCCAATGGGCAAATTTGGCCAGGATGCCGGGGTTACACCCCTACTCTTTTTCGAAGGACATCCTGGGATTTTTAATGACCACAGAGAGTCAGGACTTCAGTTTAACATCTCATCCGAAGGACGGTGCTTTTTGATAGTATAGTGTCCCCGTCACTATACTGGGGCATTAGGACCCACACAGACCACAGGGTGAGCACCCGCTACTGGCCTCACTAACACCTCTTCCATATCGTCCTGTAAGAATTGAGAAATTAGGAAATGCCGCCGGACAGTCTGGTTGAAGAGACCCTGAGAGAGGACAAAGGACATCTCTGAAAATTAGCATTCAAACTCACCATTAGTGAGGCAAAGTCTCACCTCAGAACACATCTCTCCCCCTTCCTCTCACATGCTGAGACCACATGTAAATCATGGCCTCATCTGTCACGGTGTCAGGTTGTGTTCTCCAGGTGTCCACTAGATGTCCTCCTTCCTCACAGTGTCTGTCACATTTTGAACTACATTCCCCACGATCCTTGTCTCATCATTGCACTCAGCTGTCCCTTGTCATTAAAGGAGAACTCCGGTCAATTTTAACATTTTTTTGTACATTTGGAGTGCTGTCAATACAGAGAACAACGACAAAAATCGGTGTTGCCTACACTGTGTTCTTTTTAAAATTTGCACCCTGTTGACTTCAATGGGGCAAGTTTTAAACCAGCTTTTAGCCTCTTAACATCCTTGATGTGTCATTACAAGTGCACAGCTAATGTGAGTGATTCCTTCAGAGTGATCACGGGTGAATCTGACTGCAGTAGATGT
The DNA here is from genome assembly GCF_964197995.2 of Scardinius erythrophthalmus. NCBI lineage: Eukaryota > Metazoa > Chordata > Actinopteri > Cypriniformes > Leuciscidae > Scardinius > Scardinius erythrophthalmus. The sequence continues at coordinate 38,751,188 of NC_138221.1, forward strand.
GAAAGATATTAATAAAAATAATGTTATTTCAGCCAGAGGCTGTTAAGAGGCTAAAAGCTGGTTTAAAACTTGCCCCATTGAAGTCAACTGGGTGCAAATTTTAAAAAGAGGATTACACGGTGTAGACAACACCGATTTTTGTCATTGTTCTCTGTATTGACAGCACTCCAAATTTACCAAAAAATTAGCCCAATGTTAAAATTGACCGGAGTTCTCCTTTAATCATTGCACTCAGCCAATTCCCCTTTAGCATTGTCATTTCCCTGTGTATATAACCCTGTCTGTTTTAGTATGTGTCACGGAGTCCTTGTAATTATCACGCCACTTCCAAGTTCTGTTCTTGCCTGTTTTTCTTGTGTCTATTTATGTTGGATTGCTATCTTGGTTTTGACCCCTGCATGGACTGTTTCTGAGTAACGGATTATCCTCATTAAAAATACATATTGCAATTGGATCTTCTCTCTGTTTCCTATGTGTGGATCATGATAGAAGGACTCCGTCACCAAGGATCCAGCGGTATGTTTTCCGGTGTTTCTTCCCCAGCCACCGAGCGGGAGAGAAAGATTTGTTTTAAGGGGACCCGCCTAGTCATTTTTCGTGGGACCCGAGGAGGTCGCAGAGGAGTGAGTGGTCGAGAGGAGATCCAACATCACTCTCCACCATGGCCCCCCTTCGACCCTGGGCTCATGAGGGAAGGATCGGAGCCGCCGTCTCGCCATCGCGTACGGAGAAGGGGGAGGAGGCACACGTCTGTTGATCCAGAGACTGTTCATGTCACGTCTGCCGAGCCTGTGTCTTCGGACAGGATGGCCCCCGCCGAGCCTGTTCACGTCACGTCTGCCGAGTCTGTGTCTTCGGACAAGATGGCCGCTGAAACGTTATTGGATTATTTTTCTATGCTATCCAAGATCCTAGAGATTCCCAGGAGTGTTCATGTCATGTCTGCCGATCCAGAGACTGTTCATGTCACGTCTGCCGAGCCTGTGTCTTCGGACAAGATGGCCGCTGCCGAGCCGGATCTAGTGTCTGTGGACAAGAGGGTCGCCGCCAAGCCTGTTCACGTCATGTCTGCTGAGCCTGTGTCTTCGGACAAGATGGCTGCCGCTGAGCCTGTGTCTTCGGACAAGATGGCCGCCGCCGAGCCGGTGTCTGTTCCTGAGCCGGTGGTGTCTGTTCCTGAGCCGGTGGTGTCTGTTCCTGAGCCGGGTGGTGTCTGTTCCTGAGCCGGGTGGTGTCTGTTCCTGAGCCGGTGGTGTCTGTTCCTGAGCCGGTGGTGTCTGTTCCAGTTCCTGAGCCAGTGGTGTCTGTTCCAGTTCTTGAGCCGGTGGTGTCTGTTCCAGTTCTTGAGCCGGAGCCAGTGGTGTCTGTTCCAGTTCCTGAGCTGGAGCCGGTGGTGTCTGTTCCAGTTCCTGAGCCGGAGCCGGTGGTGTCTGTTCCAGTTCCTGAGCTGGAGCCGATGGTGTCTGTTCCAGTTCCTGAGCCGGTGGTGTCTGTTCCAGTTCCTAAGCCGGTGGTGTCTGTTCCTGAGCCGGTGGTGTCTGTTCCTGTTCCTGTTCCTGAGCCAGTGGTGTCTGTTCCAGTTCCTGAGCCGATGGTGTCTGTTCCAGTTCCTGAGCCGGTGTCTGTTCCTGTGCCATGGCCGCCTGAAGGGTCGTCTCCTCCCTGGCCGCCCGAGGGGTCGTCTCCTCCCTGGCTGCCCGAGGGGTCGTCTCCGCCGTGGCCTCCCGATCGACTGTCTGCTCCGCCCTGGCCGCCCGATGGACTGTCGTCTCCCTCCTGGCCGCCCGATGGACTGTCGTCTCCACCCTGGCCGCCAGATGAACTGTCACTCCCTGTCCCCGTTTCCCTCCATGGACCTGGCCCCCCATCCCTCCCCCTGATCCTTCACTGTTCTGCCTCCCGCCTTGGACTCTTGTTTTGTGTTGTAGTTTTTGTCGTCTTGTAGCGTCTGGTAGCCGCTCCATAGAGGGGGGGTTATGTCACGGTGTCAGGTTGTGTTCTCCAGGTGTCCACTAGATGTCCTCCTTCCTCACAGTGTCTGTCACATTTTGAAATACATTCCCCACGATCCTTGTCTCATCATTGCACTCAGCTGTCCCTTGTCATTAATCATTGCACTCAGCCAATTCCCCATTAGCATTGTCATTTTCCTGTGTATATAACCCTGTCTGTTTTAGTATGTGTCACAGAGTCCTTGTAATTATCACGCCACTTCTGAGTTCTGTTCTTGCCTGTTTTTCTTGTGTCTATTTATGTTGGATTGCTATCTTGGTTTTGACCCCTGCATGGACTGTTTCTGAGTAACGGATTACCCTCATTAAAAATACATATTGCAATTGGATCTTCTCTCTGTTTCCTATGTGTGGATCGTGATATCATCAGCAATAACGATGAGTCGGCATATAGGGAGGAGGTGTACCAGCTTATGGTGAAGAGACAATCTCTTAGTAACATTTCTTAATGTTGATAAGACTAAAGAGATGGTTGTCGACTTTAGGAGAACCCAAGCGGACCACTCACCACTGCACGTCACTGGAACAAATGAGGAAAGATTCAAAAGCTCATTCATGTGCACATGTCAGAGGACCTCTCCTGGACTCTTAACACCACCTGCCTAGTCAAGAAGGCCTAGCAGTGTGTCCACTTTCTGCGGAGGCTGAGGAGAGCCAAACTTTCTTTTCCCATTCTCACCTCCTGCTATAGAGGGACGATAGAGAGCGTCCTGACCAGCTGTCTCACTGTGTGGTACGGGAACTGCACAGCTTCCGACAGCGGATTGTGAGGACAGTGGAAAAGATCATCGGGATCTCTTTACCCACTATAGATGCTTCATTCAACAACCGCTGTATCCGCAGAGCCATTCATGAGGACGACACCTCTCATCCCTTTCATGGATTGTTCAGCCTTCTGCCATCTGGCAGAAGGTATTGGAGCATCCGTGCCACCACCAGCAGACTTCGTAACAGTTTTTTCCCTGAGGCAGTCAGATTACTCAACACCTGGCTGCCTCCCAATACTCATCTGGGTTAGTTGAACACCTAACCAAGTAAACATTCATATCAGTATACACACACTAAACCAGTAAGACTCAGTACTACTGCAAACTGCACTTACATAAGGTAGCTGCATCAGTCACTTTACTAGTATTGCTGCTATACTTGTGCTGCTATGCCATAAAATATTCATAGTCCATGTTTACAATTTATAGTTATATTCAGTGTATATATTTATTTATTTTATATATGTGTGGTATGTATATATGTGTGTGTGTGTGTATACAGAGTATATATAATATATATATATATATATTAAAAAATTATTTATTGTGTATTTGCACTTATGTAGTCTTGCTAAATGTTCCGTGGTGCACCATGGTCCTGAAGAAACGCCATATCGTTCCATTGTATACATGTTATATAGAGGAATGACAATAAATATGCACTTGACTTGACTTGACTTGACTTGACACACGACTGTTGGGTAAACTGTTTTTCAGCTTTAATTAATTTTACAGCACCTTCATAAATGAAATAAAAAGCAAAAACACTGCATTGTGCATTCTTTATTCGTCATTTTGTAGAAGTAAACTTAAAGCAGCACTCAGTAGCTTCGGGATTTCTTCGCTGTATTCTCGCTTTTTGCTCGCAGGTTTCTCTCTAGAGCTCCCCCCACAGCTTCGGAATAGATATTTGACAACACTGTTGTAAAAACTCGTTGGTGATTCTCAGACACCAGAGGCTATAGATCAACGACATCAACGCAGATGGGACATTCTTTAAAACGTCTTCTTCATGCGAACAGCGTGAGGGAGCGCAATAATGACAGCATTTTAGCAGATTTCTTTTGGCCGTAAAGCAATTGTTTACATCGCGAGACCTGATATCACGCGAGACTTCTTGACGCGGCGGCCGGCGGCCCGCCGGCTCAAAGTTGCAAGTGCGTATTTTCCGCTAACGGGCACCAGGGGGGTGCGAAACAACCACCATTCAACCCGAAATAAGTAATATAACCATTCCAATGACTCCGAAGTTGTTCAGTTAAGGTAAAAAAAGTTCTTAGTTCACCTTTAAGAAGTCTTGCTGAATCTTTTGTAGAAAAGGTAGATCACCATCTTGCTCCAATCAAAATATTTTGAACTCATCTGATGTCGTTATTTATTGACTTACCAAATCGTAATTACAAAATTCTGAGGACTTCAAAATTCTGAGAATGCACCATAAACCCACTTGAATGTTATGATTTTTACAGAGTTGCATTTTATTTTAGTTTTCATCATAAATATTTGGTCCTTTATTTATTGAAAAGTGTTTTAACGTCTTCTACTGAAAATTACATATAAATGTGTAGTTGAAATTTCATGCAGTGATAGCTCTAGAACAACACATTCATTGAGAGACTGTATGGAGTATGTACTTCATACAACAGAAATCTAAATGTGATTAAAAAGGTGATAAAAATGCTTCCTTCCTGTCCCAGTTTGACGGTTAAAAAAAAGTCTTGTCACCCTAATCTATATCTGTTTTTAATGTGTCTCAGCTTAGTTCGTATTTGTTTGTAGTGTTATAATTACATAATTTATCACACTGTAGTTATGGCGTTTGGCCTCATGGATTTTTCAAAAAACTGGGAATTCCAGGACCAAGACCTTGGCCTTTCGTTGGCACACTTCTCTCATACAGTAAAGTAAGTAATTCATTATGTAACTGTTATAGAATAATGTAGGAAGGTGTAATTATGTTAGAGCTTTTTGTTTTTGTTTTTGAATCTCTCATTGAATAATTATCTATATGCAAATGTGTTTTAGGGTTTGTGCAATTTTGATATGGAGTGTGCTAAGAAGTATGGAAAAGTTTGGGGGTGAGTCTCAGTTATATATTTACTGTGTTAACATCAAATTGATAATACTTATACTATAAATTCATATTTATATATAATATTTGTCATTCCAGCTATATATACATCAATACAGTGGGATGAAATGTAATTTTACTCTATGGATGACATTTATTCAAATTTGAATATAAATGAAGAAACTACAAACTAGAAACAACGTCATCTATTATTTTATTATTTGCCAAGATCACTGTGAATGCAAACTTAATATATTCCTTCCATTGCTCAGGATTTATGATGGAAGACTCCCAATACTGATGGTCACTGACCTGGAAATTATCAAAACAGTTATGGTGAAAGAATGTTATTCTACCTTCACTAACAGAAGGGTAAGCTCACAAACACCGTTTTGTACCACGAAAGTGTTATTATGGCAGTTCAGATTCAGTAAAGGTCATAATTCTGTACAGATTAGAAAAACAGACCTGGCTGGCCCCTTCGGTGACGGCATAATTATGGTTAGAGATGAGCAATGGAAGAGAATCCGCAGTTCCCTCTCCCCGTATTTCACAAGTGGACGACTGAAGGAGGTATAGAACAGGCTCATAATATGAGCTGTATCATATATTGGAGTCTAGTCCCAGTATTTTTACAGAACAGTAAAAACAATTAGTCGTCTAGAGATTAAAATAGAAATGAGGCAAAGCCAAATTCATTTTATTGTTGCTCTTATAACATTTGCGTAACTAACACTTATTTTTAAATCTGTTTCAGATGTTTCCTATAGCTGTGACGCATGCTGATCGTTTTATTAAAAATATGCAAAAGCGAGACCACGAGCAGCCAGTGAAAATAAAAGAGTGTGTTACATCTGTCTTTAAAGTGCATAACTTTAACACATAAAGAGCATTCACTGTCAATCATGAACTTCACTAAATTTACATTTACTGTAAAACTTTCACTAAATGATTATCATTAGAATATTTCTTTCTAGTTGTTTTGTGTGTCAATGAAAACCACATGCAATGATGTGTAAATGATTTCTTTAAATAAAAAAATGACTCTATTTTTATTCCAGAGCTGTCGGTCCATACAGTTTGGATGTCGTCTCCAGCTCCTCCTTTAGCGTTGACATCGACTCCATAAACAACGCAGATGATCCTTTCGTTACGAACATCAAGAAGTTTGTCCAGTTTAATGTCTTCAATCCTCTCTTTCTGCTAATACGTATGTCGTTGTTTATATAATAATCATAGAAATTGAAAAGAGACACAAATAATGAATACATTTTCTTATTTCAGTTATGTTTCCCTCTTTTGCAATTCTTTTGAGCAAATTGGGAATAACTCTTTTTTCGAGGTCGTCTATGGATTTTTTCTACAGTGCCCTTAGAAAGATTAAGGACGAGCGCAAGGAATCAGATGTATGTCAGTATTTCACTTTTTAACACTCTTAAAAATAAAGGTTCCAATAGGATGTTTTTGTAGAGATGCCACTGAAGAACCATTTCAAGTTCCCCAAAGAACCTTTCAGTGAACAGTTCTTAAAAGAACCTTTTTTTCTTAACTTGAAGAACATTGGTAAAGGTTCTTTATGGAACCATAGAGTACAATAAAGAACCTTTATTTTTAAGAGTATAGTCACTCTCACTGTTGTTTAGATCTGGCAATGATGGTGATGTCACTGTTTTTAATCAGGGTCGGGTAGATTTTCTCAAGCTCATGATCCAGAGTCAAATATCTGATGATCAAGCTAAGGACACCACAAGTGGCCAACCAGTAAAAGGTTTGAGAGACAGTACAGATTTTACACATTTAAATGCATATGAACTTGTTTTCGAATATGCTGTTTTGTGAATTCGACAGGACTAACAGACCATGAGATTCTCTCCCAGTCCCTCGTTTTCATCCTTGGAGGTTATGAGACTACAAGCACCACTCTCACTTTCCTCCTCTATAATCTTGCGACTAATCCAGACTGCCTGGAAAAGCTGGTTGGGGAGATCGACACAAACTTCCCTCCTGATGTGAGCGCACCGGCTTCTGCTCTGTTCACAGGTTTTGTACAAAGAATCTGAAGCACATTTAGAGTTGAACCATATGCATTGGACATATCTTGTTTTTTTTTATTCTTCAGTCTCCCATCACATACGATGCTTTGATGAAAATGGATTACTTGGAAATGGCCATCAACGAATCAATGCGTCTCCTTCCCACTGCCCCACGCTTAGAGAGGTCCTGTAAGAAGACCGTGGAGATCAATGGGGTGACGATACCAAAAGACACTCTGGTTGGAATTCCTACATATGTTTTATGTCGTGACCCGCAGCTCTGGGATTCTCCTGATGAGTTCAGGCCGGAGAGGTGATGTGATTCTGATGTGAACATTTCTTTCACTGCCACAATTTTTCTCACTTCAGTTTTTCTCACATAATGGATCTTATAGCATGTGATTTATGCAGTTTACTAAACCACATGCCATATTTAAGCTAGAATTGCTTAACTGAAAGTCTCTCAAATGCAGGTTCAGTCCGGAGAGTAAATCAGAGGTTAACCAGTACACTTTCATGCCTTTTGGACTCGGACCTCGAAATTGCATTGGAATGAGATTTGCCCTAATGATCATGAAACTTCTTGTTGTGAAGCTTCTTCAGAACTTCACTGTGGAAACATGTAAAGAGACACAGGTTGGTACATTGACTGCAGGGCCGGCGCTCCGCACACGCACATCACGCACTGCGCGTAGGGCACCAAGTGATTGGGGGGGCACCAAAAAATCTGGGTCGTGAAAAAAAAGAAGCGTTTTTTTATTTATTTTTATTTGGTGATTTTCGTTTTTTTGCAGAATCTGTTAGTTTTACAAGCCTCTGTATGTTTGAGATAGCAGTATTGGTATATTTAAAAGCGTACATTTTGATTTTGAAATCGGCTTGTTTTTCGGAGATTCTAGCACGCAGTAGGGGCGTGTCATTGTCTGTGTGTATTTCCATACTGAATAAGCCGGCGTGGCTACTTATTATGCAGCGCTCTGGCCGGCTCTATCTGATTTCAAAATTCAATGACGATGGACGCAAATAACATTACGATGTCCAGCAATCGATTTAAATAGTAGGTTACATGGGGTTTAATTTGTCGTTTAATGATATGTAGCCTAGTACATGTTGTCAGTCCCAATATATAGATCCGCCATCTAAATTAACGTGTATCTCAATGGTCCAGTGGTAGAGCTTTCGCCAGCTGTGTCATAGGGTGTGGGTTCAAATCCGCCCTTGTATAGGTTTTTTTTTTTTCTCGTATAGTTTTTTTTCTCTCATCAAAACGATTAGGCTATGTTCATCAGTGGTTGTATATCAAGCAGGGACAAGCAAACGTTTGCATTATGTTTTGTGATTTCAACAGAATGAATAGAGAGTATTCGCAAGTTGTTTTCACTCAACGCGCGCTTCAATCCGTTGCGTTGCGATTGAAGCGCGCGTCGAGTGAAAACAGTGCGGTGTGTGCGCGAGCCACGCGAGAAAACTCCGTATCCGTAGTGCTACTGATCGCGGCGGCAACGAGCACTTGATTTAAAAAAACACATTTCAGCGCTAGTATCTTATTTAAAAAACGAACAAAATGAATGCTCTGCCAGTTAACTGGAGATTTATTTATTTGTAGAATTGGTCCATTCGTGTCGCGAGGGGGAGTGGGGGGGGTACCACCAAGCATTTGTGCCTAGGGCACCCAAATGGCTAGCACCGGCCCTGATTGACTGTCATTATTTAGAGTTCGTATACACTATGTCAGACAGACTATGCTTTTCTTCTTGAATTAATGAATATTTTTCTCTCTTTTTTTTTCCAGATCCCTCTAGAGATGAATGTTGTTTTTCAGCCGAAGGTTCCCGTCACACTGAAGTTCATACCAAGATCTCACAAGGAAAAAGACATATTATCATAACATCAGAATTATTTTACCACATAAAATGTGCCCATGAGAGTAATACTTCCTGTGAAAATGGGCATTTTGCTGTTCATTGCACCCGGAAAGCCCATAATACTGAATCCAGTGTCTTCCAATTTCAGTTGGAAATGAAGACTGAACAGGAAGAGATTGTTTGTTTTCTTGCCACTTACAGCCTTAATTGAGCGCCCATGCCCTGGAAAACCACAAGTATAAAACAGAACCTAAAAAAGAAAATCTTTTTTCAGCATTGGCAGTTATTTTGCCAAAATGGAGTATACATTAAATTACACTAACCCTAATTTATTGACATTGATGCTCTTTTAGATATCTGGCTACTTTTAACATTTTAATTAAGACTAACACACTATTTAAATTTACTCTGTTATAAAAATGAAATTGATTTAATTCGATCTAATAGGACTCTCCTCAAAGGGTTATTTACTGTATATCCACTTAATCAAATAAAAGAATTAATATATATTTTGTTAGATAATACACATAATGGTTTAATGGTTGAATATTTTCAGTTGACCTCAGCACTGAATGTGATGTAGCCAACAGTAATTCCAATTTACATTAAAGCCTTCTTCCTCATTTCATCTTTACAAATGTTCTTGTCTTTCTGTGACACGTGAGAAGTTGCATGTGCAACCTTGGGTAAACTAAAATGCTTTTCAGCATTGTTGGGACAATATTATAGGGTCAAGACCTTTGTTGCAAAACCATGGTTTCATTTTTGCGAAATCTGGTAGCTTTTTTTTTTCCACTTCCTGCTGACTCATCTTCCAACAAACTGATTTTTTTTGTTTTGACCTAGAAATTCTTTAAACTATTGCCTGATCTTAATCAAAACATTAAAGGATCCCATAAAAATGACAAAGACAGGAAAATAATATTGTTAAAGGTTTTGGTAAAATAATCCAGAAGGCCAGGCAGGCCAAGTTTATAAAGTCCTTGTAGGATTTTGAAAACATTACATCAGTTTATTACACAGCTCTCTGGAATTCTTGATTCTTACAGGTAAATCTATACCCTATATATATATATATATATATATATATATATATATATATATATATATATATATATATATATACCCTGATAATTATATAGGCCTATTATGACCCAGCTGTTGATTTACCCATATGTAGTCAGTAAGATATTTTATCAAGTTCATAAAAGGATAAAATTATCAAGAGATCAAAGATTAAATGCCTGCATTCAATGATTGGAACACAGTTAAGTATAGTACAGTAAGTATGGAAAAGTTTATGAACATGAAGAAATAAGACATTAAAAAAATAAATGAATTGTGAACTACATTGTAGATTCATATTAATAGGTTGTATTAGATGTTGGCCAATGACATTTTATTTAATCGCTTAAAAATCATAAATTCCTCAACATTTTAATAGCATGCAACATTTTTTTTTCAGCTTTATTTTGTGGTTAGAGCACAACTGTCGATGCACCAGTGAAGACAGACACCTTGTGTTGGCAAGTGAAACTGCGCAGTTTTAACCTTCTTTACTGCTCTCACCAGACTGGTTCTCACCATGAACATCCATGTACAATCTTCTTTGATAATGACATGCTAAGCACACTGCTGCCATCTGTAGACCACAGTTTGCAGTAAACTGATGGCAAATATTTTTTAATTGTTTGAAAGAACATACAAATAGCCTACAGAACAAGCCTCAATTGGACAAAGCTTATTACAATTCCAAGAAGTCCAAATAGCAGCAAAACAGTGAATAAATAAACAAAATCAACAAAGAAACATTAAAAGGAAAAAAGAAAAATAGGCTAATTAAATATCACAAAAGGGGGTTAATCATTAGAAATACATTTAGAGAGTGTGGGAGTATTTTTGGGAGTATTATCTGCATTTACGTATGAAATAATTCAGAGTAAAATACAATATTTATAGTTTTAAAATCAAAGTCAGGTATAACATATTTCAAACTTAACCAAACATAAAGGTCAACCCAGATTATTTTTTGAAAATTTGCATAAATAAAATAAATGATTCAATGACTCAACGTCTGCTTCACAAAAGGTGCACTCATTACAATCCAAATTAAATATGTGTCTGAGGAACTCATTACAAGGATACATATTGTTGATCATTTTAAACTGAACATTTTACCTTGGGTAGAAGCGGAAAAAAAGAGAGAAATCACTTTCTCGTTAGGAAAACCAAAAACAAGGGATCTATTTCTAACTTTAGAAGTGGAAGTCTGTGTATTTACAAATGTTCTTAAAACCTTTTTTTCTTATAGCTCTCCTCCGTAAAATTAAGACCAGAAATTACAGATATTTTACTTTGACCAACTGAACCAAACAAGCAGGGCTTTTAGATTTTAACAAAGACACATCATTTCCGAGTACACGTGATATAGGCCTATTGTATTTTCCACAAAGAAATCATCATAAGTAAAGAAATGTCCTTCCCCATCCCTGAAAGAACACAGATTTCCTATTAATGTATAATGTATTTTAAAATGAATTCGAACGTGTCCTTGCGAAAGTCCATCATCCGGGGTTTTCCTCGGCCTTGTTCTTTCTCTGTTTATAAACAGAAAGAGCGCAGAATGGTCGATGCGCCGTGACGTCACTTCTCCAACCACGTCACATTATTTTGACCTTTCTAAATGTTTTTCACAGCGAACGAGGAGCACTGCAGATCAAAACACACGTGTATTTAGTTACAATACGAGCAACCGCGCTTGCAATCGACATCAAATCATCTTTTTTTTGTATTGCCGCATGTAACGCACGTGTCGTCCGGTTCCAGGAACTGAAACAATATTAACCTTTAATTTGCCGGAGAGCTTAGTGCGAGACCTCGGGAAATTGTCGAGAGAAAAAAAGAATCATCACAGATAACAATTACGAAAAGTATCAAGAACATCGCATTATTTCGTGCTAACTGTTTTAAAACGAGTGAAGTGTACGCGAGTGTTTAAAGCGCACCACGCTCCCGTCCGATAATCCACGACGTGTTTTCCACGCGCCATCTCCATGTTTTGACTACCACCACCAACAGCAACACAGTGAACCCTACCAACACACAGCCGTTGCGCTTGCAATCCCCTCTGTGTTTTTCAACAAAATGGCTGATTTTGGGGATGATACCGGAGCGAGAGCCCTGCTGGCCCTCAAATCTGCTCCTTGTAGCCCGGTGGCTATTTCTATCCCGCCCGTGTACACTTTCTCCTCCTCGACTTCGCCCGGGATCATATCATCCATGCCCCTCTCCCCTCCGTCGCAGGCCCTCGCTCGCCTGGAAGGCAGGGACTTCGAGTTCGTCATGCGCCAGAAGACGGTGACCGTGGGGCGGAATTCGTCGCACGGCTCCGTGGATGTCAACATGGGCCACTCGAGCTTCATATCCAGGAGACATTTGCAGATCACCTTCGAGGAGCCGCATTTCTACTTGCGCTGTCTCGGCAAGAACGGTGTGTTTGTCGACGGCGTTTTCCAGAGGAGAGGCGCACCTCCACTTCTCCTGCCGAGGGAGTAAGTTACAAAAATGAGATCCGTTTCCTTAAATTAGCCAGATGGCAAGCACCCATTCACCCAGAGAGCTAATGCACCACACATACAAGAGATTAAATTAACGTGCATGCAGTGCCTGCATAATCCGACTAAACCGCATGCAAGTGCAGCCACGAGAGCTGTCAGAAACTGACTTCAAGATCATTTCAGTGTCTTTAATGTACAAATTAGAAAGGGAAAATTAAACTTTAAATGGATTTTCCAGCTTCGAACTTTTTTGGGCCCTGCATAATCTGACAGTATGTGTATTAATCTGCTATTGTTGAAGTGAATAAACCAGTTAAAGGGATAGTTCACCCCAAAATAAGAATTTACTCACCCTCAAGTTGTTTTAAACTTGTATGACTATTTCCTCAGTGGAAGGAATTAATTTTCTTTCTTTTTTTTTACCATACAATGAAAGTAAATGTAACCAAATCCATTTGTGTTCCATTGAAGAAATGCAGAAAGTTTGAAATAACATGAGGCTGTGTAAACAATAACAGAATTTTTTTTTCTTTTTCTTTTTTTTGGGTCAAGTAACCATTTAGCCCCAGGTCTGGACCTGTCAATGGATCTGGATTCAAAAAGGGTACATCTTTATAGTATAAATTTACTGACCCTTAAGTGTCTGTTTTGAGGTTGGCGCTGAGGATTGGTTAAAATATAAACATGAAAAGTTAATCGTTTCACTTTACGACCACAGGAACGGTGTGCACGACAGAGGCTGGATCCACCACATGATTTTTGTGGGCAGATCTGAGATACAGGCTGCATTTATGACACATATCAGTAGTAACCACTTTATGATCTTTAGAAGACAAAGAACAGAGGGGAAAACCTAGTGATACTATAATGTAGTACCTTGAACAACTACGTTTGAGTAGTTACATGACATCGAAATGCTTGAAATGCTTGGATTTTGTACACAATTGTCGTCTTTGTTTTGATTGGTCTGAAGTGTAAACTATTACAGTTCTCAATACAAAGTGCTTTTGATAAGTTTTCGAATGATCGAGCTTTCAATTTTTAATTAGTTTTTAAATTTGAATTTGTATTTAAACTTGTACTTTCAACTTTAAATTTACATTTATTTAGACATAAACACTGTAAAAAGTGTTTTAATGACCGAAAAAAAATTAAAAGAGCTGTTACTTTTCCCATGATTTAGTTGTTCTGCTTACACCAAGTTAAAAGTTAAGCAGCACGAATAGGCTAGTTATTTATCTCTGTAACAATCACAAAGCAGTTTTTAGCCTTAAATGTAAACACTAATGATTGAGAAGTGGATAAACTAGATCAGACTGAAGTTCCCTACATGGATGTGCTACTGTTAGGCTATCTCAGATTTTATTAAAATCACTATTTGTCGTCTTCATTCTTATCAGAGTTGCTTTTACTATGTGTCTTGGTGTGTGCCATCTGTCTTATCAATGCGGAATAGATCTGTGGAGCTTGTTGTCATGGAGGTCAGAGCGGCTATTCCTGCAGACTGCTGTGAAAACACGGACAGACTGAACCCGTAATGGGTGCATGCCAAGCCAGCCATTCAAAACAACTGCAGTGTGTATGCTGTAGCATTAAAAGTGGCTTCCTGGTGCAGCACTTGTGTAAATACGTCCAGTGGAGGCGGTGCACCAATTCATTATTCTCTCTGGCTACACTGCCGACAATTCAAAATCACAGAAAAAGGGGTGGAAGGGAGGGTTCATTTTTTTTACTCCAAAGTTCATGTTTTGTTGGTCCCAAGCAGAAACATAGCCAAACAATTATGTAATTTAGATTTTTTTGCCTTTTTTGTTTGTTTATTTTGCGTTCACTACCCACAAATAATTTTTAATGACAAAGTAAAAGTCAGATTATCAATCTGAAATTCCATACAAACCTTTCAAGGACATATTTTCAATATAGCAGCAAACCATCTCTTTTCTTTCTGAATAGTGTGGTGGTTACCGTTGAACCAAGTGCATTTTATTTTATAAATCTTACCAATCCCAAATTTGTGAGCGATAGTCAAAAGCTGCTGCTTATTTATTGATTTGCAAGGTTTGCTGGACGAAAAGCACCACCTACATATTTCACTGATCTTTAGGTTCATGTAAAATAATTTTACGCCTTATGCCTTAATGTGTCTTTGTCCTTCTCTATAGGTGCACATTTCGATTTCCCAGCACGGTGATAAAGATTCAGTTTACAGTGCTCTACCACAAGGAGACACAGAAGGAGGAGGCTCCTGTATCCCCTGTGAGACCCCTTTACCCACAAATATCTCCGCTGAAAATCAGCATTCCTGAAAATGACTTCAGAAGTATGATGAGTCCCCTGCCTTCGCCGACAGGAACTATTAGGTATGACCTCGTACCGAACGGCCACACAGAGAAAAAAAACTATGCTAACACTTTAGTTTAGGGTCCAATTCTCACTGTTAACTGGTTGCTTATTAGCTTGCATATAGGATATTGGCTGTTGATTAAGTCATCTCAAGTCACCTTTATTTATATATAGTGCTTTTTACAATACAGATTGTTTCAAAGCAGCTTTACAGTGATAACAGGAGAATAATTCAACAAAGTTTGTTTCTGCTTTACAGCAGATCTAGAAGAAAATAACATCATAGTCCAGCTTAAGTAAGTTCAGTGATGGTTTATTTTTGTTGTAAAAAAGTTAATTTGGTTAATTTATTCATATATAACCGATCTGGAGAAAACAGCGATACCATCGTCCAGTTCAGTTCTCATATAATGGTGTCAGTGCAGGCAGATCAATAATATTGTTGAATATTAAGTGTCCCTAACCATTCAAGCCAAAAGCCAAGGCAACAGTGGCAAGGAACCAAAACTCCATCAGGTGACAAAATGGAGAAAAAAAACCTTGGAAGAAACCAGACTCAGTCGGGGGCCGGTTCTCCTCTGGCCAACGAATGAACAGTGTATGATTATGATCCAGGCAGCATTACAGGTCAGAAGTCAGATTGGATCAGAACATTCAGATTGTTTATCCATTTCCATCTGGTTGAAGACCACACCGGTATGGAGATGGGTTTATTATGAACAAGTACTTATAAAACGCGTATTAATGCCTTGTTCTGCATGAACATATTCTACATCCCTTAATATTAATTAATAATAGTTAATCAACTATTAATAAGCAGTAATTGGGAGTTTGAGGCAAAAGTTGTAATTAATATTTAGTAAATAGTGAGAATTGGAAAAAACTAAAGTATGACCAAAAACGGTTTCATTAGAGAACCAGTTCTTTTCCAGATCTTTTTGAAAGTAATTTTTGTTCTCATCTTGTCTTTGAAATGCAGGTCGTCTGCATAGAAATGAAAACATGAGCAGATATTTACAGCACCTAATGTATTTGGTGAAATACATATGCAAAAATATGACATTTTAAAAAGATTACAGAACAATAGGTTTTGCATATTCATATTATGTCAGTCAATTTAAGCAAAAGTCACATGTCAGTATGTTTCCAGAGTGCATTCCTGCATTTACACTGAAGCATCAGAATTTGCATGCAAAAGGAGATGCTTGATTTTGATTGGTATTTGAAGCTGTCTGCTTCATTGTGTATCTAAGTAGATACAATAGTGGTAGGAAAAGCCTGCCCCTGGCGGCCTCTCCGCTCTTCTGCACCACGTGTGGCTCTCAAAGCAAGCATGCTGTGTCCACATACCATATATGGCATGTGCTGAGCTTGGAGCTCCCTGATTGGTCGGTTGGAAAGTGTTGTGGTTTGGTGTTTTGAGCCACAGATAGTTTCCTTTTTCCGAGGCCTCCAAACACCCCCCTCATCCCACTCATTGGCCTGCTCCTACACCCAACATAAACAGACACATGCTTTCTGTCCTTCCTGATTCCTCTTCCCTTACTGGGGGGAATATTTCCTTCTATTCAGCTCTACAAGCTTTGGAACTGGTTATCCACGTCTGAGCTGCAGTTTCTACTGTAATAGTTTTCTCTTGTAAGTTTCAGTCTGTGTGGAGTGATGGATTAGGGACATTTCCCAGATTGTCAGCCTGCTGCTCAAACAGCAGATGTGTGTAAAGCTTTGAGTTCCACACACATGGAGCTGCTCGAACAACTGCCATGTACACAGTACAACCAGCAATACCAGCTTCTTTGCACATTTTTGACCTTACTGTCTGTTTTTTCTTTATGCTTCAAAATCATTTGGGTAAGGCGATAGCACTTTACAATAAGGTTCAATTTGTTAAAAACAGTTATTGCATTAGGTATCATGAACTAACAACTATTTTTACTGCATTTATTACTCTGTTAATGTTATAAATATACTATTGTTTTTGTTAATTCAAGTTTGTTCACAATACATTCATTATTTTTATTTTATAAAATAAAATAAAAATGTCCAGCAGAAATCATTCTAATAAGAAACATGTCCTGTTATTATCATGTCATTTTAATGTAAAAGTCTTAACTGTCACTTCCTAATGCATTGGTTAATTTATTGAATCCTTTCTGAATACATTTATTAATTTCATTTTTATTTTTAAATCTTACTCACCTGAAACGTTTGAATGGTACTGTAGATGATAGAAATTAACAATAACCTAGATAAACAAATGCTGAAAAAGTCTTACAAAAATCTTACAATATGCATTAAATTATTGAATAAATTGACTAATAAAATTAATAAAACTAAAAGTTGGCTAGAATTTGGGTTGAATCATTTTTTGATTCAGAAAAGATGTCTGTTAGTTTAGTGAGTTAATGATCAATTGGTTAAATAGTTGTCCTCTGTAAATCATTACTGCACATGACCCTTTGGAATCATGTGGCTTACCAACCTCATTGTTTATACTACAATGTGTTTTGAATTTGAGTACCACTAAAATTGGCAGCTTGTTATTCCTTTGAATATAAATGCATTGCGTAATGCATAATTTTAGACCCAAAACATTTCAGTGAGTTCATCATAAAAAACGTAGTAACTGGTCAGTTCTGTTTTGTACAGCAGGAAAAAAACAATGTTAAATGAAAATAATAAATATAGTTGCCGATATAAATTTTTTTTTTTTTTTTTTTTTTACTTATTCATTTATTTAATAATATATTAATCTTGATAATATTAAAACTATTCAGTGATTGATTTTAAAGGTACATTGTAACTTTTGTCCCTCTAGCGCATGCAAAAAAAAACTGCATGGATTTTGCGGAAGAACATTGTTTTGGTTGATGCTTTACAATGAACTCTGTTGGAGAGCTACATATGGTAATTTATCTGTTCAGTAAAATACCTTTCTCACCTGTTGAGTAACAGAAACCCCATCTCCGCGTCGCTTTCACATCCCTCAGTTCTCGCCATCTCCGTGAAGCCAAGGCAATGTTGATTCTTGTTTTATTACGAGCTTTGTCACATTCTCTTTTTCCCAGCATTCTCTCCTCTGTTAGCTGTTTTTTTTAAACTGGTGATTCCCCGGAGGTTCGAGGTTTAGCTGCTCCATGTCAACCTTTCTCGCTCGTTGTGACAGCTAACTTATCTTACTGCCACATAGGGTTGGGCGGTATTACGGTAATATCGGATACCGCGGGATCGGGATCTTAAAATAGCATATAGCCTATAATATATATAATTTATTTATTGCCTAAAAATGCTTGTGTGGTTGCAGTTTGGTAATATTTCTGGTTCCAGCCAAATGAGAAGGGAGAGGCGGTAAATACTGACGAGGCAATTTGTAAATTGTGCCATAAAAAGGTGACCGCGAGAGATGTAAACACCTCTAACCTAATGTCGCATCTCCGAAACTACCACCCACTCACTACTGCCAGGATGCATTTTGTTCTCGAGTTCATTAAATAAGCGCATTAAGTTTCGTATTTGTTAAAATATTATAATGTTATTTTTTCCATCTTTGTTGATTATGAAAAGTGAACAGCACAAATAAGATGGGATGCATCGGGAGTCAGACGATTTGACCACTTCAATAAATTTCGTTTTGTAAAAGGCCTCTTTAAAACGAATTTCGTTTTGTATAAATTGTATCTTAATTTTAATAAATTTTTCATCAACCAAATTGCCTGGATTTAATATAATCATGACATGATGGGCGCTGGCATGCCACGGTCACTTGCATTGAAATCTCATAAATTAACCGAAACTCAGAGATGGCGATCGTCAATTTCTTTAAACAAAACAATTCAAAACGAAAAGAAATATAGGGTAGGCTACTCTCTGATTAATCCATGATGTGCATTTTTCTCTATAGCGTTCACAGAGATGCCGATCGTCAATTTCTTTAAACGAAACAATTCAAAACGAAAAGAAAAAGGCCACTCTGATTATTTAATCCATGATGTGCATTTCTCTCTAGGCGCGTTCATACAGAGATGCGATCATCAATTTCAGTAAACGAAACCATACAAAACGAAAAGAAAAGAAATAGACTAGCCTACTCTCTGTAATCCATGATGTGCATTTCTCTCTATCGTTCACTATGGAGATGGCGATCGTCAATTTCTTTAAACGAAACAATTCAAAACGAAAATAAATCAGATTGATCAATGATGTGCATTTCTCTCTATAGGCGCGTTCACTACAGAGATGGCGATCGTCAACTTCCATCTTTGCAGAAAAGTTTTATTAATAAAAATCAATGGACACGCGTCACCGGATTACAAAGGCACTTCTTGCTTGTTGCACGCACACAGATATTATGTTGAATAATGGTGGGCTCGGGCTCATAATATAGCTGGGAAGGAATACGTGAAAAATCATGAAGATTGGGCACTTCTGGAAAAGTTTCTGATTTTTGGCAGGGTGTTAGGTATGGGCCTAAGGTTTTTAAAATACCATGGATACAAGTTGGGGTGGTCCCCCTAGTGGCCGGTATCGATAAAAACCAGAATGGTGCCTGCATAAAAGAGAACTCTAGACCCCTCACTACACTCTAGCTCAATATCTTGACTTTGCCATTCGGATAAGCTCTGTTCTTCACGTCACGCCCGTCCAGCCTGCTCTTCACGTCATGCCTGCCAAGTCTGAGTACCTTCACGTCATACCTGATTATCACGTCATTCACGTCATGCCTGTTCAGCCTGAGTCTCGTCCCGCCGAGACCGCCCTGCCAGAGTTTCTCCCTGCTGAGCCTGAGCTCCACGTCAGCCCTGCCGAGCCTGCACTTCACGTCAGTCCTGCCGAGCCTACGCATCACGTCGTGGCCATCGAACCTGAGACTGTTCACGTCGTGCCTGCCACACAAGAAACTGTTCACGTCCCGTCTGCCGAGCCAGAGACTGTTCACGTCACGTCCGCCGATCCAGAGACTGTTCACGTCACGTCCACCGAGCCAGTGTCTCCGGACAAGATGGCCGTCGCCTGAGCCCTCAGCAGAGATGGCCACCGCTACGCCTGAACCTGAGCCCTCAGCAGAGATGGCCACCGCTACGCCTGAACCTGAGCCCTCAGCAGAGATGGCCGCCGCCACGCCTGAACCTGAGCCCTCAGCAAAGATGGCCGCCACCACGGTGTCTGTCCCTGAGCCGGTGTCTGTCCCTGAGCCGGTGTCTGTCCCTGAGCCGGTGTCTGTCCCTGAGCCGGTGTCTGTCCCTGAGCCGGTGTCTGTCCCTGAGCAGGTATCTGTCCCTGAGCAGGTGTCTGTCCCTGAGCCGGTGTTCGTCCCTGTTCCCGAGCCGGTGTCTGTTCCTGTTCCTGAGCCGGTGTCTGTTCCTGTTCCCGAGCCGGTGTCTGTTAGTGTGTCCCTTGACAGGACTATGGAGGCTGCACTGCCATGGCCTCCCGAGCTGTCTGGTCCACCCTGGCCGCCTGAAGGGTCGTCACCTCCCTGGCCGCCTGAAGGGTCGTCACCTCCCTGGCCGCCTGAAGGGTCGTCACCTCCCTGGCCGCCTGAAGGGTCGTCTCCTCCCTGGCCGCCTGAAGGGTCGTCTCCTCCCTGGCCGCCTGCCCCGCCCTGGTCGCCTGCTCCGCCCTGGTCCCCCAAACTGTCTGGTCCACCCTGGCCGCCTTCCCCGCCCTGGTCGCCTGCTCCGCCCTGGCCCCCGAACTGTCTGGTCCACCCTGGCCGCCTGAAGGGTCGTCTCCTCCCTGGCCGCCTGAAGGGTCGTCACCTCCCTGGCCGCCTGAAGGGTCGTCACCTCCCTGGCCGCCTGAAGGGTCGTCACCTCCCTGGCCACCTGAAGGGTCGTCTCCTCCCTGGCCGCCTGAAGGGTCGTCACCTCCCTGGCCGCCTGAAGGGTCGTCACCTCCCTGGCCGCCTGAAGGGTCGTCTCCTCCCTGGCCTCCTGAAGGGTCGTCTCCTCCCTGGCCGCCTGCCCCGCCCTGGTCGCCTGCTCCGCCCTGGTCCCCCGAACTGCCTGGTCCACCCTGGCCGCCTGAACTGCCTGCTCCGCCCTGGCACACGTCCTGCCGCAGTCTCCAGGCCCTCCATCCCGCCCCCGGGTCCGCCTCCGCTCCACCACCCTCCTGGACTATTCTTTCCTGGGGAGTGGCCAATAAGAAACACTCTCCCCAGGTGTTTCTTATTGGCCACGCCCCCTTGTTATCTTGTTTAGCTTGTTTTCCTGTGTATTTAAATCTCTGTGCTTCAGTTGTTGTTTGTCGGTCGTTGTAGATGTAGCTGTTCCTTGTTCCTGTCCTGAGTTTGGTTGTTTGCCCTGGATTTCCTGTTTGTTTCATTAAAGTAGTACTTGCATGTGGGTTCTCTCTCCGCCTAGTCTTTGCCTCACCGTTACACCTTGTTTCAAACAAAATAGAAAAAATTACATTATACAACAATTTAAGACTAAAGGAAGCTGAGATATAACCTTTTATTATTTCGGCGGGGGACAATTTGGATTTTATGGATAACTGCCACTAGGGGGACCACCCCAACTTGTATCCATTGATTTTTGAAAACCTTAGGCCTATACCTAACACCCTGCCAAAAATCAAAAACTTTTCCAGAAGTGCCCAATTTTCATGAATTGCATCCTAGCTAATAACAGTTAATGCCGTCGGCCGGACTCAGACACAACGTGCACGGCTTGATTTTATTTTTTTATTTTTTTATTTTTTTTGATCTGGCATTCAGTTTCTGAACGGTGTAGGCACAAGCCAACAGTTTGGTGACGCCATCTGAGCCCATTATGTCATAATTTTTAATTAGTCACGGTAATACCGTATACCCCGGTAAAATAGGGAGGAGGTTTTACGGTATCAAAATTCCAATACCGCCCAAGCCTACTGCCACACCATACACATGTCTAAGTAGCTGGAGCAACTTTTCTCTATTTATGTAAATGACGAGACATGCATGGGCCAGTGACGCATGTATGCAATTTCCTGTGAAAATCATCCTGCCAGTCTAATTATAAACACTTATTACATGGCTTGGTTGAATTCTAATGTAGAATGTGGTCTGTTATTTCTTGATAACAGACCGCTGCGAAGTATAACAGACCGTTGCCATGAAAAACAGCGTGTTGCTATGGACGCGGAACAGACTATTTTCTTTGGCGGAAGCAATACATTCGTTTTTAAATCAATAAACTCCTTTTTAAATCAATAATTCATGTCAAATTATTTATTTATTTTGTAGGTAGCCATGTAATAAGCGGGATAATGTATAGAGAGGTGGTTGTTATAGCGAATAACAACCCCTTCAGGCTGATTCAAGACCCCTCCGCTTCGCGTCGGGGTCCTGTTCAGCCTGTCGGGGTTGTTATTCGCTATAACGACCACCTCTCTATACATTATCCCTTACTTATAATAGTGAATCAGGGTAAGACAAAAACACATTTTGGAAAAAGGATTGATGTTTTGACTCATTATTTAAAATTTGTTAATTTTGTACAAAAAAAAGTGTACCTTTTAAAGGACATTTGGTTAACTTTTGTGTCATAATCAAGTTTGGTACTATGTTGTATGGCCATTTGATACTAAATGTAAATGGGGGGGTATTTTATTTGATCCCATTAGTATCCTTTGGGATGTTTTTCTAATTTAGGATATAAATCCAAATTGGAATCCTGTACACATTCCTTTAGGTTTTTATTTCAAACATTTCGCCTTTGAATTTTGTTTTTTACATATTCGTAATCCATTTTTAGTACAGAAGTCTATGTGGAAGAGGTGTTAGTTGTCTTTTTGCTTGTCCTTAAGGTGTTTTTGTAATACGGTCCAGCTGTTGTGAAAATGCTGCCTCAGGACTGGACTTCAACCCAATGCACCCCGCCCGCTGTGCCCTCACACTCACACACAATTGCCTTCCCCTTGCCGCTCAGAGAGGCCTGTTTGTCTCTGCCCGCACAACACAATGAAGCCTGCAGCACAACAGCCTTATCTGAGCACTCTGTTGTGCCCTGCTGTCAGAAAGCCAGCGGTAAAAAATAACACAGCGAGTTAAGGAATGGTGGGGTGTGTCTGCGTTATGGGAGACTTACTGATATGTTGACAATAAACGAAAGCCTTAAAATAGCACTGCTCAGGATGTCTTTCTGTCAGTTTCAGCCTAAATAATACAGTTATTATCGTTACCTTTCGGAAACCCTGTGGCTAATGGCTCAGTAATTGTTTTGCTTGTTTATCTGAATGGTTTGTTTTTTAGGGCTCAGGGCCACCTACTGGCACATTGTGTATCATGTCAGGTGCATAACAAGGGTTATAAAATGGATTATAATGTTGTGGGTTATTTTCAACATGTAATCTGCTGTCGGTTACCACAGGCAATCATGAACAACAAACAGGAAACATGTTTAGAGCAACACATGTAATTAATACAGATAAAATGGAGCCAGAAGGCAAGCAAGCGGGAGGGTTGAAAACACAGACTGCAAAAAAAGATTGTTATGCTTGGATTTTTGCACAAAAGTGACTTGAGCTGAAAAGTGTTCTAGATGGATGTGGTTCTGCGTTATTACTTTAAGCAAACAGTGCTTCATGAATAACTAGGTATAGAAATTGGCAATATATTAGGACCATATTAGTTGATATCAGGTGTGTTCTGAATATTTATTGCTTGATAATTGGATATGTACTTGTGGATGCTCTTTTTTTTTTTGTTTTATAGTGCATCCTCGTCACATCCCTTCATTGTCCCTTCCTGATTCTTCTGCAAATATTACCTAGTGAAAGTAGCCAGGTTTACTTTACAACTGGTCATGATGACATAAGTTTACATAAGTATATATATTTTTATCTTTATTGTAAAACTGCCATTTTTTTATTTTTATCACTATTATTTTTAAGAAACTAATACTTTTATTCAGCAAGGATGATTTCAAATACATTTTAGTAAGATAAAAAGTTGTTTTAAATTGTAATAATATTTCGCAATATTACTGTTTTACTGTATTTTTGATAAATTAAATGTAGCCTCGCTGAGCAAAAGAGACTTGTATCAAAAACGTTTTGACAAAAAAAGATCTCAACCCCAAACTTTTGAATGGTAGTGTATAGAACGTTGCACAGAAAATGTTAGTGATTCAATCACACCAGAATAATTTCAATGCATGTAATGTTTATGTTTATGCTTTAAATTATGGGTTTCTTGTGTATTTTAACATTATACCATGCTTTGTTAGTGTATAGGAAGCACTAAAACATTTAAACTGGAATAGACTGTCACATTTTTTCCAGTGTTCTCAGAAGCAAAAGTCAGAGTTGGGTATACTTCTACAGTGGTGAACGAAAACTACAACAAATATATATATTTTTTTGCATTACCATTTGCTCCAAGAGCAAAAGGAAAAAAAATCATGATGGCGTTTATAAGACTTGCCAAAACAGGAAAAGAAATATTGAGAGATTGATTACAGTGGTCAGAAGAAAGAAAGATGTCAAATCCTTCAGCTTTTGTGTTAGAAACACCTGCACATCAGCCTCAACAAGTTAATATAAAACAAGGTATAGTGTAATAAATGTACATTTACATTTTAAAAATCTATATAAATATAAAAACTTTTCTAGATTTACGATGTTATGAACTGTGGAAACACTTCATCAGTCTGTGAAATCTCTGGCCTGTTTAATAAATAATGTCCTCACACCTTTCTGTCCATCCTTTCTCTACTTAGCGTTCCCAATTCCTGCCCAGCGAGCCCTCGGGGCGCAGGTTCTTCGGGATACCGCTACGGCCGCAACATCACCTCAGATCTCCAGCTGGCAGCTGAGTTTGCTGCCAAGGCTGTGTCAGAACAGCGCACTGAAGCCACGGGAGGAGACAGTCCTAAGGTAAGAGCCTCCAGCATCCAAACACATGTCAATCATGGTCATTGTGTTTGTTCCCAAGATTAACTGTCCACTCTTCCTTCAGGATGAGTCCAAACCTCCATACTCGTACGCTCAGCTGATAGTCCAGGCCATCTCGTCTGCACCGGACAGACAGCTAACACTAAGTGGCATCTACGCTCACATCACCAAGCATTATCCCTACTACAGGACGGCCGACAAGGGCTGGCAGGTCAGTTTATCTGCCAAAATTGTTGTTTTTATGTCTGTCATGTTTGTGTGCTAATTTGCATGCCCTTAATCTCCTTTCTCTCCAGAACTCCATTAGACACAACCTGTCTCTCAACCGCTACTTTATTAAAGTGCCGCGCTCACAGGAAGAGCCAGGCAAAGGTTCGTTCTGGCGCGTGGACCCCTCATCAGAGGCCAAGTTGGTGGAGCAGGCCTTCAGAAAGCGTCGGCAGAGAGGGGTGTCCTGCTTCCGCACGCCCTTCGGCCCGCTGTCCTCCAGGTGAGATGTCTCAGACAACCGCTTTTAACCCAGCACGCCCTCCGCCGACCCCCTTATGACACTCACACTGTCTGATGTAATAGAAGCCTGCTTAGCCTCTTCTGTTTCCCTCTTTCTTCCCCATCTGTCCGTTTCTTCACTGGGCAGAACAAAGTAAGTCTGTTTGAATTTGATCCCTTTCATTCGTCAGCCACATGGTAAAGCAGCATCAGTTAGACCCAACTTTGTGTTCTCTGTTTTTACACACTCTGTAAAAGCTTGCATTAGACTTGGGTCCAAAATGAACTCTAATGCATGATTCAAACATTGGCTGATGTTAGTAACTCAAGTGTGGATATTGTTACCGTTCATGCCGTTAAGCCAGGATAGCAAAGATATGAGGAACAAAATTGCAAACAAAGTACCATTTCACCAGAAGACTGGCTGATGTGGGATCATACAAGACCTTCATAAAAAAATGTATCGAAGGATCATTAATCATTAATTCTATTAATTACTCAACCAAATGTCATTCCAAATTTTCTGAAGTGACTCGATTGCTTTATATGATGAACAGATTGAATTTAGGCTTTTATTCACATGTAAACACTGATCGGCGAACCTAAACAGAAGATCAGCCGAACCTGCTTGATGCGTGAGAACAAACCTCTTGCTGAAGCTCAAACGTGCTGCGTAACACGAGAATGAGCTTTATTGGTTCTTGCAGAAGCTCAAATGTCAAAAAAAAAAAAAAAAAAAAAATATATATATATATATATATAATGTGATATACATATCTTTACTGTCACTTTTGATATATCACTATGTAGTTATTGTTGTTTAACATTTCACATTGTAGAGATTAACATTAGTTAATAGATTATGAAGGAACATTAATATAAAAAAAAAATAATAATAATAATACTAATAATTGTATAAATTGTTGCTCATTTATTAGTTCATTATACTTAGTATTGAATATGAATAAATATAACATTTATTATACTTAAGTTTTGCTGTTCTTGTAACTATGTAATGCAAAAAATAATTTTGTGGTAGTTAATTTGAGACCCTCATTCAAAATCAAGTTTTAAATTGACTAGTGAGATGCCACATTAAAATTTGATCATTATTCAATTATGAAATTGAAATTGAAATTGGCTGAAATTTTCTTAAAGACGAAGTGTGTCATTCCTGCGCCCCTATTGGCACCAAATGAAATTGCGTCAATAATGAGTGTTTTGAACAGGGTTCCCAGACATGCTCCCTTCCACCATTACTTTGGCCATTATTTGCTAGTGTTGCTTCAAACTCACACTGCTCACACAAGCAGAGCAGTGTTTTGAAAGCTTCACACTGTTTACACTAATTTCTTAAAGTTGTCTCAGTCTGCACGTTTTAAGAAATTAGTTTAACTTAAAAAAAATATTATATTCAAATCATCCGCCTTTGGCAGGTGATGCAAAGTTACTTTTGGACCCTGCTTGGCCTGTAACATCTGAACATGTATGCGTTGCATTCACAGTGTGTATGAGAATTAAGGCCCATTCACACCAAGAACTATAACAATAACTATATTAGCATCCACCAAAGCAACGTACAATAACGTTCGGTTTATTCCAAGCGTGCGCTGCAGTTTTGTCGTCTGCTCAAGCATGTGATTCCAACGATATCGTTTCTCTGTCGTTATCCTTGTAGTTGCGATGGGGTCTCTGCTTTTCTTTTTACTTATAATAACTTTTATAACTATATCTTCATCGTGGTTGTTATAGCTATCGTCTTTGGTGTGGACGGGCCCTTACTGTATGCTATGTGTCTGTGTGCATGACTGACAGATCATTGTGTTGGTTTCAGGAGTGCTCCAGCGTCTCCCACCCACTCCGGCCTCCTCTCTCCACACTCGAGCGGCCTCCAGACTCCCGACTGTCTGTCACGGGAAGGATCCCCAGTGTCACATGAGCATGACTTTGGTTCCAAGCTTGCGTCTGTGCCCGAGTACCGATACTCCCAGAGTGCACCAGGTGACCGTGCTTCTTTTCATAGCACAGCGGTACTGACTGCCAGTGTTTGGATGCATAGTTTCCAAATAGAAACAATACTAACTTACCTAAATTTTTTTAGTAGGATGATATTAGCTCAGCTGTGGCGAAAATAGTGTAGCTTTTCCTAAATTGTGGAGCTTTTCCGGTAAACAACATAAGCTCCTGTTCAGTTACAGTTTGCATAAATCATTTTAACTTGGAGTGTAGCTGACTACCATTTATATCTATGCAGTCTTGGCAAGCTTCTGATTCAGAGTCGATTCTCCAGTCCTAAATGTATTTTCTCTGACTCTCTGGTGATTCCTCTTGTCTCTCAGGCTCTCCAGTGAGCGCCCATCCTGTAATCATGGCCGTACCATCTCAGTCCTCAGCCGCCATCCCCAAGCCTGTGACTTACATGCCGGCCTCCATCATTAGCTCCTCCCAGGCCTCCGGGCAGGCCATCCATGTGGTGCAGCAGGCGCCAGCTGTCACCATGGTCCGTGTAGTGACCACCTCTACCAGCTCCCCCAATGGCTACATCCTGGCTAACACCAGCTCAAGCTCAGGAGAGGGACCTGGAGATCAAAGAGGTAAAACAACCCATTTCTTCTTGTTTTATCACAGAGCAGTTTTTTAGCTAAATCTGTTGGAATGCCTATTATTGTCTTCAAATTTGCACTTAACTGTCTCTTTGTTAATCTTCTGTGTATTTAGTGGATGAGATGCCTATGGTTGGCAGTAGAGTTATTCAGGCTGTAGGGAGTCACATAAGCTCGGCCAATAGGGGGCAGCAGAGCTACACTGTTGTCCAGCAGAGCGCCATTCACCACCTTCCTGTGCAGACCATTTCTCAGAATGGCAAACATGCTCTTCCTATCACCAGTGTACCAACCAGTGCTTACGGTATGTGTGTTCATTCACTGTTCATGAAGCTGGTCTTGTGCTTTACTGATATGATTTGCTAATTAACAATGCATGACTTTTTTTTTTACTGTTTTCCCAGGTCTATTAATTTATTAAAAATGCATAATGCAATTCATACATGTAATGCTTTAAATACAACTTTCTATTTTAAGCTTGTTCTAATTGTATAATTACAATTTAATTGCATTTTTTAATTATTTTTGATGAGAGCAAAAGACACATTTCTCCTCAACTCTCCTGATATCATTAAAAATGAAATTCTTTAAAAAAGAAAAATTATATATATATATATATATATATATATATATATATATATATATATATATATATATATATAAATTTAAGTCTAGGGTTTACATTATTTTTAACTAAAACTAAACAAAAAAATTATAATTCATTAATTGAAATATAATAAACATTAACTGAAATAAAATGAAATATAAAAAAACTTAAATATAAATATATATAAAAATCAGCTAGTAACTAACTAATTAAACTAAAACACAACTAAAAGAAAAACCTAAAACTTTAACTGAAATAAAAATGAAAATATAAAAATAAATATCAAATTCAAAATATTAACAAAATAGAAATGTATATAAGTGATACTAAAATAATACTGCCACCAAATCCAAAGTCGTGTGGTGTGACCAACATGCAGAAAAAAAAAAACCGAATAACTGTGTGCCAAGGTCAATAAGTCTCTTAAAACATAACTTTTTGGTTAATTGTATAATTTTGTTATTTACTTTGTACTCAACAAGAAGTTTGCCATGCTTCTGAAATGGTTAACAGACGTTAAGCAATACTAATTAAATACTAATTGTGATGAAATACAAATGTTTTGTTACTTTTAACTTGATGGTTATTAAACATTTTTAGAAATGGTGTAAAAGACTTTCAAAATGATATGAAAATAAACATGAATACATGAACTTGGCACATGTTTAAAACTGCTTTATTTTAGACACTGTTGCTTGTCATTGACCTGTAACCTATTCTCTGTGTTGTCGTCTCCATCTCCTCAGCCCTTACCAATCCTCTTCAGATCTTGGCTGCCCAGGCTTCAACATCCCCACCCGTGCTGGTCAACAGGCCCGCCAGCATGGAAACCAACGAGTCCAGCATCAACGAGCCCGAGCTCAAACGGCCCAAAATGGAGGAGGACAGTGTCGCTCCAGTCCCTCAGCCCGTTATTGTTGCAATGAACCAAGAGGCCAGTGAATGAATAAGTGAGTGAACGAGTGAGCCAATGACGGATCATTAAAGCACATCTCACAATATCGTTTAACATATTGAGGGACACGTGTTTGGTTTTCTTTAAAACGAGAACTTAAAAGTTTTGTAAACGCCCGACACGGGTAACTGATCGAATGTCTTTGTAAGAAGAGGTTAAGCGTCTTTGTATCATGGGGGTTAATTCAATGAGCTACATCTGGCAGCATTAAAATTCAATGCTCACAGTTTTAAATTTGTAGGGGTTTTTAATCTTGTAAGAATGTTTGAAAGAAGTATGAAGAGAGGTACATGTGCTTAAAGACACCAGCTAGGCATGTGCGCCCAGGTAGTTCCTCACAAGGTACATCTGCGAGAGAGAGTTCCTCTTTTCGGGATGGGGTGGGACCAATACCTATGCAGCTATTACAGTCTGAGACCATGAGTCTCTCTGAATTGAAACAGTATATAAAAAGGGTCACAGGAAGCTGTGCGTCACTGCAGTTACCTGTGTGGCCTGTGTGAGGATTTATTTATCTCTCTGTTAAAAAAAAGACTATCTTTAATGAAATAATATGTTACAACTCATGTAGACCACAAGAAATGAATAGATATGATAGAGGCCTTTTCTAGCTGGAGTTCTTTAACCTACATTATTATTTTTCTGGGGAGGATTCTTACCTTGCTTGCTTACTACAAAGAGACTTGTCTAGAGAAATGCTTATTTCTTAATTGATCTGTGTTTAGCGGAAAAATTAAAAAGAACTCAATGAATGTAAGTAGCGTTTCTTTATTTGTTCGTGGCATCCACTTTTGCCCTAAACTATATATTAGACCATTAGAATGTGTTTGTAGATAATAATTTTTTTTTTTTTTTTGCTGTTCTGTTATAACAACAAATTGAAGTTCATTGTATTTAACGTAGCTCAGTCATATTGGTCGATCCCCATGAGCACTTGGCCAAAAGAAATCCTGATTGCATCAATGGATGAATGCAAGCACGTGATACCAAATGCTTTTCCAGACCCAGGAATGTAACTGTTGCAGAGGCTGTTTCTTCACTGACTTTCTGTGATCACTTAATAATCACAGAAGCCACTAAATGAATGTTCAGTATTTTTCTGAGAGTTCAAGAAACCTATTTTTTAGGAATGTACACAAAGTCGGCCTTTAACGAGACTTTCTAGTTTTACTAAGAGAAGAGTAAATATATATTGTCGAAGTTATTAAAATGTGCTTTCAAGACAATCACTAACAGGATTCAATTCAGTAACCGCTTTGTATGTTGCAAATTATACACACCACAAATGTGCAGTGAAGTACCCTAGAGTACTTGAAGTGAGCCACTGTTTGTATGCTAACGTAGTCGTACAGTGACAGCCGTACAGTGTACCTTTTGTACTGCAGACCAAATACATATCCTCATTATTAGTGCCTTAGTGCTCCACTTCTTTCAGGACTAGCTAAAAATCATTGTGATGTACTACTTAAAGACAGCATCATCAAACTTGCCTACTAATAAGTTAATTCGCAGGTTTGAATGAATGAATGAACACATCTTGCAAGAAAAAATGAACAACGCAGCATCCTGCCTGTGTAACAATGGAGGGATTGTAGAGCCCTAGAAGAACAGATGAGGGTGACTATTCGTGTTGTGACTGGAAGGGACTGAGCGATACGATAAAAGTAGACCGGTGAGGGTTTGCATCATTTGCAAGCTTCAAAACTTCTTATAGCTCAGCGGAGAAATGCATCAGTAAAAAGGTCTTTTGGAGGTTTTAAAAGCATTTGGATTAGCATTAAAAGAACATTTGGATTCCAACAATGCAGATATCAATGTAAAAATATAGAGATTGATCCTAGTTGATTAGATGTTACCCTTTGTTTCATGTCTTCACAATGTGGGCTTCAATAAACAAACTTAATGAGAGAACCACTATTCCATTTGAAGTATATTTTTATTTGAAACTTCATGACTAGCCTGTATGCTTTTTTTTTTTTTTTTTGCTTTTTTTTTTTTCTTAAATTCATTTTAGATCATTATGGAATAACCAATGGAATGGTGAAACAAACATTGTCATTGTTAACAAAATTAACATACAAAATTGACTGTCACTGCCTAAATGTTTTTCATATATATATATTTTTTAACAATCTGCCACAGTGTCTGTACGCATATATAACCATGGAGTATTTTTATCACAAAGATGTTCAGATTATTATTATTATTATTCCTTTTTGTGCTTGTTCTGTTCATTGCTATTTGCATATGCAAGTGTTTATACACTAAACATTTCTAATTGAAACGGTTTCCTTTCTCTTTTCAAACAAGTTGAAAGATATAATATGTTTCCACTGTACACAAAACACCCCTTAAATCCCCCTGCTTTATGAGATCATGCCATACATATGTGAATGTCCACTGGTTTGTCTTTTAATGTGTATTTAACTACACAGTGTGTATGAGGGCTTTTCTTCTGTCCATGCAGTTTATGCAGTGGTGTACCTGGAATTAATAAAAATACTTCACTGGCTAATCTTTTAAATGAATCTGTAATCATGACATCTTGTGTCTTGATTCCATGGATGAAGGTTTAAGCCTTGCAATGTATCTTTGCCCCTGCCTTTGTTTCTTTTATTATTCATGTCATTTACCACCTTTATTATATGCTGGGTACTTTGCTTGTTTCTGTTTCCACAATTTTCTTTCTCGGTTTTTGTTTTGTGGCATTAACACTCTTTATAACCCTGTGCAACTCTGTCCTGTCTTTGTCTGAGCATAAGTTTTGAAAATCCTGTTAAGGCAAACTATTAAAAAATATGAGCTACAAAGTTTCAGCTGCAGCCTGCTTGCGCATGTAATGATGATCTCTTGCACTGGTTTATATAAAAAATAAAATAAAAAAAGCAGTAGGAATGAATTTTATAGCTTGCCATTGACTAATCACAGCTTTGATTTTTACTGCATCCAAGAAGTTTGTATGAGAACGTGCAAATTTAAAAATAATAATAATTGCTGCTGGTGTATCAGATCTTGTATTTAAAATATGTAAATGACTGTTATTGAGATGAATGATTGAAAGGTATCTTGTAATGTAACTCCTCACTGGACACTGGCTTTATTAGTTTAGTCAGAACTGGTGCCTTTTATTTTTACACATGCAATTTTAATTCCTTAGTTTAACTCTAATAGCAATCTGTTTAAAGTATTGCGCTTTGACACTGCAATGCTTTTCTCGGCTAGGATTCTGTTGTGTTTTATGTTGTGTTTGTTTTTATTTTTATATAGTGTAGTTCGCCCTTTAGTAATTTAGTTAAATGTTGAGGGTATATGCCTAGTATATTTCCATTTGTTGTTGTAGAGAAGGTGGTAGGTAAATATTTTTTTCTTTTTTACATTACTGTAAAAAATATTCATATATTAGTACCATGTACAATCATTGGGGAATTGGAGTATACATGCATTAATTCTATTAAAGAACATTTCAAAATACACTCTTTGCCTTCTTTGCATAAGCTAAGTTTACTTCGAATTGATTCACAGGTTGATCGTGTAGTGCTCGCCTTCATTTAATACATTCTAAGTATATGGATGTGATAAGTTATATAAGGTGAATTTAGATTTTACCAGCTAATGGCTGGTAACGTTACAAAATCATGGGTAACGTCGTATCTTGTCGGCGACAAAATAGTGTAACAAACATATAATCTAGCGGAAAAATATAGTATTATATACTATTTATTGTATGCTGCCTGGAATGAGTGTGTTTGTGTTTAACAATGATATCTGTTTGTTACTTGAAGATGTTTAAAATATATATCTATTATAAAAACTACAAACAATTGAAACGCTAGGTTACGTTTGTTACACTATTTTGTCACCGACTGGCAAAAGGAACCATATATAGATCATACATCTACCGAGAGATCCTAATATTCTACCCAGATGTTTTTGTACCCATAGAATATTCTACTAATTAATATGAAAGTCTAATCACAATATGAGTAGTGTATGCCAATTCTACCACCCCCTTTGTTAAAGTTTTTCAAGGCCGACTTACGCGTAAAAGAGGAACCAATTGTTGTCATGTGATTTGCTATCAGGACACCATAGCTGACGGAGAGAATGTTTTAATTATTGTTTTGGGTTTTGATATGTAATTGTATTGCCCTCGAGATGTATGCTGCCGCGACGGAGAGTTTAATAAAGCAGGCGAGGTAAACCTAAATGTTTAAGTAAAACGTTTTCTGTCAAAAACTATTGTATTGGTCTCATGGCTGGTCTGGAACCTTTCTAAGTTAGACAAGTTCCTCACTTGAATTCATATTCATTTCAGAGAAATTAAGGAGGAAGAGCTGCAGAGATTTTGCGGGCGCATATTTAAGCTGCTCCACACTAAAGACGTCAGTGGAGAAACCGTGGACTCCCTTCAGAGGCTCCATCTGATAGTTTCTGCCACTAAACATGTCAGAGAGTAAGTCATATTAATCTAAAACACATCTGCACAGCACGTGGGCATGAAACCATTTGTCTGACCCTTCAAAAGTGTACCGGAAAGGTGTATTTCAGGACATTATGAGTGAATAATTGAAGACCTCCTCCATTACTATCAGGCTTCCATCAGATCTGGTGATGAAGCTGCAGACTGTTCTTTGCTCTTCATCGAGTCCGGAGCAGCTTCAGGTTCTGTCCTCCTCCATCATACGGCAGAGTTTTCCTCCCAGCGTGCACAGCCTCTGCTCTGATCTCAGTCAGGACAGCAGGACCTTGAGCTATGTGGCCAGTGTTGTTCTCTCTCAGGTGAGTCACAGGCTGTTTATGTTCAGCTTGTGTGTTGATCATGACTGTACACTTAACTAAATCTCATTTTTTGCAGGCTGGAAATAAAGAAGATGTGATCCCCCTTTGCCACCATCTGCTGAAAAGTCTCGAGTCTCGGCTGTCTGACGGGCTGATATCTAAACATGCTCTGCCCATTCTCTCTGAAATGATTACTGTTTATCCAGACGTTCTCACAGATGGTAAAGTCAAACGCATTCATGAAATGCAATACTATAGTGGATCATTAGGAATTACAGTGGGGTCCAAAAGAACAATATTTTAAATAAAATATTGTTTAATAGTTTTATTAATGCAAATATTCACTTGAATTTTTAATTAAATATTTAATTTAATGCAAAGTCCGTTTTGCATTTTTTAATTTTAATACAAATGATTACAAAATATGTTATCAGCTTAACATTTTGAGTGAGGAGTTGACCTGAACAATTATAGTTTCTGAATGTCTCAGTATTTGCATTAAAGTCGGCATGAAACGGAAGTTGGGATAGTTTTTCTTCCCTATTGTGACGTACTGTATATCCGAGTGAAGCGGCTGCTTCCCGAACAAGGAAAAATGTAGGTTGGGACTTGACATGATTGGCTGGTTGAAGTTTTCTATTGGATGTCATGTGAGTGAAAGGTTCTCCCGCCCTCGTGCCAGTAAACACGTCATCAGAGAAGAGAAGAGATGTCACTGCGAGAGGGAGGGGAAGTTATTTCGATTATGAAGATTACAAGGGCACATGAACTAAATAAATCTAATGTGCTTGATAAATCATTTAAAATAAACACTGCAATATTCCATAAAAAAATAAGAATAGGTTCATGGTGATTTTAATAAATGTCCAGAATGTTCTTAGTAGCTTAATGTTTCAAGTTTAGAATACTAAAACTTTTATTTTTAATGTATTTTAGATAGGACTTTGAATCCAAGACTTTCTAAATGGGCTTTTAAACCCCAATGTATAGTTGTTAACTTCACTGGCATTGAAAAGGCACGATTTCAGTACCTAAATCTGGATAATGCAAAGATGCTAACATTCATTTTGTGGTCACTAAACCCAGATCAGGTGAATCTGGTCAGTCGTAAGGTGGTGGATTGGTTGCGTTATGCCAGTATGCAGCAGGGAGCCTCCATGTCTTCTGGAGGATTCTTCAGTGGACCAAGAGCACGTCAGGTGGGGCATGTTGCTTTTCCTCATTCACCAATACCTGCACCATCAGCCAATAAGCTCAAGTTTATAATGATAATGTTGAGTGATCTCAGTGAACTGGTCGACATCTCTTCATCAGCCAGCTCCACTGACGGAGGTGGACGGGGTGGTAACGGGCGACTTCTTCACTGTGCTGTGTGTGGGTCAGAGCTACACCGAGGACCAGTGGATGAACATGTACACTTTCTCTATGATCAAGGGTTGGCTGCTCACTTACGACGCAGACGGGACTACAAACACAGAATCAGGTACAGAAGTCTGAGCAGAGACATTGTGGGCAGGCATGGTAGAAGTTGTTTTTTTGTTTCATATACTATTATTATAGTAGTGTTTATTCATATTTTGGATTAGCTTTTATTTTTATATTTTCAGTTTAATTTTAGTATTTTGAATTTTAGTAATTTTAGTATAGTAAAAGTAATTGGTAACACCTTACAATAAGGTCTCATTTTTTAACATTTAATAAATGCATTAACTAACATGAACTAACAATAAACAAACTAGTTTTACAGCATTTAGTAGCCTAAAAAATGTTCATGCTTGTTCACTGTACATTAACATATGGAAGCTTGTTTCTGCCACTGAATAATAAATGAATAATAATAATTGCGACTTTTTATCTCACAATTCTGACTTTTTTTTTCTCACAATTGCGAGATATGAAGTCAGAATTGTGAGAAGTCGCAATTCTGAGAAATAGTCGCAATTGCGAGATAATAAAGTCGCAATTCTGAGAAATAAAGTCGCAATTGGGAGATATAAAGTCAGAATTGCACGATATAAAGTCGCAATTGCGTGTTATGAAGTCAGAATTGTGAGATATAAACTATTCTGTGGTTAAAAAAAAAGTTGTCTTTTTTTTCCTTAGAACTGGACTTTATATCTCACAATTGTGAGTTTATATCTCACAATTCTGACTTTATAACACGCAATTGCGACTTTATTTCACGCAATTCTGACTTTATATCTCGCAATTCTGACTTTATAACACGCAATTGCGACTTTATTTGACGCAATTCTGACTTTATATCTCGCAATTCTGACTTTATAACACGCAATTGCGACTTTATTTCACGCAATTCTGACTTTATATCTCGCAATTCTGAGAAATAAAGTCATAATTGCGAGATGTAAACTCGCAATTGTGAGATAAAAAGGCGCAATTATCTTTTAAAATGTTTTATTTTGTGGCGGAAACAAGCTTCCATATTAACAGATACAACTTTTGATTTGAAAAATGTATTAGTAAATGCTGAGATTTACTCTACGATTGATAAATGCTGTAGAAGGATTGTAGAAGGATTGTTCATTGTTAGCTTATGTTAACAAGTGAAACCTTATTGTAATGTTTTATCAAGTAATTTTTATTATTTTTTTAATATTTCTATTTAGATTTGATTTATTTTTATTTCAGTTTTATTCAATTTAAGCACTTAAACTACACATAGAGAGAGAGAGAGAGAGAGAGAGAGAGAGAGAGAGAGAGAGAGAGAGAGAGAGAGAGAGAGAGAGAGAGAGAGAGAGAGAGAGAGATTTCAAATGCCCAAAAACGATTTGAACAATGTCTACATTGTTTACGAATTGTCCCATGTCAGATATTTTTAAAATGAGTAACATGGGATTTTCATCTTTGCTAGCTCCACTAAAAAGAGCACAGGTCATTCAGTCACAGCACCAAGGTAAGATGCAAGTGAAAAGCCTGAGATGATCAATCTGCTTCCTGCGCAATCAGAAACTTCCTTTACTGAATGACATTCCTGCAATCAGAATAAACAAACATGGGGGGGGGGCAGGGAACATGATCCATAATTTATTGCTTTATGTATCAAATTGATTTTGAGTCTATGGCTATGTTTGGAATGAAATACTAGCTTGCTACTGCATACTGTGGTGTGTATATACTACTGTATACAGCCAATTATTTTTATAAAATAGTACATGAAACAGTATGCAGCCATACACGTTTCATGCTACGCTGTTGTCACATGACCTCACCATGTTTTAGCCTGTGTCTAAAATCTTATACTCTCAGAGTAGTCGTCCGAGTACTTTTTGCTTACTGTTACATTAATACTGTGAATTCTTACTCTTTCACTTCTCTTTTCACTTACTGGAAGTTCTTTAACAATTTATTTTGTATTTAGTATATAATATCTTTATTTTTAGCAATGAGAATTCCACATTTTGTGCTCTGGTTGTTTATACTGCACATTTTATAGTAAGTCAACAGGGTATTCAGAAAATGTACACGTGTGCACACTATACATACTGCATTCTGCCAAAATAGTAGTATTGTAGTATGTCATTCCAAAGATAGCCTGCATGTCCTGTCATATGCTCACCCCTTCAATGGCATTAGATCCCGCCGGATAAGGTGCTCTATGGAGCCGTGCTCCGGGTGTTGTAGTGTAGTGCACTGTGCTGTAACGTGCTGTGCTGTGCTGTGCTGTTGATGTAGATGATCGCTCGGAGGTGGACAGTTCAGTGATGTCCATGGTGTCGGCCACATCCTCTTCCAGCAGACTGCTTCCTCCCAAAGAGAGACTCCGCGAGAAGGCTTTTGAATACTGCCAGCGTCTCATTGAACAGAGCGACCGGAGTGAGTAGATCGTACTCGTAGGCCAGGCTATGGAGAATTTTTATTGCACTCTGCTGGTAAATGTGTTGATTTATTTCTCTCATTTCTCTCTTTCAAAATGCAGAAGCTCTGAAGAGGATGGATACGGAGCTACAGAAAGCAGTAAGCACCACATATACTATTGTTCAGAAGTTTGTGGTTGGCAAGATTTTATAAAGTCTCTTATTCTTACCAAGGCTGCATGTATTTGATCAGAAATGCAGTAAAAACTGTAATTTTGTGAAATATTATTACAATTTTTAAAATAACTGTTTTATATGTCAATATATTTTAAAATGAACTTTATCCCTGTGATGTTAAAGCTGAATTTTCAGCATCATTACTCCAGTCTTCAGTGTCACATGATCCTTCAGAAATCATTCTAATATGATGGTTGATGCTCAAGAATCATTTATTTTTATCAATATTGCTATTTTTTTGTGGAAACTGTTTTGAAGATTCTATAATGAATAGATAGTTAAGAAAACAGTATTTATTTTAAGTAGAAATTTTATGTATGTCTTTACTACTTTATTTAACGCATCCTTGCTGACTTTTGAACAGTGGTGTATATTTTAAATTAAGCTTACTATTTAGTGGGGTCTAAAAGTCTGATGTTAAATATTTATTTATTTGTTTGTAATTTATAATTTTAACCTGCATATAAATTTAAATTAAATTAAATATCAAATAAATAAATAAGAATTGGAATTTAGTCAAATTTAAAGGACCAGTTCATTACTAAAAAAGTACTTACAAAAAAAATGTTTCAAGTCTTGTAAACTCACATAACAAATCCTGAAATTCATGTTCAAATTAATGTATTTTCATTTAAACTTTATTTAAATTGTTTGGCAGATCATATAATTTGAAATGAAAATTCAGTGTTGAATTAGAAAAGAATGCAAAATAGATGGGTTACACTGTATAATTAATAATATCATGGTGAA
The DNA here is from genome assembly GCF_964197995.2 of Scardinius erythrophthalmus. Taxonomy (NCBI): domain Eukaryota; kingdom Metazoa; phylum Chordata; class Actinopteri; order Cypriniformes; family Leuciscidae; genus Scardinius; species Scardinius erythrophthalmus. The sequence continues at coordinate 38,789,950 of NC_138221.1, forward strand.
ATAGTAGCCAAGTCACCTTTATTTATATAGCGCTTTTTGCAATACAAATTATTTCAAAGCAGCTTTACAGTGATAACAGGAAAATAATGCAACAGAGTTTGTCTTCAGAGTTGAAGAAAATAGCATCACAGTCCATTTATTTATATATATATGTATATATATATAAAATTAAATGGCACATTTAATGTGACTCTGTTTATCTGTTGTGCAGTGTATCATCGAGTCCGTGTCAATAATCGACATCATCTGTGGCGAGGACCCCTCCTATGTGTACCGTGCCTTCCCCTGCATCAAAGCCCTGTACGGCAGACTGAACGGAGACTTCACCTACGCTCGAACCCTGCTGCCTATCGCTCAGTTCTACCTCAACCACAGTGAGTGACGGGCCCTGTTAGTGACGGGCCTCTGACAGTGTGACCTATGACGTATGTCAGCGTCCATGTGCTCTGTTCCCAGGCGAGACGGCCGCGGTGGACTCTGAGGCCGTGTTCTGCCAGCTCTTCAGCCACTGTCCCACAGAGCAGTTCAACGAGCCCATGCTAGCCTTTGAGTTTGTCCAGTTCTGTCTACTCAATTCCAGTGTGCTGCAGGACAGAGTGGCCAACTACAGACAGAGCTTCCCAAACCTCCTGAAGGTGGGCTGGCTGACTCGCAGTTTAAAGTGAATCCAGTTAAGTGATATACTAAAACGTTGTGCATTTTGCCTGTCAGTTCTTGGCGTGGAACAGCTCAGGATTGATTGGAGAGTTTGTGGAGCTGCTTCCGTCACTGGTAGCTCCAGATACTGCCATTGAGTTACTGCACACTATCCTTGATCTGCCCTGCTTAGCAGCAGCGCTGGACCTCCAGCAGAGGTGCGTCACTTTACCGACGACAGATCAAAGGTTTAACTGAAATTGTTTGTGATGTGAATTAGTGATGCAGTGCTGTTGCAGATCAGCGTGCTATCAGGCTTTGGACCGTACTGCTTGGGACCAGCAGGGGGCGAAGTTGGCTGCTTGTCTGGATGCCTTCCGCCAGCCGTCCTATAGGGGGCTCTTCCTCTACATCCTCAGACCGGAGGCTGGGACCGGAGACACTATAGACAGGTAATACCTGCCACATCATTTACAGAACACAATCTAGGAGGAATTTGGGATATTTAAAATGAGTTAGCAGGATGCAGAATTGTAATTTGAGTTTAAGGAGGTAGAATCAATGCAATGAAATTCAAAGAAAATCATACATACATAATTACACTACCGAAAAGTTTCTTATGAATGCATTTATTTAGTCAAAAATACAGTAAAAACTGTAATATGTTACATATTATGTAATATATTTATTGTAATAAATGTAAATTATTTTAAAGCTGAGTTTTCAGCATCATCACTCCAGTCTTCAGTGTCACATGATCCGTCAGAAATCATTCTAATATGATTTGATGCTCAAGAAACATTAAATTCTTATCAATGTTTAAATCATTTGCGCTTAATACAGTGTGTTAATATTTTTGGGGAGAATTTTCAGGATTCTTTGATGAATAGAAAATTCAGAGGAACAGCATTTATTTGAAGTATTTAAAGTTGTCTTTACTGTCACCAATGGTCAATCTGATGTCATTGCTGCATAAAAGTGTTCATTTATTTGAAAAAATGTACTAACTGACCACAAACGTTTGAATGGGAGTGTATATTTGATCAAATTTGCTCTGATGGTTATAGTGTGATGGTTATACTCTGAGTGTGATTGCTTAATAGGCTAAATCTGCTTCATGAGATTCTGGCTGACATGGCGGAGAGTCCACGGGTCGTTCAGTGTGCTCAGGTCGTTCCTGTGCTTCTGCATGTTTACTTCAACACTGTCATTCAGGTAAGAGTCACAAATGAGAGGTCAAGCCATTTAACCGAGATCCCGGTTGTTCCCATGTTTTTTGATTGTGTTTTATAGAAAGCTGATGAGAAGATGATGAACCAGCTGCTGCTGGTGCTGCTGGAGAGAAGTAGCCTGCTCTATAACATCAAGACATTTAATGCTGAGGTCCAAAAGTAAGGCACTTTTAAAATGTCGCCACCTTCTTGTGAGATTTTGTCTGTTCCTAAAACCCAGTAGGCCGCCTCACTGTCAGCTGTCTACATAGGCACCTAACTGAAATAAAACCTCACAAGATTGGACTTGTATACATTTAACAAGATGTGTATATACATTCCAACATAAATTCTACATGTGTAAGTGATGGTGCATGAATTATTTGTGATTGTAGGGTGTTCAGCACACACCTGCAGGCTCTGTGCAAACTCCACCCACCACTGATTGTGGATCAGTCCAGGGAGATCCTGGAGTTTGCAAGCATCCCAGCCAATATTTACAGTAAAGAAGACTTCTACACACATGTGGTGAGGAGGAGAAGTAGAGCACTGTAATTGTTAGTGTCACCATGCGATACTTGTTCTTCAGGTGACTGTATTTAATGTGTACACGCAGGTGTGGGTCATTGGTGAGTTTCTCTCGGTGTCATACGACCCTCGCTGCACGGTGGAACTGATCACCTCTTTTTTTGAGAGTTTGGAGGCGGTGCTGTTTGAGATCACGCAGGTGCGACAGTCAGCCAGCCCCCCGGGTTTCTCCCCCCGCCTCATCACGGTTCTCATGACGACCCTTGCTAAACTGGCCACACGCAGTCAGGATCTTATTCCAAGGTAGATCAACCAGCTCCAACAGTGTTCACCATGGCTTTTTCATTACAGATTATATTTAAATGTTTTCCTGAAGACACTATGTTTACTATGAAGACACAAAAGTTATGTTTTTTCAGATTACCTTTTAATGTAGTGTGCAATATAGCTGTTTGTGAATGTAAAAGTTCTGCAAAGTTTCAAAGATCAAAGTGCACGATAACTGCCCCAAAAGAAAGAACCGATTCTGAACTGCCTGAAACGAATCATCAGTAATTCCAGCCTTACTTCCTGCACGAACCTACGTAGGTTTGTAACAAATTTGCATAATGCAAGTCTGTGGCCTTTATTGGCTTCCCCCGCACAATGTCTACTTAGCTGAAATTCAGATGTGGTGTCGGTAGACCAATCACAACAGACTGGGCCGTCTGACCAATCAGAGCAGAGTAGGCTCTCAGAAAGGAGGAGTTTAGAGAGACAGAATATTTTAACTAACCGTTTTGGACACTGTGAGAGAAGGGGTGATGCTATATGTATATATTATGAGAATTTTTATTTAATTTTTTTTGTTCTTGGATGCTTCTAAACCTATTACAGGATACCTCCAAAACAAAATTAGATATTTAAAATAGCATAACAAGGGAACTTTAAGGTAACAACACACAGTATTATGATTCAAGGGCATCTAAACTTTTTTTTTTCTTGTGTGTGTGTGTGTGTGTGTGTGTGTGTGTGTGTGTGTGTGTGTGTGTGTACCTACTTAACTATAACTTTGGGGACAAATTTGTACCCAGAAGTGACTAAAATCTTCAAAAAACTTCCTTTAGGGACATCCTCATTTGTTAATCTGGTATAAAAATTAAGTAATTAAATGTAAAAATGCAGAAAGTTTTGTGTGATGGGTAGGGTTAGTGTAAGGGGATAGAATATACAGTTTGTACCGTATAAAAACCCTTACATCTGTGGAATGTCTATGGAACGTGTGTGTGTGTGTGTGTAAAATTATACACTGCCTGACTAAAAATAAATAAAAAATCACTGTTTGGACCAAAAATTGATGCACCTCTTGATGGAAATTTCACAACATTTATTTCCATCAAGAAGGTACATACATTTTTGGTCAAGATCTTATATTGACAATGCAAGAGTCAAGTAAAATTAAAACTCTTGTAGTATCAACCGATATTTCTATATCCCTCACTCTTTCCATGTCTATTTCCATTTCTCTCAGAGTGTCGCTTTTCCTGTCTAAGATGCGGACATTTGCTCGTAGTGGTCCGGTAATGGCGTGCTACAATGAGGAAGACACTGAGGAGATCATCACACGAGCCCATGAACTTATTAACCTGCTCAAATTACCAAATGTGGCTCAGTTTGTCCTGGCCCCTTCAGCAGGAGGTGACGGCCCCCGCTGGCACAGAGACACCAACGCCTCTCTTCCTCAGGCCATGAGAGCCGTCAGCGGTCTCCTCCACAGACATTCCAGCTTCCTGCCCATGTGAGCCAATTCTAGGAACTCCTTTTACAAATAACTGCACAGAATACCAAGAGAGAGTTTCTAAAGGACACAAAGAGGGAGTGAAAGGAAATGTGAGAGACACTGAAGCAAAACAGACAAGCGCTGTACTTCTTCATGACTTTCACTTCTGCTGAACACATTCTTGTAAATCAGAACAAACATCAAGACACAAGAGGATTATGATTTATTCCTTGATTTATTCAAATGATTGTTAGACATTATTACTGACATTTATGAGTAATGTCAAAACTGTTAAAATACAGCTTAGATTCAGTTTTATTAGATTCAGTTTTAATTAAAAATCTATGAAACCAAAGGAATTGATCATATACATGAAATTTGACACAGTAGAAATGTCTACACAATGTAGAAATGCTTATTGTCATATTAATGTGGCATTATGACAAAATGAGTAAAAATTGTTTTACATTCAAAGTGCTTAAAAACATACTTGGTCATATCTGAGCTTCCTGGCTAAAACCACGGTCACACTAGACTTTGAGCACGCGAAATTTCTTCGGACACTGCAACGGTTGCACAATGATGTCACATTCTGCGCTGTCTTTTAAAACATATAATACGTCAAAAATTTGAGCTAAAAGGATGCATTGCACCCTAATGCCTATCAATCTTCTATTGGTCAGAAATCTTCACGTAATACGAATTCGCACGTCAGAGTTCACCAAACTTGAACTTTGGAACACAGCGAAATGCAAAACGTCTTCATTTGAGCTTGCGCTTCCTGTCTCCCGCATTCACATGCGTATAAATGGAAGTCAATGAAATGAAAAAAGTAGTGCGTCAAGAGGTAAAAAGTTTCAAGACCTGCTGGACACAAGTTATTCATTGAACTTATCACAGATGGAAACACATTAAGAACGACCACACAAAAAAACTATCTGGAAATAAACAATTATAATGGTCTATTAGCGTTAAAAGTGCTGTTTTAGTTGCAAGAATTTCAAGGTTCATATATTTATGACACCTTTAGGTAAATCTATTTGGGTCTTACTAAAAAGATGCATATAATTCATCAAGGCTAGTTTCAATGTGAGCCTCTGTGGGAGCTGAATTGACTTCCGATTTATTTATTATAATAAATCCTGTTATCCCCTCAAGCTTTCCACCATCTCACGACCCCAGAGGATCCATTGTGCAACAATTACAAAGCCATTTCTAACATTTTTGTTCATAGCCGTTATTACAAGATCACAGTAGTAGAAATACTTCAACATAAATTCTGCTCAATGCCAACAACCGCCAATAAATTCACTTCTATCATATCAAGTGTTTAAAGGCAGTAGATAGCTCTATTAAAGGACATGGAATGTCTTCTGTATTATACACATTTTGCCTGTAAACATTGCCAGTTGAAAACAGTACATTATGTCAACAGGTTAAGACTACATCTGTGAAAATAGACTGGCCACAAAGTGCTGAGTTATCAGGACAGAAATTCTTCTATATAAAAGTGTATTTTAGAACAACAGTACTATAACATGCCCATCTATGATTAATATAGACGGATGCAAAGGCAGCTCATGGTCAAATACATAGTCTTTTATAGCTCAACAAACCCTGTATGTGTGAACACTTTCTGCATCTGTCACCTGGATATTTTGATTTGGCTGGTCCCCGTTGCATACAAGTACCTCCAGATGGCGTAATAGTGTATGCCTGCCCCCACTGCCACAAAGATGTGCCAGATGGCATGAGCGAATGGGATGAGGCCATCACTCTTGAAGAAGACAATTCCCAGGCAGTAGAAGACTCCGCCCACTGACAGCTCTAATATGCCCTCTCTGTTAGGCTGAAATAATACGTTCAGTTTAAACAGGTCACTCTTACCACAGACAAATTACACAAGGGTTATTCCACAAAACACATGTGCATTCTCTCCATGTGTAAAATGTGTTGAAGATAAAAATCCATTATGTAAATAATGTCGTTTTTTTAATGTTTTTTCCCACCATGATGCCATTTTAATATCCACTACTGACAAACAGAACATGGTAAAGTGATAAAAAGGAATTAGAGTGACCTTGAAAAGCAAAATGATGTTATTATGACATATACCTTTAAAAGGAGGGAAAATGGTGATAAGATGGATGCCAATTTAATACAACGTTAATAATCATAAATACATTTTCATTTATTTCAGAACTGCCTTAATTCTTCATGGCCTAGATTCAACAAGGTGCTGGAAACATTCCTCAGAGATTTTGGTCCATCTTGACTTGATGGCATCACACAGTTGCCATCAAGGTGCTCCATTGGATTGAGATCTGGTGACTGTTGAGGCCATTTGAGTGTAGTGAACTCATTGTCATATTTAACAAACCAGTTTGTGATGATTTGAGCTCTGTGACGTGGCGCGTTATCCTGTTGGAAGTAGCCATCAGAAGATGAGTACACTGTGGTCATAAAGTGGTGGACAACAGTACTTGGGTAGGCTGTGGCGTTTAAACAATGCTCAATTGGTACTAAGTGGCTCAAAGTGTGCCAAGAAAATATCCTCCGCACCACCAGCCTTAACCGCTGATACAAGGCAGGATGGATCCATGCTTTTGTGCCGATTACGCCAAATTCTGACCCGAATCCCAGTAGATCAGCAGTTTCTGAAATACTCGGACCAGCCCGTCTGGCACCAACAACTAAGCCAAGTTCAAAGTCACTTAAATTACTTTTCTTCCCTGTTTTGATTCTCAGTTTGAACTACATGCCTTAATGCATTGCTGCCATGTGATTGGCTGATTAGATATGTGTTAACAAACAGATGAACAGGTGTATCTAATTAAGTGGTTGGTGTGTTTGTCATAATATGTAATTCATATAATATATATTTTTTTAAATTCATATATATATATATATATATATATGACAATTTCTCCTTTTAAAGCAACTATTCCATTAACTACAAAACTGTCATAATTACATAAAAATGCTTTCAAGAAGCAAATGTCTCTTCTTGATGTATTACTTTATCATGTTTTGTTTGTCAGTAGGGAATGGTATTAAAATGTTAGTAGTAAAACAAGTGATAACTGAAAAGTATTCAATTGACTTTCTAAGAATCAAAAGGCTTGTAACATAAAAATAATATCCTGTCAACCCTGCTGTCCTGCTGCATAAATATATCCCAACATATATACTGAAATGCATTAATTTAGATTAAGATGACTCAATCACATAAATCTTTAACACTTAAGCACGTTGTGTGTCTGATAGAATGTTTGAAATCTTCCAAAGATTTACTGAATAGGTGCTTGTCAATTGGAAGGCGGCATCCTCCTGAGTCTCCGTCCTCCTGGTATAGACACTAGGTAGGATGCCGCCTTCTGAGGCTTGTGGGGATAGAGTTCTCCACAGCATTAACTGCAAGTCTAGTGAATGAGCAACGCTACGTCATAAATGTTCAAATTTAATTGTAAATTTTTGTTTTTCTATTTATGTAATTCAGTGGATTACATGTCTGTGGTTTCCCTGTGTTTAACATTATGGACAGTTAGGTATTAAGTGATCAATTTAGAACAAAACAAAAGGAAACATAATGCCTTTATCTCCGAAATCATTTATTTGTCTTGCATTAGATGATGAAATTGGACGAGCTCAGTGCCAATTTATTTTCCAGCCGCTAATTGGTTTTCGTGCAAAGGACTGTGGATGAAGGGAGGACGTGAAGGATACACTTGATGCATCCTTCAAAATAAGCCGACTGAAGGTGCAAATCAAAGGCTCCTTCGCCTTGAGACTGAAGCTTGATGATGTGGCAGCCTAAATATGCATCCTTACTAGGACACAGCCAAGTAAGCCTAATTCAATAACTCAATGAAACACATTAATGTTTATAAAGTAAATACCTATTTAAGTATATAGTACTTTATGTTAATATCACGAACGGAATTGTAAAATATAAATAAGCTGCTTAAAGTATCTCAAAAGCCTTCATTACTGTTTTTATGAACACATGTACAGGCTTCAGTCACACGTACCATTGACAGAAGAACAACTGCAGGAACAGCTCCCATGGCAGTGTAGCACAGTAAGTCTAGTATCTTGTTCCTGAAACATAACACAGCTGTTTTAAAGATATTCTGATGCGGAGTTGTTAATATTCATTTACATGTTTTATAATAAAAAAAACAAGCACTGGCTTTTTTTCCACAATTTTGGACATTAACTATCATAACAGCATCTGAGAGTGATTATCATCTATATCCTCAAATAAGAGGGCGCATACTTCTCATGAAAAAAGAAGACATAGGCAGAGCCAGCGCAGGCCATGATCCACACCAGCCAGCGCATGTGGACAGCCCAGGGTCCTAGTTCTCTCAGGTTCAGCCTGCACACAACACAACTCATCCCTGTGAAGCTCTAACACGCAGATATGTAATGAATGTCCAGCAGACACACACATCTCATACTCACCAGGGTGCATAAGATGCAGCTATAAAGAAATATATCACCATCCTGTCGCACATGTGGAATCGCTGCTCCACCTTCCTGTTGTAGCAAGACATAAGAAAATGTTTTCTTTAAATACTCATTCCATAAAAATCAATCTCACATCTTTGTGTATCCTTCTGATCCTTGTATTTTCTGATAAAATACACTTTATCAATGTTGAAAACAGATGTGCTGCTTAATATTTTTGTGCAAATCATAATGCTTATAAAGCATAAAGTTCAAAAGAACAACCTTTACTTGAAATAGTCAAGACATTAAGAATGTTACAAAAGATTTCTGTCACATTTGATGAGTTTAATGTGTCCTTGCTGAATAAAAGTATTATTTCTAAGCAACCCTAACAACCACCAAAACAACATCCTAGCAACAGAGCCTAATTACATTTTATTAAAAACCAAAAAACACTTGTATATTGCTTTATATAAAAATGTCTTCCAAATCAAGACGTGTAAAATAAATGCAGGTGACTGTAGTGAAGCATGTTGCAACCCATTTACACAGATTTGAGTCTTGTTCTTGCTTAATGAGACTCTTTGTTATTTTCCACATGTATAATTTCCATTGGGCAGAGTCATGTGTGAATCACAGATTGATGAAACTGCCAGTGGCGAACATGAACTGGCAGGCCCATGTGAATGCATCATGTGTAACTGCGTAGGTGTCCTGCTCTGATGAAGATCCAAAGTTCATTCATAATGTTTCCACTAAATCTGCATTTGGAGCTGAAACTTCCTCCTGGCACAGAATATGCAAACATTTACCATAATAGGTTAAATATTGCACCATTGACATATAAGTTTGTACAACATTACAGTCTACCATGCTGATGCTATGTAGCACGAAACCACACTTTATCAAGATAAGCTGTGACATTAAATAATCAGACATCTGTATGACAGCAGAAGACATTACTCTTTGTTTTCCGTCGATTCATGGCTCAATATTCAACATGTCGGATGGAAATATTTAATTTCAGATGGCATCTGAATGATGAGAAGAAAATTATATATACTGTATATATACGCATAAATGAAATATTCTTCTTTTGGCAGTTGAATATTTTTTTTTAATTACAAAAGACAGGAAACTTGCCTAATTAATTTAGGAAATCTGTTTCACATCTATCGGCACTTTATAATGAGCGTGTTTGTTTAGTCATTATTGAATCCCCTAAGGCAGAAACATGTTAAACAAACTGCACATGCTCCATTTAAAAAACACAAAGTTGACAAATTACACACTTTTTTATTCAAAGATCCTAAGATTTTAGGTTAAAATGTATGTGAACGTATTATGGCATATGAATGTAAATGGGAATCTTATGTGCTGCTGAGGTTCTTTCCTTTCTGTTTCTGAAAACATTTAAATGTATCAGCAGCCTTCATAGCTTTTAAAAATGATAACTGCCTCACTGCTCCGTTATGACTAACCTGAGATGACTTTTCTTCCAGGACACTGTATGGAACATGGTGGACATGATGAACAGCCCAGACAGACCTGTACCATACATCCATGCAGAGATGGTCTCCCACTGGTCATCAGAGAGGAAGTACAACACTGAGCTGCCCATGATACTGGGAATGATCCAGAACTGAACAGAAGACAAAATCATTATGTATCTTTTTTGTATTGAAAACAACTTTTTTGTATTTTCTTGAGTTATTTATGAATAGTTTTTTATGTGTTATAGCAGTGTTGGAGACAAGACCAGCTCATTTGAGTTTGAGTCTAGAATCATCCACGTGCTCCTGAGTCCACAACAAGACCAAGACCATGAAAATATGGTCTTGGACTCTGACTCAAGGGTGAGTCAAGACCATATTTTCATGGTCTTGGTCTTTTTGTGGACTCAGGAGCATGTGGACTAAGTCCAACACCATTTAAATACGGTGTTGGACCATTTAAATATGGTGTTGGACTGGTTCTTTTTTGTCTTATTGTGGACTCTGAAGCATAAAGCAGGAAAATATGGTCTTGGACTTGAGGGCCAATCCTGCTACAATGAGCTCGAGCATTTAAAGTGACAGACAAGCACATGCTTAGAATAAACTAATCAAATAATATCTTTGCTGGTGTGAACGGGCCTTTAGACTTGGACTTGTGAAGTCCAAGAATATATTTTCTTGGACAAAGACCAAGACCAAAACCATGAAAATGTGGTCTTAGATGGTCTTAGATTTGAACTCGATGGCCAAGACCAAGACTATATTTTCATGATTTTGGTCTATGGACTCAGAAGCACGTGGGCTCACTCAACCCTCTCATTCAACCCTCGACTGGTCTCGACTACAATGCTGTTATAGTACTTAAATACAAAATGACCTAAAATGGCCAACCCCAGTCCTACATGATGTATGTCTGATCAAATCTTCTTTACATGTCCCACGAGCCAAGTTAATTTTCTACAGAAGCCATCTTTTTTTACAGAAGGTTAGCCAGCAGTTCTAGGCATTTATAGCATTTCTGATAAACACATTATTACAAAGTCAACAAGCATATACAGGAAATGTTCTTGTCTTGACTTCAATTTGTATCAGTGAAATAGAAGCGTGATGTTCTTGCTTTTACAGCCACATGTACCAAACGACAATGCACTGATGCAAAGAGGATTTGGTGTGTGGTCAATGTCTCGTGCTGTAGCTCGTGAACCGGCCGTGCCAGATGTGCGGCTCAGAGAGGCAGGGATTAGAGAGTAGGAGGTTATCCAAACAACATGTTATCCCAACATGCCCATATAAAACACATGAGCATAAACGAAGACCAGAAGCAAGGCTGAACGGAGAACTGACACAAACAAATGACAGTATGAAAAAAGCAATGATGATTGTGATCTTATGGTATTCTTAAATGGTTTTGGCCCTGAATATCCATAAAATGTTCTTGTTTGTTGAACAATATTACATCACACAATCTCTGTGGTTTTTTATGACCTTGGTGAACCTTCTGTGTCACAGGACAATGACATCAAAACTTTCCCTCTTGACAACACCCTCTGCTTCTGCCAATATAATACACAGAACCAGAGGTCTTTATGCTAAATGTTAACCAACCCGTCCAGTTTGTGATCTCACACACTGTTATGAAGTACGTTATTTTCATTCAGGTCTCCCTACATTTTGTTTTGTCCTGCTCTGAGTGAGATAAGAAGTAGATTTCCACTTACTCCATGCGTGGCACAGTTGGCTGCATGCTCATACTCAGTTGGCTGGTATCTCTTGCTAGATGGGACTCGGCTGTTCATAAACCTAAAAAAGATATTTTAGTGAATCTGAAGTGCTTAAATTTTGATACTGAGGGTTGAGCTTCAGTCTCAATATTTTCGGATGCATTGATTTGAAGCACTGTATATGGGATGTTTATCCTATAGTAAAAATGTATTTATACAGTTCTATGAAAAATATCTATGCTTATGTACCCTACCATTTAAAAATGTGGGGTTGGTAAGATTGTAAGATTTTCATTTTTTTTAAATACAGTAAAAGTACTAATATTATGAGATATTATCACAATTTAAACTGTTTTCTATTTTAATGTGTTTTAAAATGTTCCTGTGAGGAAAAGCTGAGTTTTCAGCATCATTACTCCAGTCTTCAGTGTCACATGATCCTTCAGAAATCATTCTATTATGATGATTTGCTGATCAAGAAACATTGACATTGAAGTAAAATTCTTATTGTTGTGCTAAATAATATTTTTGTGAAATTTCTTTTATGCGTAGAAAGTTACAAAGAACAGCATTTATTTGGTATAGAAATCTTTTGTAACATTATAAATGTCTTAACTGTCGCTTTTGATCAGTTTAATAATCCCTGCTAAATTTCTTACACATCTTCTTTAACAGAATGGCACAGAAAAAGCAGCACAGTGTTACAGGTCAAACTCCTTTTCATTTCAGAGATTAATTTGGTCTATGAAACACATTAAGGATAAAGAGCACGTAATGTTCAGGTTCAAGAGCATTAGGTAACCCTCTTTGTGGCACCTCAAGGATTTATTTAATATGCATTCAGATCACATTTTTAGAATTTTCCTGTATTGCTTGGTTGCCTAGCATCTGTAACTACCTAACGGTGAAGCTAATCCTGTTCGGAATGAGGTCTTTTATGCCACTTACATTGAGTCGCTGATGTATTAGGTGATGATGTCATAGTCTCTATGCCAACCTGAGGCTTGGGATTTTCTTTTTGATTTCCCCCCAAACACTCTTTATCTGTGTGATTTAATTAATGTGCATGAGGACACAGGGAAGTGGGCTAGACTGCTAACCAGAATAAATGAGCCAAGCTCAGCGAGCTCTGGAAACCATCTTACTTTGCTTCTTGATTATATTTCTTGATTATAGCGTATTTCTAGCAGTGATCAGATTGATTGTCTTTAGTTGCAGTCTTTTCAAAGATAGTTCTGCCAGTAAAACATACAGGATGACTTAAAGGATTGTCATCTCTTTTCTAAAACTTGCTTTCATTACATTTTTTATTCTGTTTTCTCTTCATATATATTTTAATGTAAATATATTTGCTGTAAAAAACTAGAGTGATCCAGGTGTGATGTAGGAACCACATTCACAGTCATATATTCAATTATAATGCCCGAATGCACCAGAGATGCTTGCTCATGCAGAATTTGCCTCACCAGAGTTATTGGATATATTTAGTGTCACTTTTCATATCACTGCTTTTTTACTATATTCAGGGAAAATATTTACTTAGATGTCAGTGCACTACAGGGCATCCTGTTCATTATCATGGATGAGTTCATTAAATTAATGTTTGGCGTCGCTCCAGGTCTCAGCACCCGGTGTGTCTCTGCTTGGCTTTTATAAAAGGAATTGCTTTTATATGATGGCATCTGGGGCTAAACTGGGAAGCTCAGCCTCATTGTAGCAATGTCAGTTTGACACTATAAGACACTTACATTTACTTTTTTATAATACACTGTACAAAACTTATATGATCAATAAGTTGTGACAACATATGTTTTTACATTGTTTTAACTCATCAAAATAAGTTAAGCAATTTTCAACTTTTTTTATAAGTTATACAAGATTAAAAAAATGTTTAAAGGGATAGTTCACCCAAAAATGAAAATTCTGTCAGTAATTACTCACCCTCATGTTGTTCCAACCCCGTAAGACCTTCGTTCATCTTCGGAACTTCGCAAAAACACTACGTTAACTCACTCGAGGCCCAGAGAGAACGAAATGAATAGTGGAATAAAGTCGTTATTTTTGTGTTTTTTCAGCGCACAAAAAGTATTCTCGTCGCTTGATAAACTTAAGATTGAGCCACTGTAGTCACTTGGACTATATTAACGATCTCTTTAATAACTTCTGGGCCAGCAAGTTTCAGTCCCTTAGAAGCCTGGAGGAGTGATCAGCTCTCAGATTTAATCAAAAATATCTTAATTTGTGTTCCGAAGATGAACGAAGGTCTTACGGGGTTGGAACAACATTAGGGTGAGTAATTACTGACAGAATTTTCATTTTTGGGTGAACTAACCCTTTAAGTCCGTTTAATATAATTTATGTTGAAATTACTTAAACATCCAAGTTGATTGTACTTAAAAGTACTTAAAATACTCTACACCAATCAATCTAGTTCAATTCATTGATTCCCTATGATTTGATTTCTGCCCCTTACTGTAAATGATGCATGACCACAAAATCTGAGATTAAAAAAAAAAGGTGAGTTAAAAAAAAAAGACATGTTCAAATTAATAAGTAATACAGTATTTCAAATTTTCCAACTTTTGTGATCCACTCTCAGCAGGAATGTAAGAACACAGGAACACATCATGAGAATATGATAATGCCACACCATGAGGGTAAAGGACTAGACACGTCAGTGGCCCTTCACTAGAGAAAACATTCAGAGATTTGGATGTTTACACTTCACAGAGTCTCTACAGCAACATGATACACAGTGCTGGTCTTGAGTTTAAGCCAATATGTCTGCTCATGCGTAATATGGCCCAACATACTAGTTATGTCACCAAACATTGCATAATTTTCCATACCACACAGCAAGTGCATTTTGTTGCATAATGCTCTACCAAATAGCAATATCAACTTTTTGAAAACCACTTTACAATGTAAAAAATATATATATATATGTTGTTTGCAATATTTACCTGCAAGTAATCCAATATTTCAGTCATTATTAAGTTGCTTATGGTCCTGCATATGAGGTTTTGGTCAAACCTCATCCATTATCCTTTCATATTCTCCAGCTTCATGAAGGCCATTTCTTCTATGAGCACAGACAATTAACTGAGTGACTGTGTGCTAATTGCATACGACAGAGGCCAAAATATCCCTTCCAAAAACCAAACATGCACTCAGATGGCCACAAAACAAGTCTCTTGTCTCTGAAACAAGGAGGATCCAAACCAAACAGTCACAAGGGACAAAAATACACACAGTAGGATTCATTTTACTGTACTTATGAGAGGAGATTGAAGGGCACCCTGTGTCTGACTTTCTGAGAAGACTCTAGAGATGATCAGGTGATCAGGTGCTGACAGGGTTAGGTTTAACTTTATGTCTCAATTAAGAGGAAACACTGTAACTTAACTTTAACTAAATTCATCAGTTTAATTGATAAATGATGTCCTTTTTAGTCTATGTTCTTTGGTTAATATTTATGTACGTTTCACTATGCAATGTAAGTCTCTGTTGAGGGAGCATAAATGAAATAAAGTGGTTAGTTGAGGTTATTATACATATGTTGAGCATTGAGATGCTCAACTGAAATGGTCACATAAAATTAAAGAGTATAGCATTTACACACAATCCAACCAAGTCAAAATCCTCTGGGGGCAAAGATCTCAAAAGGCAAACACAAAGCATGTTTATGTGTGCCAGGTCTGTGACAAATCACACAAAACTATTTACACTTTTAAAATATCTTTAGCCTATGTCCCATGTGACAAAATTTCATAACAATAATGTTCATGTTCTGAATTTCTATTCTGAGAAAACCATGTGACATGACAATTTATGGGTAAACAGAATAAACAAATGCAATACATAACAGGGTTTGTTGTTAAGTAAATTGGTACTGATATATAAGGAAAGTGAATAATCATTTGTTCAGTTTATGTTAGCGTGCAGGAAAACACTTTTTTTTTGCCACATGAAATTCCATAAAGTAAGAACTGCTTTCAAACTTGCATTTCCATATAATCAATCGATTGCGAAAAGCAATGCAAAGTTGATTCTGTGCTAATTTCATCTAATATTTAATGTTTTTAAAACTGTAGATTTATGTAGAAAATGAGAATCGATCAAATTAATGTCTATATTTTGAGGTCTTGAAGGTCTTGTAAATGTTTTTCAGGTTTGCTCAAGGTAAATAAAGCAACAGTTTTTCAATAACAGTTTTAACATTAACATAATTGAATGACAGTATTTATTGAACAAAAATGAATTATTTTATTTATCAAATTAAACCTAAAATAGAACAAACTTTGCTAAAGTGATTGTTTTGAACAAGTATTAACTTAGACATTATTAAACACTTATTAATTTACAGTAGTCAACATTTGAAGTGGATCAAAAAAGTTGTCATTAATGTTGTCCTAAGACAAGAACGGGTATTGTTCAAAATTCATGTATAACTTTGATGAAAGGTTTTGATCCACTTCAAATGTTGACTACTGTAGCTAAAGTAGGCTATTGGTATCAATGTGTGCCTTTTGCCCCATGCTGGTGAATGTATGAGGTGGCGAGTGAATGTATGAGGCTCGCCACCTCATACATTTATACTATTTTTAAACAAACAAACTATTTTTATGATTTATTTTCACACAAAATATGTTGGTCCATTAATGTCCAATAAAAAAACATTTTTTTTTTCTGCAATCATACACAACAGGTAGCACATTTTTCTTAAGGTGTGCCTTTAGCCCCGTTGTACCTTACATGTAGGCCTATTCCCTATCTAAAATTAAAGAAATGTTTTAGCACAACGCACAAACATGAATGAATGAACAAACAAAGTTTAATGTTTAAAAAAAAATGCGTTCCATATATCATTGTGTGTGTGGTGGTCTGCAGGAAATCCTCACCAAATGCACAACCAAAGTTGAAGAAGTGCACACATAAAATGAAAGTAGAAGTTGACAGAGCCTCAAGATTTTTCCATGAACAGACACAATGGCTTCTTCAAACATGTTTGCACTATAGCCTACCTCCGTCTCAAACTCTGTTTCACGTTGTTTTATATTGATAGGCTATATAGATGAAATATGTTGTTATTGTCAGCTTTCATTTCAATTTCAATGCTGCTTTTCTATTATTAACATAGGAGAAAACATTTTTTTTAAAAGATTCCTCAGCAATATTAAGAAAACAATGTTATATAAACGTTATGCTTAGATGTAATTTACCTGCCGAACTTCGTCCTCCTAAAGTCCATACTGTGCATATTTGTACATGTTCGCCGCGTAACTTACTCCAGGGTAGACAGACTGACTACTTCCAGTACCAGCGACGACCAAACTCCGGATGTTTCAGAGCTCGTAACTTGGAAGGAAGCAGGAGGCAACTGCCTCTACAAGGCACGTGAAGACTTGCGTCGCTCGGAACGCGCACGCGGGCAGAACTGCGAGAAGCGGCCGCGATACAGTGACCCTGGATTTTTTTTTTTTTTGGAATAATCGTAAACAGCGTCTCGCGACCCCTCGCGCTGTCAGGAATGCTGCTGTCCGCGCAGAATACCCTCCCCGCCCCTTTGCTTCCTTCCAAGTTAACTTCAAAAAGGCTTCAGGCAAAAGTTTGTCCCATCGCTTGTCACGATGTAGCGGATATTTGCTTTAGAAACGTTTGTTTAGGAACGCGCAAACAAGCTAACCTCTCAGAGGTTAAACTGGATCTGCTATGCACGCTATTTTGTGAACCCTTTTTTCTAAATAACTAGTAGGCCTATAGGCTATTCCAAAAACATATAGAACTATACAATTTATATAATATATAAACATAACTCCAATTTTGTTCTGTTGTAAAACTGGTCATTATATGACATTGAAAACCAATTATTGGGACTTAAAGTGAACTATATTTTGACATATCAGAGACAAAGCGCACGTAGCCATCTGCTGGTTAAATAAATAAGCAACATTTAAATCTGCGTCTCATCCATCATGATTGAGGAGACCACGACGGATGAGACGCAGTCCTCACCTAAGGGGTCCTTAGCTCGACTTCCAAGAGCTCAAGATGGCTTGAATGTTTAAAATGAGACAAAACAAGCTTTAAAATAAACTAAAACACCTAGGCTAAAAAAACAAGACCTTTCTTGTTTTAACCCTGTAAAGCATGACATTAAATCATTGAACCTTTACACCTGTCCTCTCCTCATGGTCGTCCGCCAATAATCAAATGGGAAATAATGTGCAAGGACCAGAAACTGGATTAACTCGATAATGTCAATTATGTCAACTCACGTAATTACAGTGACTACACTGGATGTGCCGATGCCATTCAAATCAACACTTTTTTAATCTGGTAAATTAACACCACAAAAACACTCTAAACGACACTTTTGCTGTGGACAAAATATAGAAAAACATTTTAAGGAAAAGTTTTGTTAGGAGTTAACAGTTTAGGACCCAAGGACCAGATGTTTGAAAGAAGACCCGGAGTCAGAATTATAAAAAAAAAAATTGAAGAAAAGTTTTACTGAAGATAGTTTGCAGTTTCATCAGCAGAAGTCGGCTTCAACACAGGAGTTCATAGGCCGCCCCGCTTACAGTTACAAAGATCACAGCAGTTATACCATTTCGTTTAGAGTGTTTTACGTCATTGCTTGAATGATTCTGATTGGCTAAGAAATAGATAAACATAGTCATTTTCCACACATATACAGACGGAAGCATATCTCCATAGATTATGCAGCTGACACTCGGACCCTGAAGTTAGGCACGTCGTGACCTTCCTGGTCGCAGATTTGGGTTGCTGGGTGCCATCATGTCCCGAACAACAACTCAGTCAATCTCCAATAATGCCATTGGTTCCTTAACCTGTAAGCGACTAACACACACACACACACACACACACACACACACACACACACACACACACACACACCGACACACATCTTTCTCAAGGTTGGATTTGGCCAGAATCTAACTATATACAGAGTCCTCTCAAAACATCAAGATAACAAGTTCTTTCTCTCAGGATAGGACACTTTAGTTTAAATGGAAAATATAGGGTGAATTCAGGTAGAGTGGGACATCAGGTTGAGTGGGACACTTAAGCTTTTGGGTACTGTACTGGGTTAATTTTGTAAGCCAATCACAACAATTGTTATTGTGTTGTAGCTGAATGTCTATTGGATATGAAATAAAGGTTGTGATTGGTGTGACATCACAGATGTGGTCCAGTTGTTATTTTTCAAATTGCTTGACTCCTGGTACCTCATGGTAAGCCACCCGGCAAGTGTAAATCTATTTAGAATAATAAGGTTGAAAATTCTGTCACTTATGATGTAACAATAAAACTTTTGCTTTTACATACATTTACACTGTCTGTGTATTAGAGATTAATAACAATGAGCATCTAACTGTTTAAAATATTTGTGAAAATTAGATTCACAGCACTGTCCCACTCAACCTGACAGTGTTAGGTTGAGTGGGACAGTGCATTTCAGGTTGAGTGGGACAGTGCTGTGAATCTAATTTTCACAAATATTTTAAACAGTTAGATGCTCATTGTTATTAATCTCTAATACACAGACAGTATAAATGTATGTAAAAGCAAAAGTTTTATTGTTACATCATAAGTGACAGAATTTTCAACCTTATTATCCTGAATTCAGCCCCCCCATGCCTCCACACTCACAACTGCGCCACCCTCACCTCCAGATGACTTCATCTTTCTCGGATATGTTCACTGAAGTTGTTAAAAGGTGGTAAGAAGATGTAGGCTTAATGACAGTTCCATTCATTGAATGTATAGTGAAGTTTACAATGTTACAATTTTTGCATTAGTTCCACAAATGCATTTTTAAAAAATCCTTCCAAGTATTAATTCATTTGAAGGTCTCCGTTGTTGTATTTTGCGCTTCATAATGCACCACACATTTATGTATTCTGGTTTTATTTACGTTTTACACAACGTCCCAACTTCATTGGAATTGGGGTTGTATTTCTCATGTTCATTTTAACCATAAAATAGTGTCCCACTTTCCCTAACAAAGTGTCCCACTCAACCTGATTGCTTCCAGTTTGCTGAAGAGGGTGTCAGATGGTGTTTAAAGATGAACAGTTTGTTAATAAATACATAAATTGGAAAAATTTCACCATAGTGGCCTTCATTACAATCTATTTAAACAAAACACATACAGTTTTAATACATTCTAACTGATTTAGGTTGTTTAAAATGCAATTTACCAAAAAGTGTCCCACTTTACCTGACTTCACCCTAGTCTTTAACTGACAAATGGTCCCTTAAACTATAGACTTCAATGACCCCTATGTGTTTTAACATGTTGAAGACCTTTCTCAAACACAAAACAAGTCCCTATTTAATTTCTGGAAGCTGGGATAAATAGGCATAGACATTAAAAGGAATACATGGAAATAACATTTCAGTAATCACACTGGTAACTTCAATAACAAAATAGAATCTCCAGAGAAGTCATTCAACTCATCTGATATTTAGAAGGAAAAATATTGATTAATACCTTGATTATAATCACTCATTATATATATATATATTGAAGCAGCAGTGGATTCCAATCCACCCCCTTCAGTTTGCATGTGCATTTTATGTTTTGTATTATATTTGATAAATCAGGCTTTTGTGGCCCATATTGCTCACACCCGAGGAGGTAAAAAAAACATGAGTTTGCAAGGCCCAAACTGAGCAAAAAATGTGCAATTTGGTGCAGTCATAGATTAAATTTAAATGCTTAAAGCTCTGTAGTTTTTGATGATTGAGAAATACAAATAGCTAAACGTTCCTCTAAAGCCTAATGTGCCATATTTACTTACATTTTAACATTATTTTTTCTAAAAAATCATGTATGGATATTTAAGTAAACTTATGTTTCTTTAGTCCATTGTTCATATTAAAACATTAACAACAATATAAAAGTTATTCTACAACCTAGAATATCCTATTCTACAACCATTTTTATTTTATTTTACTAAAAGGCCTTTCACATATCAATCAGAGGGCAGAAGGTATGCAGTAGATTCTGCAAAATGTGGATAATTAGAGGCCTTAGAAATTCCTTGGAGTCAAAAAAAACACTGAAAGCAAGGTAAGTCGGAGAAAGATGATTAGATTTTTTAGCAGGTATAGTTATAGTTTTTATTTTGATGTAAAAAGATACAAGTAGACCCTCAAGGTAAGAAGTTCTGTAAAGGTTTACCCGGAGGGGTTGAGGATGGGATTTTTACCCCAGGCAGGGGGCCAACTTACCCCAGAAGGGTAACCTCTTTGAATAATTTTACATTACATCTAAATATGTACATTTAAAAGTAAATGCACATTGTTCTTAAGGGGGGCATCTTCCCCCATGTTACCCTATATTGTATTTTCAACTAGAAATGTTAGCTAAAAGAGCAAAAAAAAAATCAAAATGTAAACGGACATTTAGTCCTTTTCAACGAGTTCTGCTGAAGAAGAAACAGTTGTGTGTTTATAAAAAATAGTTGTGTATACGTAATGCAAAGCATTAAAAAAGATATTGCTTTTCCCTTTAATTTGGACGGAGCATAAAAAACAAAACAAAAAAACATTGCCTTTCCCTTTAATTTAGATGGAGCTGGTGCGTGCAGCAGCCACTGCGCACGCGCACGAAAAGGTGCAACAGTGGCTGGAGAAAAACAACAACATTCATTGGAACAAGAGGGTGGAACTTATGGCAGTGCGAGACGACCCCAGATTTCACTGATCTAGTCCACATCTGAGCCCTTTTCACTTCGGCTTAATCTGTAAATGTTGTCGAGCCCATGAACCTGGCCAGTCAGAGCGGAGAGGCCGGCTGCAGCCAGCTGCTCTTCGCCAACTTTAACCAGGATAACACGTAAGAAAACAATCACACTGCTGCTGCTGGCCTAACAGCCCATCTACACGAAAACAACACAATGTTGTCGGTGTAATCAACGAATAATTTGCACTGCAGTCGCGCGAAGCTTCGTTCGTTATAATGGGAGCGCCTTTATCTGTGTCGTGTCTCGTCGCTCGCGTGCGGTGCAGATAGGATGACAAAGCGTGCTGCTAACCAGCTAAAACACTGGCTGCTATTATTTCCCTCTGTCGGTTAGAATAAGTTGGTCCCCGACAGTTTCCTCTGCTGTAGTAATGCAGCTTTGTTTTTATTAAATCAGTCCCCAATTCTGCTCTTGTAAAATAACGCCAGACAAAAATCCACGCACGAGACGTGTAGCACTAGCGTCCATGCTAACGAAAAAAAATTGTATTTGTACTTCGGCAAAGCTTTACGTCAGCCTAACGGTGCGAAATATTAAATTTCGTAATGTAAAACAAAGTTTGGTTGGATAGCTTATTTAGCAAGTGTTAAAAAGTGCTGTTAGCTGTGTTTTACAAAGTAGGACGACACAGCAAAAGTAGCTCAAATGTTAACAACAATCGAATAACTTAAATTTCTTCAAACTAAGTTAAGCTTTGATTCTGAGGGGGAGGGGGGTGGTTATGTCTGATGTCTGAAAGATAATTTAATATTTTTTAAACGCCTTTAGTTTAACTTTCTAAATCATGGAACCAGCTGACAAGTTAGTCAAAGCTAGACTCCACTAGTATTGTTGCCAGTGTAACCGGTGGCTCACCTCACTGACAGCACTGACAGTGTTTTTATAAGCTATAACAGCTGCTACATTTCAACTGTACAGCACATTTTTAAATTCAATCATTGCACCACAAAGATTGCAAAATACCCCTTTAACACATTTCACCATCATGTCAACAACCAGTTTTAGTCAGCAAACCAGTAGACCATAAAAGTGGATTTGTGTACTGTCTGTAGCAATTGATTATTGTTACCTCTTTGCTTTCCAGATCCCTAGCTGTTGGTACCAAGTCTGGGTACAAGTTTTTCTCCTTGTCATCAGTAGACAAATTGGAACAGATCTATGAATGTAGTAAGTTATTTGTGTTTTAATCACTGTCAACATGGCTACTCGCACCTTTTGGCATGATACCAGTTGATATAAGGGGTTGATAATGTCTTTCTGGAGGTCAGAGATAATCAGAGGCGTAGAAACTATTTGAAAAGTAAGAGTCCTTGAAATTTATTAAAATGGATAGTTCTGGTCCTGGGTGCTGATTAGCCAATATAACATTTCAGATGTGCTGAAATTGTATCCATAAAGGCCAACTATTAACCTTTTATATGTCAGGGACCGTATATATCTTATACCGTAATTATGGCACTTCATCAATTTGCTTAATAAAATAATGTCGTACATTTAAAAAAAAAAAATTATATATATATATATATATATTATTTTTTATTATGTAATATATTAATTTTATGAAAGTAGTTGATGTTGTTGTCAATATTATCACTGCTGAATGGCTTGCATGAACACCTTGTGCCTCTCAACGATCATAAAATGACTACATCCAGAATAAAGCTTGTCTTCCTGACTGTTATGGTTTAATCTTTGAAAAGTAATGGACCTGGATGTAGGCTTTTCAAAGCATCGAGTCAGAAATCGTTAGTTATAATATTTGATACGCCCTTGGAGTCTAATGTTTTTCAACATTGGGGCCTCAGCAACTCTTCAAAGGGCGCAGGATGACTTAAAAGTACTTGAATAAAAATTCTTGTGTATTTGTCCTCAGCCGACACGGAAGATGTGTGCATCGTGGAGAGATTGTTCTCCAGCAGCCTTGTCGCTATTGTCAGCCTTAAGGCACCTAGGAAGCTGAAGGTCTGTCATTTCAAGAAAGGGACGGAGATATGCAACTACAGCTACTCAAACACTATACTGGCTGTGAAACTAAACAGACAGGTGAGTCAGCAGACGTCCTCTTCCTGTGACACATGTTTCCTGGATTGTATTTATTTTATTAAGCGTGATTAGACCATCTGAGAATGTTGCAAACCTGCTTTATTTCCACAGAGATTGATAGTGTGTTTAGAGGAGTCACTCTATATCCACAACATTAGGGATATGAAAGTACTACATACCATTCGAGAGACCCCTCCGAATCCTTCTGGTGGGTAACGCTGCTTGCCGTCGGTACATCGTTGTTGTTTATACCAGACTTTTCATGTGGAAGTACATGTAGCAAGTTCTTCTTTCATAATGTGTAGGTGCTCTATTTATATTTGAGGAACTGAAAATGTAGGAAAATGATGTAGCGACCAGATAGTAATAATGGCCTTGTTGTTATACAAATTCGTAGTAGCCATACAGATTTTTAATTTGTGGTGATTAAAATGTCACTAATCATTTATAGGACTATGTGCCCTGTCAATCAGTAATGACAACTGCTACTTGGCCTATCCGGGAAGTGCAACAATTGGGGAAGTACAAGTTTTTGATACGGTCAACCTGGTAAGTGCTGTTTAGTTTAAAGATTTGTAATGATTATGGTTTTAAGGGATTGTGTTAAACGCAGTTTGTCAATGTATGTGTGATATTCATCCTCAGAGGGCAGCTAACATGATACCTGCCCATGATAGCCCACTAGCAGCACTGGCGTTTGATGCAAGCGGGACTAAATTGGCCACAGCCTCTGAGAAGGTACAGCTGTGTGTGTGTGTGTGTGTATACAGGTTTGGCTATACTTGTGAGGGCCAAATGTCCTCACTTATATAGTGAAATATCATTACAACTGATTAGTAAGGATAAAGTACTTACTGGATAAAAAGGCCTATAAATTGTCCAAAACTTGTTTTTATTTAAATCTAGTGTTTTGCACCTTTCTGTGATGGATAGGTGTAGGAGTAGAGGTTGGGGTTGGTGATAGACATATCATTAACCTGATATAAAATCAGTGGAAGTCTATGCAATGTCCCCACTAATATAGTGAAACAAATGTGTGTTTTAAAACACTCATTGAGAGTAGGCTATATTTAAAGTGGGTGATCTGCCAGTATTCACATGATTCACTTGTAATTAATTCCAAACTCTGAACTATTTGTTTGCTTTGTCAATCACGAATATTCACAGAATTCTTCATTAACATTTTTTTTTTTTGTGTAAAATATCTATGAAGGTAACTATTGTGTCTTTATCACTGTGTTGTATTGGTTAATAGTTCAAGTAAATTATTAAATGTCATTCTTTCAAAACAACTTGATTGTTTTAATTAGATCTTTACTTTATTGCACTTTTTGCATTAAGAAAGTTTGATTTTTGAACCTGCTTGGCTACAGTTGTTTGTTTGAGGAAAATGAATTGTAGCAAAATTCGCCCAACCTTTTAAAAGTTAGGGGTATTTTTATAAGATTTGTTGTCTTCATCATCGTGTTCATCACTAGCTATGTTTCCAAGCATAAAAGATAAAGTTGTGTATTCAATGGAGGCGGATACATTTTTTTTATCCAATAAGAAGACATACGCATGATCTATGATGGAAACACTTTTACCCAATAAATTCCTCAATGCGCAACAAAAAAACTCACATGACTTTGCCTCAACAGAGGATGTGATTGGATAACTGGACTAACCAGCAGAGAAATTTCATTGTAAAGCATCTCAAATGTTGGTTTGATCATCCTGAAATGCCTGAGCTAGAGTCTGTCATCAGAATGATTTAGTTTAATTCCCTCACAGAAGTGTCTCACACGTTTGTGTTCCCAAACACCAGCATCCAAATGCAAGAGAACATGACAGGGTTTATTGTGTTTCGTCTGTGCGCTCTGAGATGCAAGTCATTCATGATGGTGGAAAAAAAGAGCCAAAGTGGCTTCCCCGATTGCAGCAACTCCCAATTTTAATACAGATATTTTGCACCAGTTTCCAAGGAAGTGACTTTTTTTGTTCTCTTGAACACATGGATGGAAAAAAGTACTTACTAGTACTTGCAGAACTCTGTGAACATTCGTGATTGACAAAGCAAACAAATAGTTCAGAGTTTGGAATTGATTCACTGATTTAATTACAAGTGAATCATGTGAATACTGGCAGATCACCCACTTTAAATATAGCCTACTCTCAATGAGTGTTTTAAAACACACATTTGTTTCACTATATTAGTGGGGACATTGCATAGACTTCCACTGATTTTATATCAGGTTAATGATATGTCTATCACCAAACCCAACCTCTACTCCTACACCTATCAATCACAGAAAGGTGCAAAACACTAGATTTAAATAAAAACAAGTTTTGGACAATTTATAGGCCTTTTTATCTAGTAAGTACTTTATCTTTTTTTTATTGGGCTCTTTTTTGCTTTATTCGCAAATGTTTTATGCAGTATTTCAATTTTACGCATAAGTTAAATTTGCAACTTTGGATGGAAACATAGCTGTTGATGATAGCTGTCCAAACACCGAGTTGGAGTTTCATGAAACTTAAAGGCTACTGTGGCATCGTGAGAGGTACGGTATCACCAAAGTTGTGGGTTGCTTCACAAATCAAGTCTAGGCAGAGATCAAGTCACTGGTTTCTTTTTAATAATCAACTCAAAAACGTTTTTTTTTTTTACCAAAACACTCTTCCAGCTTTTCTTTATGCTCTCTTACAAAAAAACAGCCAGTCTCTCTGTTCTCAGCTTATTAACAGCTTTTCCAGGTGGCCATCTTGGTTTGTTGTCTCCATGCTGCAACCACCTAGATGGCACATACCTTGCCTCTATGACATACCCTCTCACAATGCCACACTAAATTTATTTTATTTTAATATGCAGTAAAAACAGTAAGATTGTGAAATATTATTACTATTTAAAATAACTGTTTTCTACTTTAATATTTTTAGAATGTGATTTATTCTTTTAATGCAAAGCTGAACTTTCAGCATCATTACTTCAGTGTCACATGATCCTTCAGAAATGATTCTAATATGCTGATTTGCTACTTAAGAAACATTTCGTCTTATTATTATTAATGCAGAAAACAGTTGTGCTGCTTGGAACAATGATTATTTGAAATATTTTGTAACGTAATAAATGTCTTTACTGTCACTTTTGGTCAATTTGCTTGCTTACTGAATAAAAGATTGAATTTCTTTAAAAAAAAATCTTACTGACCTCAAACTTTTGAATAGTAGTGCTTGCATATAGTCCATTGTTACATTTTAAAATAAACCTTCAGTATTTAAAGGTGCTGAATAATGAATTAAGAGTTAGCCTTAATTAGTTTAATTTTTCAAACCCTCTCTTTGGTGTTGTTTAGGGCACCGTGATCCGTGTGTTCTGCATCCCAGAGGGCCAAAAGATCTTTGAGTTCAGGAGGGGAGTAAAGAGGTAGATAACTATATTATTTTAGATTCGATCTGTTTTATATTCATTCAAATAGCCAGGATTCGCAATAAGCACACATAATGAAAACAATCCACTTACTGTAATTATCTCTCAACAGATGTGTGAGCATCTGTTCCCTCGCCTTCAGTATGGAGGGACTCTATCTGTCTGCCTCAAGCAACACAGAGACGGTTCATATTTTTAAGCTGGAGACCCAGAGAGAGAAGTCAGTGTAATGATGCCCACTGAAATAAGTGGTTTTTCAGACGACCTTCTCACTTCTTCCTGTGAATTTGTACATCTTCCTTTTTTACTGATAAAATCCTGTTAGAACATGATTAAGCATGCATTAACAAGCCATTTCATAGGCACATATTTAATGTTCATTTTTATTTTGCAACCATGTTGTCATTTTCAAACTCATGTTTTTCCATCATAGGCCTCAGGAGGAGCCCACTACTTGGACGGGATACTTTGGGAAAGTATTGATGGCCTCCACAACATACCTGCCTGCACACGTAACGGAGATGTTCACTCAAGGAAGGGCATTTGCTACGGTCAGACTGCCCTTTTCAGGTCACAAGAACATCTGCGCTCTGGCCATGTGAGAAAAAAACATTCTGAAATGGCACACCAGACCTAAAGCCTGGAACACACCAAGCCGACGGTCGGCCGTCGGGCAGTTTTTGTGCATTCGCCGACTAAGTTTTCTCAGTGTGTTCTGCACCGTCGGCTGAAATTGGGCCTCGTCTGTTTTGTAACGGCGTCGGGCCGTCGGTGAGAGAGAGAACTCTGATTGGCTGTTCAGCTTAGTGAACGAGTCAGTGTATGAGAATAATAGCAAAACAGCGAGCAAAGAAGTCAAAACGGTACAGATAGAAGGCTGTTCTAATGTTAAGTCATCTTACCTGAGTGTTCCTTTGCGAATATTTCAATATTAACACGAGCGGAGTGGAATAAAGAAAGTGTTTAGCAGGATTGATATTCAAAACAGTAAGCACGCACTGCTTTGTTTATGGCTTGTGTATCTGCAGCCTGCAGCGTCGGTTTCCCTTTTTGAATGACGAATATAGACTAATGTATCTGCAGAAATAGACAGTTGTCTCATTTACACGCAGGCGCAGAACACACTTTCTAGCTAACAGTCGGCAGTAGTTATCTCGGTGTGTTCAAGTGCAGCATTTTTACCCCGATGCGAGGCGACAACACAGTCGGCTTTCATCAGCGCTAGTTCATCAGCGTCGGCTTGGTGTGTTCCAGGCTTAAGTCTTTAATACGATCTAGATATGCTTTCAGACTGTGGTTGCTATCAGGGTAGATGTGCCTCTGATTATCTTGCTTGTGATTGGTTTCTAGAATCCAGAAGATTCCACGCCTGCTGGTGGCTGCAGCAGATGGCTATCTTTACCTGTACAATCTGGACCCACAGGAGGGAGGAGAGTGCACACTAATGAAACAGCATAAGTGAGATCCACTGTTATCAAGTTGAAACATGATTTATCAGACCATTGGTCTAAATATACACTACAGTTTAAAGACTTTGGGGTCGGTAAGATTTTAAGATGTTTTTGAAAGAAGTCTCTTTTGCTCACCAAGGCTGCATTTATTTGATCAAAAATACAGTACAAGTATTGTGAAATATTACGATTGAGATGAAATTGTTTTTATTTAAATATATTTTAAAATGTAATTTATTTTTATTTAAATAGCGTCATTTTCAGCATCATTACTCAAGTCTTCCGTGTCATGTGATCCTTCAGAAATCATAATAATATGCTGATTTGCTGCTTAGAAACATTTCTGATTATTATCAAAAGTTGCACTACTTAACATTTTTGTGAAATCTAAGATCTTTATTAAAAAGATTTTTCAAAAGAACGGGATTTGTTAGAAATCTAAATCTTTTGTAACACTTAAAGACTTAAACTAGTAGTAACACTTAAAGGAGAACTTGGTAGCTTTTTTAACTTAATAAAACTGTCTAGAAATCATTTGGATGGTTAAACAACCTGTTCTGGTGATATTGGTGACTTTCCCCGCTCCCCCCAGCGTTCCCAGGCGGAAAACCAACCTTGCAACTTGTTCACTACCGTCCCGGCAAGATAGAAATTGGAAGTCTCGTGAGAAGCGAAAGCGAGAACGAGAACGAGCGCGAAACACAAATTGCTTTACGGCAATTCGACATAAACACACACGCATTTATGATGTATTACCAGATTACCCACCTCAGTAGACATAGCTCCACGCGATACAGTTGGCTTGCTCCGATCAAAACAAACGCCCATGAGCAGCGGTAGAGAGGGGGAGGAGGCTGCCGCAAGTGAGTTTTTTACGACTGTGTTGTGAAATATACGCCCCCCCACAGCTGTAGGGGGAGCTCGTGGGGAAAACATGCGACAACAAAAGGGAAAATCAGCGAAGAAGTGACTAGAGTTCGCTAGAGTTGCCGAGTTCTCCTTTAAACTAAATGTCTTGACTCACAATTAAATGTGTCCCTGGTGAATAAAAGTGTACATTTATTTCAGAAAAATATTTTGAACAGTAGTGTATATACATAGAATTATTTTGGCCATGACTTTCTGCTTTTTGGTTATTTAGTATCCAATGTATGGTTCACCGAAAACCCTAAAACAGGAGCATAGTATTTATGCATTGTGCTGGGGAATCCTACCCACACTAAAATCTCATTGGTCTATAATCCCACTCCATAGCTGAATATTAAATGTCAAATATTTTGTTATTTCAAATGTCAGTGGAAATAGAGCACTTGCTTGACACACAAGACTTAACACATCATGCCTAGTCAAGACTTTTATCCAACAATAAGTTTTTTTGCCGATATTACAAATATTCCAATTACAGTCTCTAAATTAAAAAGAGTTTATATCGACACTGATCGGCATGTCATGTGAATCACTCCCTATGTAAATGTGTTTCTCCTCTAGGTTAGATGGAAGTGTAGAGCCAGCGAATGAAATTCTTGAACAGACTGCTCACGACCGGCCACTCGTGGCTCAGACCTACAGTGCTGCTGTTGCCAAAGGTAAGAAACATTTGTCATTTTCACTCGCATAACAGTGAAGAGGGGGAACAAAGAGTCTAAATTTTAAAATGGCCTGGTATTGTTTTCGTTGTCTCAGGTTACACTGAGGATCAGGGGGCAGTTGGGGGTGCTGGAGTGGAGGACGACATGAACACCCTGCACCTGGACGAAGAGAACGAGCAGCCTCCATTAATCCTGGAAACAGACTGAGCCGCTGGCAGAAGATGGAACTGACTGAGTGACATTGCAGAGGGGGTTTCCTCCTCTGGTGCTGCTATGGGCATGTGTGACCTGATAGAGAAAGGGATTAAAACAGAGATCATTTTAAAGCAAGCCTAGCTGTAGCCTTATTCTGTCCCTTGTTGCGTATAGATGTTTTCCTTCCCCCACCCTTGTGGCTTTATAAAACCTTGTGAATTTTTCTTTGATTTCCGTTTTTTAATGCCAGGTTTTGTCCTTAATCAGACCAAAATATGAAATCCAAGCCGCAGGTTTCACGTCTCTTAGCTTTGCATGTACTTGTGCCAAGAATAGAAATCCTAGAAAACTTTTGCTTTCATGTGGATGGTTCTGATGTGTTTGCTGGCCATTTCTCTTCTTGAACTTTGACAAGCACTTGTGTGTTTGTGCATTTGTGTCTTTTTCAAATGTGATTGAAGGCGAACTGGCTTGCGCCGCCTGCTACATCACCACACAACTGTGCAGTGTCTGCGATGTCCCTTACCAATCATCTGTGGCTCAGTGGCACCAAGATGTGAATTTTTGTCCTGTAATAACATTATACATGAACTGTTAACAACATGATCTGGTTACAATAACTGTTTGTACAGTGTTTTTAACAGGCTGAGAGGGTTGATTTGAG
The DNA here is from genome assembly GCF_964197995.2 of Scardinius erythrophthalmus. Lineage (NCBI taxonomy): Eukaryota > Metazoa > Chordata > Actinopteri > Cypriniformes > Leuciscidae > Scardinius > Scardinius erythrophthalmus. Next base: position 38,820,886 of record NC_138221.1, read on the forward strand.
TTTCACCCTGAATTACTGCATCTGTAAGTGCACATGCTTTACAAGACTTTATTTTGATTAATCCCATGCCACATTATGGTTAAACAATTTGGCAATGTGGAGACTGAACCTTTCCTTTTGGCTTTGAATTACCCCTAGTGTCTTCCTTTGGCCTGGACTGATTTTATTGAAGATTTATTATTATTTTAAATTCCAAACACTTAAGTAACTTCAGTAGTAGATACGACTGATGAAGACGTTTAATGTATTGGTTTCAGAAGGAACTTTCCAGTGATGAACGTGGTTTCAAGAGGCTGGCAGTCAGTCCTCATCTTGTTTCCAGAACATTTTGTTGTATTCTTAATGAATGAGGAAAGTTCAAGGCCCTGTCTCTTTGATTTATTCTCAAAACCAGCAGCGGACGATTGCTTATGACGTGACAGAGCCTCGTTTTAGGTAGGTTTCTATTTTGAGAGCCTTGTCCTTTGCAAAGAGGGAAAGCATAATATATCTCACTAAAAACATCCTAATCTTTAGTAAATGGTTGCAGCATTCAGCTTGCAAACAGGGTGTGTTCTCACAGATGTCCTGAATAAACGGGTCACATGGTCTGGCAGTTAAACCAGGACAGGTCAAATGTAAAATCTAAGGTTCTTTTGAACAATTAGAGGACCAGGGTTTATGAATGTGATTACCAAATATTTACAATACACAAAGTTAGCCAGTGTGTCCAAGCAAACAATATAGGCATTTGAAGATACTGCCTGAATTCTTGGAGCTCTAAAGGATATTGAATTCATTTTTATGCATGATTGTCTCCTGAGCATGTCTTGATGTTGCATATCAACAAATGTCAACGTCAGTAATAAATTGACTTGTGTCCTCATTATCAGCCAATGAGCTCTAAACCCCCCAATGCCACTTTAATCTGTTTTCTAATGATTTTTGTATAAAAATGTAAATTGTTCCATATAAAGATTAAATAAATCCTCTGTTGAAAATGTTTTTTAAAGTCTTATTTGATTTTTTTCTCTCCTTTCCATTCCATTTTAAATTCAGTTTAGAGAGTGGTGTGATGATCTTTTATGTTCATTATCCATCTAATAAGTATTTCAATGAGAGAGTTGCACTGAAAGTATTGGATAAACACAGGAACGCATGTTAAACTCCAGCAAATAGTCAAATTTACTTTATTGGTTTCAACGGCAGTTTATTAAAATCCAATGCAAGGTACCTGCACTAATTAAAGAAAAGCAATCTATGACCAGCATATAAATTCAGACATATTCTGTTTTTGGTTCATCCAGAACCAGTTTCCTGACTCATCAGTATAAAATCCTTAAACCTCATACACATCAAAACATAATCTTGTAAAAACGTACAGACTGCTGCATTAAAAAGGATTAGCCTATTAAAAAGCAAGAAATTTGAACCGCAGACATTTTGTTCTGTGTCTAGACAATCTTGAGGTCTTTCATTGCAGATTCAAGGGTCTGAAACAGAATTAAACAGAATTAGTCATCTTTATTCACATTTGCATTTTGACCACTGCTTACAAACTAAATAATGATTATGAAATGCACAAGAGTTCAACGAGTTTTACCTTTACATCCCAAATAGCCATGCCTCCATCCATACCAGTGGTGCAGAATTTGGCACACTTGACTTTTCCCCCATTAAGGATTGAGATTTGGCTAAGAAGTGAACAACAACACAGCAAAATGTATTAATAGATCTAGGACTATAGGTTTATTGTTGTAGGTGCATGTTTGATATTGAAGTGTGTACTTTCAGTGTCACTAGTTGCATCAAATTGAACTGCAATATATTTGCGCAACCTGATTGGGCAGGGCATTTCAACTTCTGCTTAATCAATCTGCTTGCATTCCTTGCGTCGATTTACAATTTGTTAGGATTTAATAAGCGGATTGAGTGTTGCAGGGATCATAGATATGTATACGGCAGGGATGACATATTTTTGCAGGCCAAAACCCGGAAACTAGTTAGCATTTTTTTCCGGGTTCTATCGTACTGACGTCAATGGGTTTTTTGAATGGGTTTTTGGTCAAATGCCTGAAATGAGGTATGAAGTTAACAAGTTAACATAGGTTGTTAATAAGTGGCTCAATGGGGCAACAGAGGTTGTCGAAGACATTAAACGTAATCACACAGAACAGGTAAACATTTATAGCCTTAATGTGTTTATAATAGCAAGCTTTTCTAACAATTATTTCAGGGTAAATGTTGTTGTTGTTTTTTAAATAAAGACTGCAAGAGTTATTGTGATATTAGTGATGGTGACGGTGAAGCCATTCGACCATGGTGTAGTTGGTTTATTTAGTTTTTTACTTCTGTCGATTAAAATTAAAGCTTAAAAATGGTGTTCTTTTGTAAAGTTTATCATGAAGAACAGGCTGTACCTGATGCTGTTCTTGTGCACGGACTCAAGGACTGCTTCCTTGCTGTCTACAGAGGCTTTCTTATCCAAGTTCTGGAAGCGTTCTCTGGCTGTCAGGCCCTTCTGAGCACTCTGTTTGGGCACGTCAAGTTTTCCTCCGAAAGACAGGGCTGCATTGTTTGAATCGTAGACTAACAACACAGGGTAGCAGTCGTGGCCCTGAAGAGATATGAAAATCTAAACAGACAATCTAAACAGATTACCTTGGCATCAAGGTCTGACATCTGAAGATACTTACAGCCGCCACTAGGCTGTTCTCAGTAATGAAAGTCACACACAGAAGAGGCAAGGTTTCAGAAGACAGACTGGTGCAGCTGGCGAGATAAAAGGAAATAATTGAGTGAATAAGATTTTTTTTAAAGGCAAAAATATGGAGGGCTAGATTTGAAAGGCAATCCTCACACAGCAGTCTTTCCTCCCTCGGCCACTGCCACAGTGCTGTCATGGCTGGCCCATGCCACGCGATTCCCGCTGTCCGAGAAGCAGACGCCATGCACCCAACCTGAAGTACCAGTAGATTCGAACATGACCTCTCCAAATGGCATTTTAGAGCCCCATGCTGTTGGAGCAGGCTTCTCTTCTACTTCCTTTATGTAAGCAGAGAAGATCCTGGATGGGGATTTAACAGACAGGAAGTTCATATAACGGTCATATTCATAAATTACAATGCAGATCAGAATCAAACTAACCTGCATTTAAAGTCACATGATCCAGCTGCCAAAAGGACGTTATTGGGGTGCCAGTCCAAACAAAGGATGGTGGAGCGGATGGGCTTCTTAATGTGCTTGCACACCCACCTAGAATAATGAGAAATTACTTTAAGCATCTTAGATACAGCCAGTAATAACAGATATTACGGGGTCCCAAACACGCGGTCCCTGTCCCCTAGGCCATTGTTTCCACCCCATGGCACAAAAATACTATTAAAATTAATTGTGGAAAACTACCTTATATTAAATATCTTTATACTAACTGAATCCTATTGATACAAAGTCTGTGTTCTCATAGTGCATTTTGAAATTAATTTACAAAAAAACTAAATATGTCTTCATCTCTTAAATCATTTTTGGTCTTGTACTACACAATGAAATTAGACGACCGCTGTTCTGATTACTTTTCCGCTAATTCCTTTTTTTGTGAACTGGTATCTGTGCAAAGAATTGTCGCTGAATGGAGGATGTGAAGGATACGGATGTGTTTTGCATCCTTCAAAATAATCTGAATGAAGGACAATGGCTGCCTTCCAAGGATACTTCAAATTGAGACGGCCTTTGAAGGAGCTTGATGACGTGGCAACCTAAATATGCAGCCTTACTAGTACACAGCCTTCAAATTCCTTCAGGACTCCTTCAGGAACTTAACAAGTGACCGTTACTGAATTCGGAGCCACATACTAGTATACTACTTTTAATACTTTTGACATATTTTTCCATGGCAGAAATAGTAAGAGTCTAATATGCAGTATCAAATTCAGCAATTATGGTTGATTGTGTCATTAAACCATGATATATTGCATTGAGTAGTCATCCAAGGCTCAATGCTATAATGTTTTATCATTAATAATGTGCAACCTGTAATCCAACATTGTTGCACTTGGAAGAGTCTGGAAGTGATTGAGAAAGGTTCAGCGCTGTTGGTTAGTACCAGCATCCTTGGATTAAAGCAGTGTTTAAATGATAGGACTAGAAATGCACAGCAGAGTTATTTTAAGATAAGAGCGAGCCCATCTGCCTCATAAGTAGATTAACCACCATCAGCTTTTTTCTGTCAGAAAAGGCTTAATAAAATTTCTATTGCCTGATATACTCACCAGTCATTTTCCTGCTCAAAATAGCACACTGAGATCAGACGTGAGCCACTGCCCACAGCAAACTTGTTTTCTTTAGGAGACCATGTCACACAGCGGGCAGCACGGTTGATCCTGAGAATGACCAGGGTGGGCTTCCATACGTCTCCCTTTAGGGTCCAGACGTATGCGTTGCGGTCGGTGCCGCAGGTGACGATGCGATTGCTCTCAGGGGCCCAGTCAATGCCTGGTTGATGAGGAAACGTCTTGGATGACATTGTTTTGTTCACATCAATGCTCTGTGACCGTGTAGGTCAGATGAACCTTCTAAACTTACCAGTAACCTGGCCATTGTGCTCCTTCAACACATGGATTTTGTTCCAGTTGCTTCCGTCCTTCTTGTAGATATGGACTTCGTGGTTATTAGGACACAGTGCTATTTCTAAAGGAGACAGAAATATAAGACAAAAGTATTTTTGGCTTGATGGTTTGGATAACAGACTAAGTTTTTTTATAAGTTAGTACGTGTTATAGTGCCACTAATAAACTTTAAACAATTGCTAACATCACTATTGGTCATGCTAAGGTTTAGGGGGTTTTTAACCTAATTATTAAACTTTGAAATGTAAGATTGGGATTTTTGACTATCATACAAAAAATCATATAATCTACCATTGAAATGGACTACATAGGGACCAATGGGTGGGCTCTTTTTGGAGTGGTGAGAGACCTCCATACTTAATACACCTTAATATCAAAGCAACAACACACTGGCAACCACCCACATCACCTTAATATTATGGCAGGCATCGCTCATGTTTTCTTCAGAAATGTTTTCTTTTTTTTCGGCATTTAATCCTGCAGACAGAATGTGTTCTGCAGAATGGACCATTTTCACATTTACGGAGGTTCTCTGAAGCGGAAGTCGCCATATCTGGGTAAACTTCTATAGCGGTAAATAGACGACAGCAAATATAATTTTTATATTTCCGTTTGCTCCAATAGCAAAAGAAAAAATCTGTGAGAGCGTTTCCATTACTTTCCAAAAGAAGGGAAAAATATAGGGAGATTAAAGCAGTCAGAGAAAGATGTCATATTTGTTGTCACTTCCTCAGCCGTTGTATTAGAAAAACCCTCGCAGCAGCGTTAATATATTTTTTGTCATTTACTGCCAGGGTAATAGAACACAAAGTATGTGTATTAAGTTTTTTAAATATTAAAATATTAAAAACTTTATAGATTTGCGATGTTGTGAAAATGCATTATCATAATCTGTGAAAATGGACCATATTGTTTAAAAGAAAATGGGCCTGTCCGAATACCCACAGTTGCATTCTTGGCAAGTTGAGAACACTTCCACGCAACAGGAAGCAAGTGCGCAAGATGCTCACTTGTGGCCTTGATGCTCACTAAATCCACACTATCGCTAATACTGCTTCTGAGGGGAATTTGAGGCTAAGTGTATCCTACCATTCACATCATGTTCGGGAACTCACACGCCCAGAGTTTATTTTAAAGTGCAAAGTACTGAAAAGCAAAATGTGTAAATAAAGTTCTGTAAAAACTTTACTTGCAGTTTTTTAAGTGTGTGCAGAAGTTTTGCACACGCTTGCAGTCTTCACACCAACACTTGAATATTTGGTCCAAATAATGGAAATATGACATGTAGCAAAGGTTTTGGGTCAGGCCTAATGCTGAATTCAGACACGGTGTCTGTTTCCTGCTACAGCAGATGTGTTCCCACATTTTTCATAGGTGAGCTAGAAAACATGCATGGTTTTAACAGCAGCAGTTAAACTTAAGTCATTCTCAGTCGTCTCATTTCCCCACTGTTGCTCTGCGGTCTGCTGAAGACGTACGACATCAGCAACAAAGCACCATTCATGGTAAAACAGGAAGTCTGTGGGGAATTAGTCATTACTGCTTCTCTCATCAGCACGGAAAGAAAAGCAGGGCGGCAGCAGTGAAAAGACACAACTTTGACATTTATATTTTTTGCTTTTTTTAAAAGACAGACTGATTTTAAACTAAATTAAACCATAAAATTCCTTATTTGGCTTTTTGAGAGCAGCCACACTTAACTTTTAATGCTGAAGGATTCTAACTGGTATCATAAACCACAGAAAACCATCAAAACAAGAGTGCATGCTGCATGTATGTCCATGTACTTTCCCAGAAGGAAGTGCAGCTTCTCATCCAAAATGCAGGTCTCAGCAGAATAATGTAATCATTCAGTAAAGGGTCTAATGGGCTCTCAAGGGCCAAATGGTGGTTCACGTGATAGTTTACAAAAACAAAAGTTAAAATTCAAGTAATATGGGTAGGAAGACAATCTTTGAGAGGAAATGTTCATGAAAATCACCGTTCACGTCTCACGAGACTCTTTTCAGAAAAAAAATCCTCAAAAAACGTACTTGATTCGTGATCAAATGAGCTTTGGAGACAGAATCATTTGTATATTCAGCAATGATTCTCCCACAAGATTACACAGTTCAGATGCTGAAGGATATCTTTAGCCCTAGAGACTGGGAACTGCTCCAAAGATGCTGCGAGGAGTATGAGAACTTACGAGTTCGGTCCTTGTTCCAGGCATGGCAGCTGATAGGTTCAAGAAGAAAACTGTGATAAGCCATGATAACTTTTTCCTGCAAATGATAAATAGAAGTAATTTTGAGATGAAATGGTAAAAACGATGTTCGAGGTAAACCAATTTACCGGTTGCAACAACTCTTCCGTATAGAGACATACATTACTAAAATGGAGAACTGTAGAACTTCCTACTAAAAATCTTTTCTGTTTCTGACTTCTATCCCTGTAGGTCATATTTGTCTTTGTAGCTGCAAACTTATTCCCCCTTAATGTTTGGAGAAAATTAAAACCAGACTAGAAAGGAATGTGAAAAAGCCAGATGCTCAGTTGTCCACTTACAAGAAAAACACATAAAACACCTCATCTATCTTAGTTTCCGTTTAAAACATGTAACGGTCCTCTCTGCTGGGGGAGTTTGCAGCAATGAGTTTTAAATGTCAGGTAGACCTGTAAAATCTCTTGCTACAGCTAAAAAGTCACAGAAACATACTTTCTAGATGTCATTCTGCGTGTTAATGCATGTTAGTGAGGTTGCACAAACACCAGCATTCAAAAACTAGATTGCTCCACAGTCAAAATCTTCCAAATTCAGATAAACAAAACCATATGTTATTCTACTTACCCAGGAAACCGTAAAAACACAGAGATGTGTGGTGGGGGTTGAGAAAGTCTGCAACAGAAGCCTAAGTTCGTGGACTCTGAGCAGTCAACACAAACGCTGGCTTTGCTCTGAATGAACTAAAGTATTGCCTTGGTTGTTTTTCTCTCCAAATATGCACTACTTCCCCTTCCCTGTTAGAAGCATATAACCACTTCCTTGTGTGGGCGGCTGTCTGCTGGTGAGGAGGGTTTTCAGTTCAACTCCCCTTCACATTCTCCTCGGTTGCATGTAATAACGTTCTTGTTCTTTTTCAGCCCTGAATCTGCACAGTTGATTTATGGTTACTAGCAAAAGCAATACTGTTTCGAATGAATCCTTATATGCATGGTCATAGTTTGCAAAAACCGTTACATCAAAAACTGTATAACCCAACCTTGGGTTACAAACTGAGAGCTGTGCATATCTAGTTGCGTCTGAAAGCCAAGTTCTTTCCTGTTAGCAAGGAAAAGGCAATCAATTTCAGTGATACAAAAGGCATTGAATCACACAGAATGAGACGACATTGCAAATGGTGTGTAGTATACGTCATTTATTTCTAGCAGACCATTTACATAAAATTCTCCTTTTAATTTAACTCCTCTCAAGTTCCCCAGGAGAGCCAGAACATCTTGATCAACCATCACACACTCCTGGGGTGCCAGCTTTGGCATAGATTTTTTTTTAATTAAAAAAACAAACAAAAAGAAAACAAAGATCCTAACCCCCTTTTCCATTAGTGTTTTTCCATTTTTAAGAGTGTCACACATCAGTTCACACCACTGCTCAGTGCTTTTTTTTTTTTATTTAAAAACTTTCAGAAGTGTTATCGGAAATCTCCTTGTTAGTCTTCAAGCTGCATTGCTTGTGCCGTGTCATGCTAGATCGGTGCGAGTTTTACATGATCCGCAGGCCCTGGATTGAAGACTCTAAGGTCTGTGGAAAGAATTAAGCAAACATGGTAATAAATCAGGTTAACTGTGACTCAAGGGAAAAATGGAAGCAAATGAATTGCATAAAAGTTAAAGGCATCTTCATAAAAAAAATAAAAAATACAAACCTTGAAATCCCATATGGTCATTGCTCCGTCAATTCCTGTAGTGCAGAATTTGCGACAATCTCTTTTGTCTCCTTCATATATAGACACTTGGCTGCAAAGTAAAAATATATTTTTTTTAACTGCACAATTACAAAAACAAACTAAATTAATAATAATTTATGTATAAATTTAAAAAGTTTGGGGGTCTGTATGACTTTTTAAAGAAATTTTGAAAGTAGCCTCTAATGCTCATCAATGCTCCATTTATTTGATCAAAACTACAGTAAAAAAAAATACTAATGTGAAATAATTACAATATAAAATAACTGTTTTATATTTTAATTTCTAAAATTTTATTTATTCCTGTGAAGTCAAAGCTGAATTTTGAGCATCATTACTCCAGTCTTCAGTGTCACATGATCCTTCAGAAATCATTCTAATATGATGATTTGCTGCTCAAGAAACATTTACTATTATCAATGTTGAAAACAGTTGTGCTGTTTAATATTTTTGTGGAAACTGTGATAGTTTTTTTTTTTTAATGAATAGAAAGTTCAAAAGAACAGCATTTAACAATATAAATGTATTTCACTTTTGTGATCAACTAAATTAATTAATTAATTTAATTCCTTTTGGCAAAAAACTTACCCCAAACTCTTGAAAGGTAGTGTTTATATATAATTTTAAAATAATTTGGCCTACGTGATGCTGTTCTGATGCAGGGTTTCTAGAGTGCTATTGCGGTCCTCGGTGGTGGCCCTCTTGTCCATGTTGCGGAAGCGCTCCATGGCAGAAATGTTGCGCTGGATGCTCTGCTTTGGAATGTCCAACTTGGATATGAAGGTCAAGGTTCCACCATCATCAAAACTGAACAGCATAGGGCAGCAGTCGTGACCCTAATGGAAAACACTCAAGATTAGGTCCTGAAAAAGGCAGTCGCCTCTAAAGTGCAACACAACAAACATGTTTCAACAAAGAAAAAAAGGGTTCTTACTGCTGCCACAATGTTGTTCTCAGAAACAAAAGTCACACTCAAAAGGGCAAGGAATTCTGTCTTCAGCTGACTTGGCCTGCAAAACAGAAGCAAGATATTAGTCATTAGTGAGCATGACATATTACAACCAGGACGGTTTAAAAAGTCTACCCCAGCAAATCAGAAATCCATTTTTTCTAAACACGCCAACCGTTCCCGATACTCACGTTGAGCTTATTGTGGGGTCCACTACAGTGACAGTGCTGTCATGGCTGACCCAAGCTAGTCTGTTCCCACTGGCTGAGAAACAGACACTGTGAACCCATCCTCCACTTCCTGCCCCGCCAAACTCTGCCATCACCTGCCCAAAGGGCATCTTGGACCCCCATGGAGTTGGGGCTGGTTTCTCATCCACCTCCTTGATGTATGCAGAGAATACCCTAAGAAACGAACACACAAATATGATTCAGACAGCTAATAAAAGTTTTATTTCTATGCTCAGAGACATTGACAGTGTTTCCAAGCTTCAATATACAAAGTCGCACCTGCATTTGAAGTCACATGACCCAGCTGCCAGAAGCACATTATTTGGATGCCAGTCTAAACTGAGGACAGTTGAACGTATGGGCTTCTTGATGTGTTTACTAACCCACCTAAAAAAACAAAAAAAGAAACTTATAAGACCTGTAAGGCAAATCCATCAATGAAGCCCAATATATCAACTGTGGCCTACCAATCATTTTCAGACTCAAAGTAGCAAACGGATATGAGTCGTGCTCCGCTCCCCACTGCAAACTTGTTCTCCAGCGGAGACCATTTCACAAACGTGGCAGCACGGTTGATCCTGAGAATAACAAGGGTGGGTTTCCACACGCCGTCCTTTTGACTCCATACATAAGCATTCCGGTCCGCTCCACAAGTCACAATACGATCACTTTTAGGAGCCCAGTCAATGCCTGGAAAAGAACAAAAAAATGGTTAACAGGCCATTTCGACATAATGTTTGAGAGTAACGTAAGAAATGCAACATTCGGTTTGCAGGGACTTTTACCTGTGATGTGCCCATTGTGTTCTTTTAATTCATGAGCTTTCACCCACTGATTTCCACTTTTCTTGTATATATGGACTTCGTGATTGTTTGGACTGATAGCAATTTCTGTCATTGAAAAACAAAACATGAGATGGGAGAAAGTTGATAAAATTGATAAAAGCATGGATACAGACAACATCTATGAACAAACAGCAATGAGAAGCTTTCTTACGGGTCCTGTCCCGGTTCCATGCGTGGCATGTGATGGGTTCCAACAAAAACTGGTGGAGTGACATTATCTTCAAATAATTTGCACCTCAGCCTGAAAAGAAACACAACCATATTTGATTGCTATGCCAGTAATATTATAACTAAGAGTATATTTGTTGGTTGAGCTGTGTTTAGTTTTAATATATTTACATTTATTCATTTAGCAGGAAAAATTAAAGGTTTCTCTAACTGGTGTGCCGAGAGCAGGAAATTAAAAACCCGGAGTGGAGCTGGAGCAGAGCGATTACGAAAGCCAGGAGGGGAATCTCTGGCTGCATCCGAAATTATTTTGAATAAGTAATTACTTCATGACTGCTAAAAATTATGTTCTTTATAGTATGAGTTTGTTGTAGTATCAATGTAATCTGGACGTTACATTTGCCATGTTGTCATAATCATGTGACCTACCAGCGTCAGTTTCAGTTATGTCGCTTCACTGCCATTCATAAATCCTCTCCCGTGGCCTCATGGGATAGTGAAGTGTCCATCATATGCACACTTCAAAATCTTGCAGGAAGAAGTAGGTCATCTGGGTACTTATTGCCTAATCTTTTATGAGTACTTGTAAAAAAAATGTATGAGTAATTCGTATGCACTTCTTTTGTCACCCAACTGTATAGTAGGGATGTATGCGATATCGGATGCAGCCACACACACTCACACTCTCTCTCAGTCCACTCCACTCATACAGGTTAATCCAGTCCGGATTTTAGTGTGTGTGTCGCTTAATGTGTTGGCTTCTTTTTCAACTATTTACTTCGGCGGAGAATACGTTAAATATACGAATTAACTGGCCGAATTTTACTTAACATTAACTATTTTGTAATTGAACATTTATTGCGAGTGCGATAAAAGTACCACACTCGCAATAGTGGATAATCATGCACTCTGGATTTAGTTGTAAATGGCTTCATAAGTTTGAAAAACAGTGTAAACCAGCACTGATAAATTGGCATAACTTACCAAGGCTAAATCACATCCATCATCAGTCTATGTCCCTAACCACAAATGCACTGTTTTTTTTTGTGTGTAATCATATACTAAAGCAAAAATTGCCTGTTCAACCGGCAAAACCTGATGACGGCTGTCAGTTCCCGGTTTTAGGGCGTGGGCGAGGCAGAAGATCAATATCTGATGCCGTGGGCTTCTGTGCGGGAGCTGTCTGCCTGCTACATTAGCCGAAAGCTAACGCGAAAAACCGATTTATTTCAAGTACTATTACGCAGAATGCAGGAAAAGAGACGCCGGATTTAAAGATAAACGTCTGTAGCACCTTATACAACTGTAAGCACGGTTATAATGCGAGTGAAGTTACACAATGTTCGTGGTCTGTTAAATTCGAGGATCAGGAAGGCCTTGCTCAAGATGCCGGTTCAGTCCGCTCCCTGCTGTCGGAAAAAGGCATGACAAGGGCCTCATTTACCTGAACCGATGTTCCGCTTCTTGTGGAAATATTCGTAAGGATGTTCGCTCTCGGTTGTTCAGCTGGTGGACGGACTTGAATTCGCGGACTCTGGACAGTCGACACGAATTCACTCCGACTGCTCTCTCGCTCCCTGATTTCGGCCTGTCAAGGAATCCAGGAAATGGCACACGGCTCAGCGCGCATGCGTACGCACGGCAGAACGGTGGGCGTGTCCGTGTGCAAGTCATTCAGAAGACAATGGTGAGGGATGGGAGAGTACGAGCAGGCCAAGGTTCAAAACAAAAAAGTGTGCAACTTTCAATCAGACGGATTTAGGCTATTCTTATTATTATGTTTCTGATAAGGACTCGTCCTTATAAATATGTGCTATATTACAATGTCGTTGTATGGATTATTATTATTATTTTTATGACCTCTCTCTCTTAAAAGTCCTTTTCTTGTACATTGCTGTCTCACCGATTTTGATTAATGTGGGATGGATTCTGCACACTTTCATAAATCTAAAATATACCAACTGTCACATTACACAAAATTACTAAATATTACAATACAAAATTACAGTTTACTGTTTTTGGGGTCAGTAATTTAAAAAAAAGAAGAAAGAAATTAATACTTATATTAAGCAAGGATGCAGATCAAAAGGAAAGGAAAGGAAAGACTTACATTGTTACAAAAGATGTCTATTTCATATAAAACACAATTTCATTCACAAGTGGGGTCAAAGCTATGCTGTTACAGTCTCTTGAAGGTATCGTTGTTGTTCTTAGTGCCATTGTTCAGCTGTATCTCCATTTCATTCAAGTCTGACTGCATTTTGCTTGTGATCCTCAAAGCTTTAGCATGACCTGTGACCTGTTCCTCCAGACTAGCAACTATTTTACTCTGATGTTGTTTCATTTACAGGTGCAAAAAAGGGTTACTTTTGAGCAGATAAAATGAGAAATTCACATTGAGTGTATTTCAAAGGGATAGTTCACCCAAAAATAAAAATCCTGTCATCATTTACTCACGCTCATGTTGTTTTAACCCTGTATGAGTTTCTTTGTTCTGTTGAACACAAAAGAAGATATTTTGAAAAATTTTAGTCCCCATTGACTTCCATAGTAGGAAAAAAAAGTCAATGGTTAATGAAGCGTTATGTTGAGATCTTGCAAGTCTTTGCTTCTTGTAATTTTCTAGATTGGTTGTTCTCTTTGGATCTTATTTTGTAATGATAACAGCATCAATTATCAGTAACATCTGGCTTTCTTTACCTGCTGAAGCTTCTCTAGATCTTTCTTTTTCTTCTGTGCCTTGGCAATGCTTTCATCCCATTGGTTAAGGTCTCCTCCTGTCAGAGTGCTTTGCATCCAGGCCCTAAAGAGCCATAGCGGGTTTTTTGGAGCCAATAAACTGAGTAATTTCAAATAATTATGTTACTTTATTTTAATTTGTCAATCAATAACATGTGTTTGCTTGATTTCACACATGGTAACAGATGTGAAGGGAATTTACAGCCATAGTGAAATCCTTGATTGCTTTCAACTGTTTTTCCTTCTCTGACTTTGCCAGAGTCGACTCCTATCCTTCCAAGTCCCTTCTCAGGTCCATTAGTTTGGGCTTTTGAGCACTTCAAGCATTGGCAGCGCTCTTTTCCTCTAAAAGCTCTTTCATATTCTGGATATCTGTTCTTTCATGTTGATATTCTGCTTCATCCGCGCTCCTCAGCTTCTGCAAGTGTATTTTGTTCCTAAGGATGTAAAAATGCAATTCATTAAAAATTAAAACCACACAGACACAGTCATATACTCTTTTCCTTGGCATCACTCTTTTCTTTGGAAATTGTGATACATTTTTAATCAGGTTTAATATTCTTTACCATTTCTGTTGTTTTCTCCAGAGCAGCTCACAGCTTCACTTTTTTGGCCTTTATCTTGTTCTCTTGTAGAGCCACTTTGAGCAAAGGTTTAACCTGAAAATAAAACACTGCAGTTAAGAAAAGGATAGAAACGATTGACTTCTATCATTTTTTCACAGTGAGCTGAAGGAATTTTCTAAATGAGGACATTTCTGAAATAGGGAGAGACGAAGGGTTAATAAGTATACTAAAAGATAGCTACTGTTTAACAGGGACAACTGCTTAAACTGAGGTCTGTTAGGAAAGCCTTTTTGGAAAATGCGGATGCCGTTACATGCCAGTTGCCAGGTGCAGGATTAAGAATGCATCACAAACACCTAAACACTGAAATACTGAAGCCAAAACACTGGGTGTATACTGAAATAATAACAATCTGTGCTGCTTAATGGATGTGCATTGGTGAACGTATTTGAGGATACATATAACTCTATTTTTTAAAAGATAAAATTATAGGAGAAGGGAGAATCAATGAATTATGAACAATTGCCATTTTGTGAATATCACGTAATCATGTAATCAATAAAAAAGTAACTGTGATAAAATGCACAAAAAAAAAAAAGATTAATAAATGTAAATGGTCTGATTGTTCATTTGGCATACTGCAGTGTTTATTCACCTCTCCTGTTGGGAGAGCCAAAGAAAGACCTACTTAAACAAGTGCATGTTTTGGGGGAATGTTCATGCATATTATTATATAGGACACTAGTTCCTATAGAAAGCAGTCTCGAAGGAAGAGCTGGGTTTTTTTTCTTCTTTTTTTTTTGCCCAGCTTCCTCTGCTTTGAAGGGCTGAGCCAAAAGAGGCAAGGATGACTGCAACAGGCCCACCACTGTTTCATTCAGTGGATCTTTGTTTTTGTATAGCAATCCTGCAATGTTGTGTCCCACCTGGGATGTGTAATCAACATGGGACCTTATTTTTTCTTTGACAATCTAGCAACAACATATTAATTTTTTTTCCTGAATGTAAACTTACAGTTCCAGGATAATGCACCAGCTCAAAATGGGCCTCTGGACATTTGTTCCATCCTTTTGGCTTCAGGAAGTTGCCAGATTTGCCCAGGTCATTGTCATACTGCAGCTTTGAGTTGCTAAATCAGTGTATGACAATAATCAGTCAACTCATAGCTCTCAAAGTTTTCACTAAGCTTAGCAGTGGATTCACATAAATTTCTCCTAGAATAAATATGGCATGTGATTCAGAAGAACTGCCTTAAGTAGAAACTGCTTTAATGCACTTGCAATCTTTGCATGTTGTTTCAGGACATGATGGAAAAGAGTTGTTGTTCCTGGTGGTTTTAGCATTGGCTTCCAGGACAGGACAGAATAGAGGACATTCAGTCTAAACTCTTGGCCTACAGAACAGGGTGTGATGTTCCACAGAGGACATCAAAACCATTTGCTTGCCTTGAAATCTGAAGCTGGCTTTCCTCCAGTTGCTGCCAAGAACTGCATAACCTTTGGTGTTCCCGGTCTTGCCTGCACCAATTTATCCACTAGGAATATGTGATATTTTAAAGCTCATCACTGTACATCAGCACAGAGCCGTGGTATTATTTCTAACACACGATGGCTGTTTTAGAGCTGGTTTTGCAGTTGGTATATATTAATTAATATTAATCTAATTTCATTCATTTTTGAGACCACGCATAGTTGGATGAAGAAAATACAGCATTCTTAACACCTAAAAAAATAAAAAATAAGAAATAATTTTCTAGTCCAAATATCTATGCTACCCTCATGATTCAATCATTTGTAAATATGTATATATATTAGAAATATATATCAATTAGAAACTGTTTTTAGATTTGCATTCATGACTTGGTTACCAGTGATTAAATCTTGATTCTATCTAGAAATCTAGATTTATATTTTTCTATTGATTAAAAAAGTTGATGAGTTGCCTAACTGAGTTGAAAAAAAAAAAATTTGTAAGATGATTATTTTCAATATGTACCACTCACAACACTTACATACACTCACCTAAAGGATTATTAGGAACACCATACTAATACTGTGTTTGACCCCCTTTCGCCTTCAGAACTGCCTTAATTCTACGTGGCATTGATTCAACAAGGTGCTGAAAGCATTCTTTAGAAATGTTGGCCCATATTGATAGGATAGCATCTTGCAGTTGATGGAGATTTGTGGGATGCACATCCAGGGCACGAAGCTCCCGTTCCACCAAATCCCAAAGATGCTCTATTGGGTTGAGATCTGGTGACTGTGGGGGCGGGGCCATTTTAGTACAGTGAACTCAGTGTCATGTTCAAGAAACCAATTTGAAATGATTCGAGCTTTGTGACATGGTGCATTATCCTGCTGGAAGTAGCCATCAGAGGATGGGTTCATGGTGGTCATAAAGGGATGGACATGGTCAGAAACAATGCTCAGGTAGGCCGTTGCATTTAAACGATGCCCAATTGGCACTAAGGGGCCTAAAGTGTGCCCAGAAAACATCCCCCACACCATTACACCACCACCACCAGCCTGCACAGTGGTAACAAGGCATGATGGATCCATGTTCTCATTCTGTTTACGCCAAATTCTGACTCTACCATCTGAATGTCTCAACAGAAATCGAGACTCATCAGACCAGGCAACATTTTTCCAGTCTTCAACTGTCCAATTTTGGTGAGCTCGTGCAAATTGTAGCCTCTTTTTCCTATTTGTAGTGGAGATGAGTGGTACCCGGTGGGGTCTTCTGCTGTTAGCCCATCCGCCTCAAGGTTGTGCTTGTTGTGGCTTCACAGATGCTTTGCTGCATACCTCGGTTGTAACGAGTGGTTATTTCAGTCAAAGTTGCTCTTCTATCAGCTTGAATCAGTCGGCCCATTCTCCTCTGACCTCTAGCATCAACAAGGCATTTTCGCCCACAGGACTGCCGCATACTGGATGTTTTTCCCTTTTCACACCATTCTTTGTAAACCCTAGAAATGGTTGTGCGTGAAAATCCCAGTAACTGAGCAGATTGTGAAATATTCAGACCGGCCCGTCTGGCACCAACAACCATGCCACGCTCAAAATTGCTTAAATCACCTTTCTTTCCCATTCTGACATTCAGTTTGGAGTTCAGGAGATTGTCTTGACCAGGACCACACCCCTAAATGCATTGAAGCAACTGCCATGTGATTGGTTTATTAGATAATTGCATTAATGAGAAATTGAACAGGTGTTCCTAATAATCCTTTAGGTGAGTGTATACATATATGTATGCAAGCATGTAAGGGTTCATCAAGAGTGCTAACACAACGCTGTGAACACACATGCTGCTCCCTGGATACACAGAAGCTGTTCCTGGCAACATACATTAATTAGGTATCCAAACTCAGCTGTATATTCTGAGATAGCTAAATTTGCCTTCTAAAAGGGGTCATGAACTGCATTTAATAATAAAAAAAAGTATCATGTTCTTTGAAGTCCACTTATAATGTAAGCAAGATTTTTACATAAAAAACAAAAACATAATTTAGAACTATTTTCTATCCTGTTTTTGACCCTCTCTTTCAAACACTCCATTTGTGCTGCATTCAAGACTTGGAAGTAATGTAAAGTATGCTTGGTTAACAGTTTTTCATATTTCTCATATTTTTATATTACAATAATTCCCCTTTAATATTAACGTATTTAAATAATATACAATCCACCTATAAATAGGCCTATAAAATCACCAATCAGCAGAACCATTTGAACATAATTTAACAATTTTGGAGGACTGAAGCAACATTTCTTGCTGTAAATGCAAACTGCATTAAAAAGTCATTTAATGAAAGGCGAACCAATTTTCTTCTAACTATGGTCTATTTTTGTATGATAATATATTTTTCATTTGCAGAACATATTATCCACTCGCATAAAATAGACAGAAAATACTAAAGGTATAAAAAGGTATTTTTTGACTCTCGAATGCTATTTATTGGTCACAACCATGACAACAGAGAGAGCAGCAGCCAATCTGCTTTCCAATGTCCAATACTTGTAAAAAATACTTTTTATAAGCATAAGGTATTCTTTAAGACCCCACTTGCAATCTCTACCGAGGGGGAACCCCATGTGAATTTATTCATTCACACACTTTCATTTAATTAATTCTCTACTTCATCAATTGTTCAGTCAGTTAGTAGATTTTTTCTTTAAGTTTCAGAGGCTCTGGCTGTTTCAGTTGGCAAACAATCAAATCCTGCATTTATGACATGTTACAACCAAGAGATGGCAGAAGTGAGCTATATCAACATCTCAATTGATTGAGAAAATTAGGCCAAAAGGGTCCATCTGTTCATATTTCGTATTTGGGTAGTTTCCAGCATATGTACCACATTCTAAAACAGTCTCACATATATAAGTAGTTGCGAATGGTGTTAGACTTCCTCGATGACTGTTGCTGTTCTCAGCTCATGTCTGGCATTTAATTATAAGCCCTGTAATTTGAATTTAGACTAAAATTACTCAAATTACTCAAATTAATTCATTGTCATAACATTATTATTGAGAAACCCTTTGATGCAGCAAATATGTGGGGCAAACAATATATAAAACACTTTATCGTTATTACTTCAAAGTTGTTGAACCTTAAAGGGTTCTGTGTCAGATAAATAACCTTTTAGGGGTTCCCATCATGGGATAATTTTATGGATTTAGTTTTAATTAATTAATTTTATAAAATATTGTCTAATGTTATAAAATATTTTATGTAAATATAAAATAAAATATTACGACTTGTACTTTACTACACTGTAAAAAAAAAGTTGCTTAAAAAGTCGCTGACAAACTGACTTAAAAAATGAGTTGAATCTTGTATAACTTAATATGTTGAAATTGCTTAACTTATTTTTATGAGTTAAAGCAATGTAAAACATATGTTGTCATAACTTTTCATATAATGTTTAACTGAGTAAAATTTCAAATAAACCAAAACATGAAAGTAAGTATTATGCAATCATTTAAGTTTTAAGGGTTCTTTAAAATTGAATCATAAATTTTTTGGTTCTATATTAACGCACTGAACCCTTTCTAAGAGAGTTGTTAATATATGTTACTTTTAATTGGCCCATAGTCGCATTGAATTTTCAAAATGAGCAATTTTATGATCAATATATCTGCATGAGCAGATGAGCTTGAAAGTGTCAAGCCATAATTACATGACGTCCTAAAGAATTTATCAATACATTGGAATGTTTCCATTTATTTAACATGTTCATTTTTGAATTGTGCATCATTAAACCACATTGCATCACACAAAGAACTGATTGATTGCATTAGTATTTGTTTCCATTTTAATGAGTCTTCAGATCAAATACATTTCATTCTAATGCAAGAGCACAATGCCTTTCTTCTCATTAAAGTGGTGACGGATAGAAAAGGGCCAGTGTGTGGCCTGCCTCCCTCATTAGCCTGCTGTTTATGTGTGGATTGGCTTTTCTTCGGCACAACACTATTAAATGGCTCTATTGTTTCCAGTTGCTAATGTCCCTGAATCCAGTCCTTACCCTACTGCTCAGACCAACCTTATTTGCTTCTACCACATGACAACTATCAAGCGACAATTATAGGAATCATGCAAATACAATGTAAATCATCATCTGGTTAGCCTATTTATTACAAGTGACAACAACAACATCTATCTATCTATCTATCTATCTATCTATCTATCTATCTATCTATCTATCTATCTATCTATCTATCTATCTATCTATCTATCTATCTATCTATCTATCTATCTATCTATCTATCTATTAAATATATAAAAAACTTAAATAAAAAAAATAAAATACTTTTAATGACATCAGCCAACGTACATTTTTTCATGAAGTAATTCAGCTTTGAACAACATCAAAACGCACATGACTAGTATCCTTTTACTTCCCACAATGTACTGCCAGCGCCAGACGGAAGAGCGCGCGCACGCCGCCCAAGCGCGAGTACGTGCACGTTCCGCTGTACTAACGTGATGTCAGAACGCCGTTGAGCTAAAAAAATGTTAGCCTGTGTTGTTAAGTCTGAAAGCTACAGGGGATTTGCCAGACGGAAATAATACCGTTTTATCGCCTAGAAACACATGCACAACCCACATATTAGCGTAGCGCGTTTTTATACGTTTTTATATCCGCTTGAAGCGAGCGTCTTGGGTTTATCCTGAGAGAAAGTTCGTTGGTTATTTTGTGGGAGTGATGTCGAATCCTGGGACTCGAAGGAACGGGTCAAGCATCAAAATCCGACTGACAGGTAAAACGACTACAAATAAGCTCCTTTATCGTTTTAATGTAATCTTTACGGAGTTAATGATCATTTCATACTTCTAGCTTGGTTATTATCGCTGTGTGTTTGTCGCTCGTGTGTGTGTGTGTGTGTGTGTGTGTGTGTGTGGAAGGCTAAGCGACCGACTATCCTGCTAGCTTCTGCTGGGGCGAGTTGCAGCAGCCTGGCTCTTCATGCTAAACGCATGCTAAGACGATAAGCAGTTCTTTATTTCATCAACATGTCTATAAACAGCACAATAGTCCGTGGACATGCTTTATTTTCACTTATGTGAACGTTATCAGCCGAAAGCAGCTCCCCGTGGATGGTTTGTTAGGTTGGATTAGTCATAAATCAGCTGAGTGTATATGTTACCGGATGAAGGAAGCAGAGGCAGCTGTTTTCTCGGTTCCCCTCATCTGGATGGCTGTGTCTCCGTTAGATATTAAGATATTAAGACTTGCCATCATGTGTGGCAGACTGTTCGTTGATATTTTGTGTTGTGTCTTGCTTATTATATTTGCTCACTGAAACAAGTTAACAAAGGGTTACAGTGCTTGATCTTTCTATTCTTGTATACCGTTTCACAATGCACTGATGGGGTTTTCTTGGGAAGGATTTTTTTCCCCTACTCTTTTGAAATCACTCCTTGCTTGGAAATGAACAGGATATGATTGATGCATACTGATCTCTATGATATCATCACAGACATAGTGACAGTGCCCTGAAGGATTGGATTTACAATTGCCTCTGTAAACCAAATCTACTGTTGACATATCAGTGCCTTTTAAAGTGTCTGGAATAGAAAGATTAGTATGATTGCAGAAGTACACGGTTATGTGCTTTGTATCACATTATAGACTCAGCAGGGACAAATATTTTCTTGTTTCTTGTTTTTCTTTTTTATATCTTTGGACACACTTTACAATAAGGTCCTATTAGTTGATGTTAGTTTATGCATTAACTTACTATTACCTAACAATGAGCAATACTTTTGTTACAGTGTTATTCATCAATATTTCTTCATGTTATTTAACAAATTCCAATCGGTTAATGTTAGCTCAAGTCCATTAACAGATGTGGCTTTAGATTTTAATGGTGTATTAGTAAATGTTTGACTAAGATTAATAAATGCTTTATAAGTATCCTTAATGTAGTTAATTTAAATTAATGTAGTTAACTAATGTTAAATGGAAGTGTTACTGCTTTTTCCTGTCTCTCCTGTTGATGTGTGTTACTAGAACAAGTGGATTATATCAGCATGTTGTCATTTAAATGTGATAAAGTTAGAATTTTAGTTGGACATAATGTTTTTTTGTTTTGTTGTGGGGTTTTTTTCATTGCACATGACCCCATTTTTATCTGACAGAACTATTTTGGCATCAAACATACAATGAACTACTTTGATGGAGGCGATGATGACGCCATATAAAGACATTGTTCCCGCACAAACAAGATAGCTCTGAATGAGCTGCTCTTTATTTTACGCAGATGTGTTTGTGTCTCGCAACATCTCCTCTGTGACCACTTGAGAGTTTGTTTGTGGAAGAGATGTCCACAGCAGAGGTGGATAGCTTTGGGGCCGCAGACAAACCCAGCGCCTCCAGCTGTGCTGCTCTCCCCCCTGGGCCCATGAAAGGAATTCTAATTGGACAAGGAATGTCTGTCTCATGAAACAATGAGTGTTGAATCTCTTCAATGGCTGCTTTACTGTTCAGTCTCGCAGGGCGTTTAAGTCCAGAGGATTTGGGTAACCAAAAAAAAGCTTGCAAGATTTTTATCTGATAGTATCAGTCGATTCAGCAGTGCTCCCTTTAGGCATTTGGGTGAGAGAACATTATTTTTCAGTTTTATTCCAAGCAAAATAATGCTTGCGTTTGCTGGTATGTTTTCAGATGTTTCACATAAACTGATATCGTTTAGTTTGTGTAAATGAGAAGGAGCTGCATCTAATCTTGTTTCTAGGCTAACTAAACATTTAGGAAGTTAGGGGATTGTAATGAATTTAATGATTCTGCTTCTGATGCCTTTGAATGATTTCTTTAAAGGGCTAGTTCATGTACTTTCTTTCATGTTGCTCTTTCCTTCATCTGTGAAACATAAAAGATATTTTGAGAAATGTCAATGAGCTCCAGTGTAGTTTGGTTCCCACTCTAGAAAGCCAAACATTTAGAAAGTTTGAAACGACATGAAAATTCTTCATTATTGTTTTTGAGTGGACTATCCCTTTATTAATTGCATTAGTACTTTTTGTATATTTAAATTTTTTTTTGTGTGTGTGTGTGTGTCCATTGAAGCACAAAACAAGCAGAAGATAAATCAATTTGCTGTTTGAGAACTGTAGAGTTCTCTTGTGCTGGAATGGTTTAAAATCGCTTGAATGTGTAAATTGGCAAGAAAAAAACATGTGGAAATGACAAAGTTCAACTTTGCAATTAATCCATGAATTAGCCTACATTCGTGCCGAACCGTGGGGCCTGGTCCGTACGTACGGATCACAGATCAACTACAATCCATTTAACCCCTATCCATTTAACAGTGTGTCTCCAAATGAGATCATTTCAGATTTCAGCGGAACAGATATTGGTGAATACATTTCATGCTATTCTTGCAATTATTCTTTATCTGAATATTCACAGCCTCTTTACTGGTGGCACATAGGTGCAGTCCTTCCAAATTGGCCCCAACTTCAGGCTATATTGGAATACTAAAAACAAAAGAAAAGAAAAACAAACAATATTGTGGTAACATATTAACACACAACTCATGTATGTTTAACTTCATAAAGGCTTATGCACGACCAGTCAGTAACAACACTGAATGAAGTCTCATGAGCCTTATGTGCAACAGTTCTTGGTTCACGAGGTTCAGTGCGATATGGTACATGAGTCAGATTATTTCAGTATAGACAAAAGAACTGGTTCTTGTACCCCACGTGCTAGCCTAAAAAGTGATCTTTCGTCAATAATGGTTAAAAAAAATGTTTTTAGTCAACTTGCATCACCTTTTTTACACAAAGATTCCTGGTAGTTTTGCAGTGTAATAGCTTTATGCCATCTGACAAGTGTTGAATGACAATCAACACTTTCACACTATAGTCTAGAAAGCTTTGACGTCAGTATATGCTTTTTGTGACTTTATCAGCAATGGCTCATAGACAGTAAGTCGTTGTGCCTGAGGAAGACGATGCAGTGATCAGATCAAGTTCCTTGAAAAAAAGAAAAGATTGAAGATTACTTTTCTTTTTTTTCTTTTTAAAATCCTCCTCGCTGACACATTTTTCAATACATTGAAATATATAGCGTTATGTTTAATGGCCTACAGGAAATTCTGGAAAATTAATTTGACTTAATTTTGAAGTTCTCTTACTTTTTTTAATTGTGTGTTAATTGTAGTTTTGCACTAGTTTTCTATTTGTTACTTTCCTTCTTTAAGTCTATTAGTATGTCCGTCTTTCTTTGGGTTCATGTTTCACACAACAGGAAGTGAGATTTGGCTTATCTTCTTTAAGCGATCGACTGATAGTGGAGGGGTTTTTTTTGTTGATTTTTACGCTCAGTAATAATAAATTTTTTGTGTTATGTGTTCAGTAATTGATATGCAGCAGAACCACATTTTAATTACGTATTTCTACTTTTTGACACAAGTAAATAATTATTAGACCACGACAATAAAAACATACATTTGTTAATGTCATGTTTTGTCACAGTGAATAGTCTGAATTAAAGAACCTGGTGTCAGATTGAGTTGAGTAGCCTTCAGAAATTTTATTAGAGGGGTAAAAAGAGGGGCAGAAATCTGTAAATATTTGTTATCATTGAAGCATGCACTTCTTGCTGGGTTTTTTGGCTCGCTCAGAAGTTATTGCCTTCATCATGGTTACAGAGTAATCAGGGAGAAATGCAAGTTTCTTATTTTTTCATTGTTGTTTCCTCATTACTTGGAAAGGTCTTTGCTGATAATGCCCTGAGAAAGTACTTGACTTCACATGTTTTCTACTGTGTTTCACCCTGAAGGGATTGTGGATTAGTTGGGTTGTTTGGTTTTTATTGTTGTGTTAATGAATAAGGCAGTCTGAATGCAACTGTAAAAAATGCAAAACATTACAGGGTCCTTGATTTGTATTCTGCTTCTATTATAACTTCTTTCACTGCTGCTGTTACTTATAAACACACTCACACACATGGGGATAGTAAACTTTGAGGCCATGAGCATTCAGGCTTCAAAAATGTTTGCTTGTTACTGCAAAACAGCTGTGTTTAACTTGTGGTGTTTGTGAGACTCTGTTGTGTACTTCCAACAACTGTAAAGCTACCAGGTGATTTGGCAAAGCTGTTCCTTAAAGTCTCTATAGATTAAAGGATGTGTTGGTGCTTACACAATTAAAAAAAAGTAACCAGACCCCAGGTGTGTTGTTCAAGCCGATCTAAATACATAGTTGAACAATTACTCATTATTAAATGCTAGATCTTTTCAAGTCTTGTTTTAAACTAGTGGTTCTCAACCCTGGTCCATTTTTTTGTGTGTGCTTATAATTCAGCTGTTTTTATATGAAGGTAAATCAGTAGCAAAACTCGAGAGCACGTAAATGTGAATTTGAGAACTTGTACAATAAATATTCGTACTTGTACATGAACATTTACACTCACAGCTCCAATGTGAAAACCTGTAAAATAAAAATCTGAAGTTTAATGTTGAAATTTGCATTCGCAAACAATAATCACAAACCTGTATTCTGAATCTGAAGCTGCAGACAAGTAGACACAAATGTGTAAAATGCCATTCACAGAAATACAACGACAGACACAAACTTGTAATATATATTTTGCGTTTAATCTTACGTTCACATTCGCAGTACTACCTCAAATAGGCATTTACAACTTCTCAAATCTGTCACTGCAATTTCAAATTTCGCGCCTTGACTTTTGCTACTCTTTTCGCGATATATCAGGTGCAAAACTAACTTGTGCACTTGAAACTCAGAAGGCAAGAGAGAAAGGGGGGCGGGAGGAGGGGGGGTCAAAGGAGCCATTTTATTGGTTGGCAGCTAGCCAATGAAATGGGACTTCGATGATGTCACGAAACCCGTGTGCACTGAAACGTTAACATGGCTTATAGCATAATGCATTAATGCATTAGACTGATATTAAAAGAAATAAACGATATTATCAAACTCAGTAAACACAATGCTTATAATGCATACTACAGAAAAGCAGATGAGCACAGAATATGAACACAACGCGTTTAATTGAGACAGTGGTATTAAAAGACCAAACTCAGGAAACACCATACAAATAAAGCAAAGCAATTGAGCTCTGAATATGGATGCAACGAGTTTAATTGTACGTTTTCCTCCCATAGAAAACCAAGAAAACGCTTAATAAGACTTAATGGACCAACAGTTATAAAATAAAAAAAAACACAAAAAAAACACACACATAATTCGTTAAATTATTAATAAAACAAACACAGGCAGCAAATTTATTTGCACTCAACACACATTTGCTTTCTTTCGTCATATTCTGTGCTCATCTGCTTTTCTGTAGTATGCATTATAAGCATTGTGTTTACTGAGTTTGATAATATCGTTTATTTCTTTTAATATCAGTCTAATCCTTTTTTTTTATTGCATTAACAACAATTACAGTACATGAACAAAAACAAAATATATATATATAAAAAAAGAGGCCAGGGTATACAAATACACAATACAAAAATTAAATGAAAACAAAACTAAATAGACCTAACAAACAATAAAAGGCTTTGACATTTCACAAAATCTGAAAAGTGTTCAACATGGTTTTATATCAGTCTATGCATTTCAGTGCACACGGGTTTCGTGACATCATCGAAGTCCCATTTCATTGGCTAGCTGCCAACCAATAAAACGGCTCCTTTGAACACCCCAGCTCCCGCCCCCCTTTCTCTCTCACCGCCTCTCAGTTTCAAGTGCACAAGTTAGTTTTGCACCTGATATATCGCGAAAAGAGTAGCAAAAGTCAAGGCGTGAAATTTGAAATTGCAGTGACAGATTTGAGAAGTTGCAAGTGCCTATTTGAGGTAGTACTGCGAATGTGAACGTAAGATTAAACGCAAAATATATATTACAAGTTTGTGTCTGTCGTTGTATTTCTGTGAATGGCATTTTACACATTTGTGTCTACTTGTCTGCAGCTTCAGATTCAGAATACAGGTTTGTGATTATTGTTTGCGAATGCAAATTTCAACATTAAACTTCAGATTTTTATTTTACAGGTTTTCACATTGGAGCTGTGAGTGTAAATGTTCATGTACAAGTACGAATATTTATTGTACAAGTTCTCAAATTCACATTTACGTGCTCTCGAGTTTTGCTACTGATTTACCTTCATATTTTTATGTGTTCTAAATCTCATATGTATCTAATAAGCCTAAAGTCTCAGGTTTATCAGATTCTTGTCACAATTTTTCATCAATCATTTGTCCAAACAAAGAATAGGCCTAGCTAATTCTGATGTTACAAGATGTCAAACATTTCTGAATATTGCAGTGAGAAGAAATTAAAAGAAAAGAGCATGAATAAACACAAACAGAAACACCGGAAGTGTTTACATGGACACTTATAATCGGATTGACGGCTTAATCGGACTAGAAAACCTTCATGTAAACACCTTAATCGATCCGTTTGAGCTCGATCCGAATGAAGTTTCGGTTGGATTGAAAGGGGTGATTTATTCCTTTTGTAATCCGATCGAGAGAAAATGTAAACACTTGATTGGATTGGAAACCGAAACTGAAAGGACTGCACATGTGCAATGACGCTAAATAGCGTAATGACGTATGATGCACGGAACGAGCTGTTCTTCCTGTTGAATAAAGTGTCATATAAATACGTGTCCCGTCATTCTAAAATTCTCATTTCACTGCGTCTGTGAGTGAAGCAGGACAGCGTCCCACCAGTCCTTGTTTTGGATTCTCATCCACAGACGGTGTTGGCCGCGGGGAGGGGCATTTTTACTGCGTGATAAATGTAAGCAGCACGGCAAAACGGTTAATATGCTCATTGTCTCCAAATCATGACCAGAGACGGATTAATATTACGTCTGCTGTTTAAAACAAATAAAGAACCAATAGAGGAGAATAGTTATGCGCTAACAGCGGGAAACTCTGTATATTTGTGCAGTGTGCGGATGTCCAAAAATCTATTCCGATTTGAAACTTGTGACACATAAACGCGCACATCAACGCAATTACTTTTATTTATCGTTCATGTAAACTCACAGTAAAAAGTGAACAGTTGGATCAACTTAAAAAAATTACTTCAATTGGTAACACCTAAAGAAATTAAGTTTTCTCAACTTAAATTATCACGTTTTATCGTGAAAAACGTGATAATTTAAGTTGAGAAAACTTAATTTCTTTAGGTGTTACCAATTGAAGTAATTTTTTTAAGTTGATCCAACTGTTCACTTTTTACACCGTGTTCAGATTCATCAATCGCACTGATTTCATTCCGATTGAACCAAAAGGTGTCCATGTAAACGCAGCTACTGACGCGTGTAGCATAAGTTTGCGTGTGCAAATTTAGCATTATGTGCATGATATGAATGAGAATATATTATCTGATTACCAAAATGCTGGGTAAAAACTGATATAAGAAAGCATAGTGGGAAAAGAACAAGTCTGTCTTAGCTTATTGGCATAAGCCATATGTTAACCGTCTAATTGCATTATTGTGATGTTTTGTCATTTCTTTAACATATTTCTAACAGTGCTTCTTGGCAGGTCATTAATGTAAGCACAGTCATTTATGTCTTAAGTGAATATAAACAGATGGCACAAAAATGGGAACTGTGTGCATTTAGTCCTGCTGTGTAAATGCAGCCCATGTTTGCCTGTTATGTTGGCTTGATGTGCTGACTTTAGAGTAGACACTATGAATGATTAATGAAACATCCCTCTCCATAATCATTTGTCCAATAGTGTGTTTTTTTTTCTTTGTTTGTTTTCTGCTCTGCGTACGAAGTAGCTGCATGGCATGGACAGGCATCAGGCACAAGAAGCAGCGTGAAAAGTGTCTTACTGCCCCTTGTGCCTGTGCTAGAACCAGAGGGCTGGACACTGGGGAATCCTGCTTATTCATTAAGAAGCACTAGCAGCGGTCTGCTGTTATCGTTTTTGTGTCACGTGGTGTCTGCTTGCCTGTTTCCTCTCTCTCTTTTCCCCCGTTCCTTATCTTTTCCTCTCCCTGTCCTCCCCGCACACTTGCACGTGAGTGTTTCATGTTCATGGTTGTGTAGGTATGTGGAGCATGTGGCCTCTCAGACATTCCTCTGTATGATATTGATGTGAAGTCCAGCTGGGGGTTTGTAGGGGATACTGTTTATTCGGACCGTTTGCAGCACTGTAAACTGACACTATTGATCAGAGCCAGGTCGTCACCCGTCCTGTGTAAATAAGTGCCTCTAAGCACTGGGAATGAAAGCAACTGATAGTTTTTATACAGAGGAAATGTGCTTGAGCTTGTTTTTGTTTGCTTTTAGAGATTATCTGCTAGTATTCCTCACCTATAAGTGAAACCTCCTGCAAAATAAATGGGTGTTTTCATGCCATGTAATTTGTATAATTACTGTAAACTTTTTAACTATTGAAATTATTAGCAAAAAGCTAGACGCTGCACAATTTATTGTTAAAACATCGCAATCTTGATCCAGTCACCTAAGATCTCATTCCTAAATGACAACGATTCGTCTGTGTCTGTTAAACCTTTACAAAATCACACGCATTCAAATCTGTGTTGGTGCTGTTTCACACACATCTTTTTAACCACACAGTAACAGTATTTCAGTACTGGTACAGAAGTTCATAGTTCAGATATAAACACTGATGTCTACGGAAGCAATCAAAATAGAGCAAATCACCTTTTGAAAGATGAATGCTTCAAATGACGATTGTATCGGTCACCTATACCAGTGATTACTACTAAAGACAAGTGACTGTTAAATAATGTCATTGTACATTTTACAATTTGTCATTGAATCATTCAAGAGATTCATTCAAAAATGCTGATTCATCCAGTAATGAAACAAGTGAAGTATTTATGAGTGAGCCATTGAATAATTCATTTAAATTTATAAACCTATTTTTTTATTTTTTATAATTAATTCAGATTAATTAAACATTTTAAATAGACTGCAGCCATTAACATTTAGTCAGAAGAACCTCTAGTGACATGATATTTTGTTTAGTTGTCTGTTCAGAATCATGGGAGAATTGTGATCTCTGTTTGAAACAAACAAATCGTGACACATATAGGGGAGGCTTGGGGAGCTTTAGTTCCAAAAGGTTGAGAACCTCTGCAATAAGGGGGGGAAAAAACTTGGATATCGTTCACATATAAATCTTATTGCAAAACATTTCATTGTAGCTGAATACCATGAACAAAAATCAACAGGCTAAAGAACAATTACCTACACACAGAACTTTTGACTAGGCTATGCTTTAAAAATACCATAGCAAAAACAACTAGCCTAACTAATATACATTTTAAGAATTATTAAATAGAAGTAAACACTCAGTAATTAAAAAAGAACAAATAAAGAATTTAGTAATTGCACAAATAAATACAACTGAACATATACGATCTAGGCCTAAATAAACAGTGTTTTAAGATGTTCAGGTATTCAGGTACAAAAACTGTAATCAAATGTAAATAGTTAGAGTTATCCAAAAGGAAAGTTTATTTGTGGCGGTCAATGTTGATATTGTGGCGGGTCGCCACAAATAAATCAATATAGGGGAAATAACAACCTGATTGTAGCGGTATACCGTATATTGGCGATAGATCACGGCATGAACACGAACACGTATGATTATTATATCTACGGTATTGATAAAAACAAATCAGATGGAGAATCTAACCTGCGCATAAGCAACTTCTTTCCACTTGACTGCTTAGAGACTCAACTTGCTCCAACCAGACACGTACAGCGGAGACAATGTCAGAGGCTGTTATCTCTAATCTTTATCCCCCCGTTGAAAAAGAAGTTAAAATTTGCATATAGAAAAAACTAATGTGTGGTTGTCCTCAAGGATAGATATCCAGCTTGCAGAAAAATGTGGATGCAAAGTGGCTGCAAAAGGAGGAAACGCATACGCATGTATTGTAACCTATATACAAAATTCGGCCCAACATTTTCTTTGTATATTACAAGCACAATAATAAAATTGTGTATAGACTAATAATAATTATGATGATTATCCCAAAATAGGATGGAGTGAGCATTAGTGAGCGATACATACTTTTGTTCCATTCATACTAGAAGTCAGAGGGCGCCCTCGAGCAGAAACTCCACATTTGCCTCAGAGAAGTGATATAATTACGTTTTCAGGAAATCCATAATGTGAAGCTTACACTGTAGCTGAATAAAAAGAAGATAGAAACGCTTTGACTGATTAAACATGAAGACAATAAACACATGACTGACTGCGACAATAAATTTTGTATTTGAGTTCTTCAAGCCGCCTTGGGTATTTTCATAATCATAAAGTGTATTTATAATGCAATGCTAATCGACATTGTCACTTTATCACTTTATAGAATATTGTAAAATAATATATTGCGTGCCTCATTCTGTGATGATAAGCCACATTTGTTTTAAACGTTGTGTTTTGATGGACAACGGGTTTATGAACGCTTCGAATTACAAGTTTGGGAAAATATTGGACGCATGTTGCTTTTTCAAATGCATGTTATAAGAGACTCAAACTCGCAGACCCCTAACTTTTTAACGCTTGTGTAACTTCTAAAGTCTATGTCTGTTTAATGTATTTTATGTATTCTACATTGTTACGTTTATTATGTTTGAACCATGTGGTAGCCTAATGTTAAAGTGCCGTTTCATGGACATTTTGTCCACACCAAACAACATAAATGCTATAGTGGTTTGAGTCATATGTGGTGAAATGTTGAACCACTGTTCTGAACTCAAGGTTTTTTGTTATGTATTTGTGATGTTTATGCACTTGAAGTCACACGTTTAACCTTGTGTGTTACGATAGCCTCGCTCTTATGTAAAACACTACACCTTGAACTGAAGAGTCATGAAGGTGAGAATAATTAGTGTGAGACTTTGTATTATGGTCACTCGGTCTGGCAACCTTTACCTCTGGGATCTTTTGACCTCTATTATGTGAGCTTTATTACTGGGTTAATTGTTAACTAAAGCAATGACTGCAGTATTTCAAGATGTAGCCTAGGACAGTTAGTTTATTTGTTGCTCACCCCTTTCAAGATGAGTGTGAGTTCAGACTAGAGATATGCATAATCCACATCTTCATAATAGACTAGTCAGTGGTTTATCTTAACGACTAATTGGTTTATGGTCAAATACACAAGACACGATGATAACTTGACGCAATGTCTTACATTGCTAATGTTGTATAATGCTGATACTAATGTTATTTAAATAATAGTAATAATTTTATGAATAATAAGTTATACAAATAATAATGTCATGACACCAAAGTGTTGCATTGGCTGTAGAGATGAGGTTTTAAAGAGGATGAATTTGGGGACTCTAGTTCTCAGAGAAGATTTTAGCATGACAGGAGGGGTGTGTGATTAGTGTGTGTTGTGCTGGTACCTTGACTGGATTAGGCCTGTCGTGGACAGCTGACTCAAATGTTTTTTTTTCTTAAGGGGTGATATTTTAGCCTGGCTCCGCCCTCCTACGTTTTTCCACTCAATTTTCATTTTCCTTCCGTCTGGGTTTGCGGTGTATTCGTGGGTTTTCTCCGGCCAAATTTTTACCGGTCCAATCAGCAAACAGAGGGAGTGGCTGAGAATGATGACGTTGAGGTCGTGCGCTAGTTTGAGTTGTAGGGTTACGTCACGACCAAATGTTAGCGATTGGTTATGGCAGGTCCAGAGTGGCTCTGGGCCGATCCAATAGTTTTAAACTTCAACAGAGTACCTGATGCCTTCAAGGAAGTTAACGCTCGTCAATGGAGAGTGGCCAGACTCTCTGTACAAATGAAATGTACTAGACTCTGGTAGGATCAGGCTAGTGATATTTGCCATCTTAAATCGATTTCCAGGGCATTTTACCTAGTGCAATTTGTCAAATTGTGCATTGTAATTTTTACATTTAATCAAATTGAATTAGAATATTAAGACACTGTAGGATTTTATCAATCAAATGAACACAACATTAAAACACTTCTTTAAAACAAAAATTGCAGTATAATTGCAGATTATTAATTACATATTACACTATTTAATGATGGGGTCTCTAAATTCATCCCCTTTAAAGCCCAGACCCTAGAATAAAACTAGATAAACCAGTCAAACTCTTTCATTCACAAACCTTTCCTGATCCATTCCTAGACCTTCTAAGCTCAAATAAACAGAAATTGCAGTGCATATTTTATCACAACTAGCTAGTAATGGTGGAAAGATTTGTAAGAAATGCAAATCTCTAAGCTGTCAGATTTGCCTCTTTTATTTACTTCTGTTTTATGTCCTGACAAAATAACCTTATCTCTTCAAATATAAAGAGTCGTGCAGCCTGTTGCCCTGATAAAATGTGACATGGTAGGTCTCTGTGTCCATGTGTGTGAGACTGCATTGTGGTCAGCTGCAGACAGTGCTGTGTAATACAGTGCAGTAAGTCTGTGGGGCCTCCAGACAGGATGAAGAGCTCATATGGTGATTTTAGCCTCCCTCAGCAGCCTGGCCGGCTCCCACGCGCCTCGTCTGGATTTAGGTTACTGAACAGCACCCAGAGGTCACACAGCCACCTCCCCCAGGTTACTGCCGGACACGCATATTGCAGAAGGACACGTTCTTTCAGCTGTTGTAAACAAGAAACTCTAAATGCAGGGATTATTTTAGCCTGTCAGTCTTTAAGGCTCTACTTTTCAGTATAATGTTTCTCACGCTCTGACGCGGCGAATAAGTAGGCCAGTTCGATATTAGGCTCTTTTTTTTTTTTTTTTTGGTAGAAGAAATCCTCTCAGCTCTTGTCTCTGTGCGGGACAGATGCTTGGATGACTATTGACCAAGGGCCGACATAAATACCCTGTTTCTTTTCAACCTTGATTCCTGCCGGTCCTCTCTGTGTGAGTTTAGTGCACTCTGGAACCAATTAGCTTTCTCATTGCAGACCAGACCCGGTTTGAAGATTCTTTGAAAGCACAATAATCATCATTGCGTGTTGTATTTGAGTACTTCTGATGGTGTCAGACAAGCTGTCAAGTGCGCAGACAGGCGGACATCTGTCGGCATTGTTGCCATAAGGTTGTAGCCTCTTTGGTGTTGGCTCAGTGCTGTGATTAATACACCACACACAAGATTCAGGATGTCCTCCTCCTCCAGTCACTCCTGACTGAGTGCATTTCTCTCATTCCTCTGTATTGTGCTTTAAACCACTCATTCCCCCAAGGTATGACTCCGGTTTCCCTTCGTTTCTGTGCCCAGTGACTCAGTGATGGGGAAGTCTGTCCGCCTGTCCCCATCTTTGTGCTTCTTACCAGGGGAGCTTGGCGGATCCAATGTGGAAGTCAGAGTGGCTGACCTACTGTATTTTTGCCCAAGGAAATGCCTTGTCTCTTCATGCACATGAGGAGGTTTAGCATTCCAGTTTACCCTCTTGGCTGACAACTCATTTGTATGAGGTTGGATGGGGATATATTTTTAAAGGCCTCTGGCATTCTGATCGACCTAACAAAATGGCTTCCCACAGTTTAATCTTCAGCACAGAGCGAGGATTTGGCAGTGGAAAGTGGGAGAAAGAGAAACAAAGAACCAGGAAGGAGGGTGGAGGATATCTCCGGAAAAGCTCATGGATATTTTATTCGTGCTGGGGGCCCAACGTCTTGTGTTTCAACCCTGCATATGGTAGGGCTTTGCATGAGTGTGTGCAACACAGTCTTTCTCATATCCCTCCAGCCCTCACACCACTGTAACTCAAAACTAAGCTGTGAATGGGAGTGTCACCTCTGATTCTGGCAGGAAATGAGTCGAGTAGGCCACATTCTTCAACCCCTGGCTGGTTCTTCATTTCAAAATTAGTCTGGTTCATAACTCAATTACAGTCATGGCTTGTGTATGCCAAGTTTGTATTGTCTGTACTAGGGCTGAGCGATTAATAGTAAAATCGTAATCGTAACGTGGCTTAGTGCGTTATATTTACATTCATCTGCTGTGTGTTTCAGAGTGAAGTGCGGCATTGTGCACGTGCATATATACAGACGTGCATACCCCTTAAGTGTTTTTTGTCTAAAGCTAGGTTTGCTCTAAAGTCACCATGACTATTTTTGCCTTATATTGTTGGAATATTGCAGGTTTTTTATTATTAATGATTTATCCATGCACATTTTTTAAATATAAAAAAGTAACTCCTCTCCTCCCTCCTCCCTCCTCCTCCTCCTGTCTTCTCCTCTCTTCTCGCTGTGCACCTGCCTTGCATTCTCCACCCCTGCTCACTGGATGCTTTACTCATATTGAAGAAATACAGAGATAAATAACCATTGGTTCATAGTCTGGTGAGTTACACCATTGCATGTCAGCTTTACGGTGCCCCCCTCCCCACCCCCAAGCTTTAACCTCATATGTCAGCAAACTACTTGCCTTGCAAACAGCTGCAGAACCCGCCAGAGACTCATTCCCATCTACTGAGTAATGTTCCTTTGGTTGCACACGTGTTCTTTTGCTAATTAACTATGTGAACTGTCTAATGGCTTGTGAACTAGCTCCGCCATTACGTCAGGTAAAGCACTGCTTTTATATTCAAGTCAAGAAATAAGTGGGTGGGAAACCAAGAATAGAGCCTCTTCTGTCTCCCATGCACCCACCCTCATCAGTCACTACACCAGCTGTCCTAATGCGAGGTATTGAGGATACTCTGCACTGACTAGCAGAGATGATGAACTGTCTGGTTTTGAGTTGGGGTTTTAAATTGGCAACTCAGTACCAGATTTGTTTGTCATGCACAATTGAATTTCGATGGATTCATGCTCTTGCTAGTCAATAATTCACTTTAGAAACTTGCAGTCAGCTCCTCTGACCATGTCCTTATTACAAGCAAACTGTATTTAATATAGTCTGGCTCATTTTTTTTTCTTTTTCCTTGTGTAGTTTTTGAGGATACATTTCTCACAGCCTGCCCTCTGCCTAATTTGGCTGCCAGGTGTCTATCAGCGGATCCCTAATATATCCACTGATAGACGCATCCGCTGATAGACACCTGCTTTCAAATGCTCCCGTCTGTATCTGTGTAAGCGCTCTTCGAAGACATGTTTTTGAAACGTTGATCATTGTAGCCAATCATAGACATATATGTTGAGCGCGTCAATACAATGGCCAATCATACATTTTGAGCTCGTGCACACTACGGCCAATCAGAGGTGTTTTAAGAATCCGTTCAACAGAGCTCAAAATGCTAGAGGGAAATCACATCTGGTATCGTCACATTTTTTAAATTTCAGTACTGACTTGGTACCGAAGTCGATACTTTTGACAACACTAATTGACCTATAGGACTTTACAAACACACTTTTCGAGCTGCTAATCCACTGTAATGAAATGGTTAAGACGATGGATGATCTCCCATCTCTGATAACACCATACCAGACTGTTTGGCCTCCTATCAAAGGGCTTAATGAAAGTGCATGGGCAGTTGTGTTTGTACAGCTCCGGGCAGTTCTCCACGCTCAGCACTGGGCAAATAACACCCTCCGAACACACCGCTTTTACGTGTGCGGCGGGGTTGTTTGTCAGTTTGTGCAGCTGGGCTGCAGTAATTCTGAAGTGTTGTGCGTGTTTGTGCTGCCAGTCACTCATCCTATGATTAGGAAGCAGTTAGAGCAACAGGAAAAACCCTCTTTAAAGGACCCACTCCAGTGTGTACCGTTCATGAGCTTCATTTTTCGGGAGCTCTGCCAGTGTTTGAGAATGGCACTCTTGTGTTTTCCTGTTAGTAATTGTCATGTGATCGGTCACACAGTGTCATTTTGAGGTTTTTGGCACGGTGGATTGTTCAGGATTTACGACATAGCTAAATCTACTGTACAGTAGCCTAATATAATTATTTCTGTCAATTTCTTCAAGTTAAACCGAACTTTTATTTTGACGGGTTGCTGTGAAGACCTTTGAGTTTCTGTGTGTGTATGATATGACGATAGTTTTTCTTCAAATTAAACGGTAAAATGCTCATGAAGTGACTCTGAGAGTTGCTCTGGAGATGAACTTCATCATGTCATCATATCGTGAGGCAGCAGAGACTGAAAACAGCGCGAGCGTCACTTGTGCTTCTGTGTGTGTGTGTGTGTGTGTGTGTGTGTGTGTGAGAGAGAGGTAAATGAAACTGCGCGTCTGCGCCATTCATTCACACAGAGACAAGCAGAACATGCAGGGTTAATATTTAAATAGTCTTTTTGCAGTTTAATATACACAGACACTATATATAGCGTGGTATATATCGGCTACAGACAGTGCTCCAAGTAAAAAAGTTAGTCTGGAGCCCTGCACTTAGATAAAAACACGGAAGTGAGTTAAAGCAGCTGCCTATTAGTGGGTACCGAATATACCCGGTACTACAGAAATGCTGGTATCGTTACATTTTCAGTACCGAAGACTTTGACAACACTATACAGGAATATCTATTAGGGTGTATCGGCCTATAATTGGTATCGGCCGATAAAAGCATATATTTTCAATATTGGCCGATGATCAGGGCCGATTTTATCCTGTCAGTCAAAAGGGGGTGGAAAAACTGCAACTCATACTGTGTGTGAAGAAAATGTCTTGTGTTGAAATTTGGGCTGTTGAAGTTAACTTGACAATAATGCATTAACAGCTAAAAAAAATAGCGACGTTAAAGCTGGTTCTACTTGACCCTTTGAATCACCTGTAGTTCAAGCCAGGGTTGCCAGGTCTGCGTTGTTTCCCTACACCAAAAAATTTTCGTAGCGCTCATCCCATCCAATAATCGCAAGGAGGAGCTTTGTTACTTCTAATAAAAAAATAAAAAAAGTCTCAGCTTTCAAATTTTGTTCATTTTATCACAAAATTCAAACAATTCAAATGGCGGTTTGACGCTTTTAAATGTGACATGACAGATTGCTGTAGCATCAAGGATTTTCTTCTACTTTAATACAAGTTATACATGAAAAAAATTAATTAACATCAAAAGGTATGTTGAAAGATACAACTTACTGAAATGTATCATGTCTCATGTAATTACTCAATCAGTGATTCAACCGCAGGAAAGTCAGTAAAACTGCTTGTGAACAATGTCACTTGACGTTGCATTTACCATATTAGTTATCCAGTGTTTAAAGTTTGTCTGTGAGCTATAATAACTAAATAATATAAATATAAATTTGTCATGAAGACAAGCGTTTATAAAGATTACCTTATGTGCAACTGAGTTGAATACAAACATCAGTTTTTATTTGTGTAATTATTGTATTTGAAAATAAATAGGCCTAGCTGTTCAATATAATCGTTTAGGCTCTGTTGTTCATTTTAACCTTTAATATTATAGTAATGTACCAAATGAGAGGGTTCCCTGTATAGTTTACAGCATTAGTTGGGATTGTCTTTATTTTTTTTTTTTTAAGGAAATTAAAATACCGGTATCGGCAGGTACCATTCTGAATAATCGGCTATCTGTATCAGCAGAGAAATTTACTATCAGTGCGTCTCGTTTAAATGTCCGCGCTCATTATTTTCTCAAATAAGTGACTGATATAACTATGCCACCTATAACTATGCATTTTCAAAATTGACTAGCCAGTTTGTTGCGTGAACTCATCTACCTCACTCATATTCTAAAATGGAAAAGACAAAATTTGGGAAAAATAAAATGGGATTTGGGAAAAAATAAAACCGATTTTACAGGGCCCTATAATAAAGGCTGCTGAAATGTTAAAAGGCTGAATACATTTTAAAACATCTTTATATCTATTTTAAATATATTAGAAGGATATAAATCATTCATTTAAAATTGTAATAATATTTCACAATATACTTTTTTTTTTCTGTATTTTGATCAAATAAATGCAGCCTTGGCGAGTGACTTTTACAAACATTATAAACCTTTGCTGACCCCTGAACGGTAAGTAAATAGGATAAATAGAGACCTATTGATTTGCAGCAGTAAAAAAATTGGCTAAAAGCCATTGGCTACATTTGACATTTGCACTCAATAATTAATGGAAAAAATATCCATCTGCTGGGCTGAGCCCATAAAATCCTGTTGTGATGTAGTTGCTTTAAATGGAGGGGATGTTACAGCCCTGACTGCCTGTGATAAAAGTTGTGTCTGACAGCAAAGTTTCTGCCTCCGTTCCTCCTTTGTTTCCATGGCTACAGATGTGGAAAGCTCCTAAAGGGAAGCTAGGGTGGTGAAGCTTTGAAATATCTGCTGCATGTATATTTGATTACTCTGTGACTGCTGTAGCTGAAGCTCTGCCACTCCTAAGGGATCTGCCTCAGCTCCGTCATACCTGCGGACTTTGATCTGAGCCTCGTATGCAGCGCGGCACCTCCACTTGGGTTATTGGTTGCCACAGTAACCGTTATTGGGAGGTGATGGACAGCCTGGAGGCTGAAGACGTGATGGACTATGGAACCACCCTCCCCCACTCTCTCCTTCTCTCCCTGTGAATGCCGAGATGAATTTCACAGCTAATGAGGCAGTGCCCTCCCCAAGTCATGGAGCTGTGTGTGGGTGCTAACAGAGGTATGCCGTTTGGCTCTTCTGTCCACAGCGATGAATTTCCAGCTCTCTGACCTTTTGAAGATCCTTTCCTCTTGGCTCATTATTAGGGCATAAACTATACCAAGCATTAGGGCAGCATGAAACCTCAGCGTAGACCAATTAGTGGCTGATCTTGCATGACTCCTGTTCTGCAGGAACTGTCTGCATTTCCTCCTTTTCAGCCTGTTTCTTCGTCGCTGTATTGGCAGTTGGATTTCAATAAATAAACTTCTGCAATGACACCGATAATACATACAAAATAAAGGAAGCAAGTATGTTTTGCTGTCTTTGCTTTGCTTTGCTTCTTTTTTCTGGGATCCCGATTTTAACAGAAACACTTGGCAAGCTTTTCTGTGATGTGCGAACTGGGATTGAGGAAAGATACTTCTGTTGTCATCAGCAGGAGGATCCAGCCATAAATTTTATGTGCTTCACATGCAGTGTTTTTTCATTGTGCCTTTACAGTACTTAAAGGAATAGTAAACCCAAAAAGTGTCATTTCAAAACTGAATGACTTTCATTCTTCTGCAGAACTCAAAAGGAGATATTTCAGCTGTTTTGTCTGTATAATGAAAGTCAATGGGGTCCAAAACAACATTGAACCCACTGACTTTTGTTGTGTGTGACATGGGCATTTTCCAAAATATCTCTATTTTTGTTCTGCAGAAAATGACAATTCTCATTTTTGACTGAACTGTTCGCCTATGTAATAATTACACCAACATTATTGAACAATGCAATATAAGCGATTGCACTTAAAAGGTTTTTCAGCACTGTAGCACAGCTCTCAGATAAATGTTTTTAGATAATCGTGTAAACCGATGAAAGGGACAGTTTGCAGCCATTCTAATGTTTTAGCGTTCATAAATTGGACAAAATTGTTTGCAATGTCATGTGTTGAGCGGCATTCATTTGTACTGTTCCCGTTCTGACAGCACGCACAAATTAGTCATGGGAGGAAAAAAAACTCTTTAGAGGCAGAACACAGCCTTACTCTGTTTGTCCAGCAACACACTCAGACCACACAATTCAGAATCAACCATTGTCAAGCTGCGCTGCATATGATTCCTCACTGTTTCCTGTTGTGCTGTGACTGCAGTGCAGTATCGGCTTTTACACTCTGCACTGATATGCTCATTTTTCTTGTCTAAAATGATGCAGGTCATTGGTTTCCTATTACTTTGTCCATTGTGTATACAGTGCATTTTTGATGAGATGAATATTGCTGCTGACCAGACCTGCTCCCTCTCACACCACGGCGTGTCAAACATGAGCTGACACCAAACTTCTTCACAAATGCTGCTTCTCTCAAGTGTGCCAAATCCCATTGAAAAGCATCAAATCACATTTCAGCCTTAAACAGAATGACCTTTTGATATTTTCACATTAGGTGAAGGCTAGCAAAGAAAAGAAAAACTTTCAGGCAGACGCTTAAGCTTTACATATTCAGGGAAAAGCTGTGTTTTTTTTTTTTTTTTTCAGGTTGTGCTGGGACAGCCCCAGCAATCCCTCTTGGGGTACTAGAGGAAAGGGATCCTGATCATGTCAGTTAGTTTGTGGAATGAGGCCCTTCAGATAAAGGCTGTTTTCAGAGCAGATTTACATGCATCAGATTTTATCCAAATTCATACATAACAGAGCAAGTGGTGCATCTGTTGATATATCTGACTAATTTGATGTTTGTTTGTTTTCTTTCAGTATTATGTGCCAAGAATCTGGCAAAGAAAGACTTCTTCCGTAAGTATAACTCATTTCACCTCATTATTCATTATTTTCATCCTTTGTGTACCTTAAAAATGTTCACACCAAAATTAAAATGTTTCCTTTTACTGCCGCTCATTCACTTCAGACCTGCAAGGCTACACAAGAGGAAAGATTCTGAATAATATGCTGGGTTCCATGTTATTACAATAAATTTGGGTTTCAAGAAATGCTTCTCAGAAGAAGCCCATGAGAATTGAATTTTCGGAAGGCAATCTGTTAACTTTGTGAGAGAGAAATACTGCTGCAAAATCATTCAAATCAATTTTGCGAACTGGACCAACCATTTCATTGAAAATGTCCATCTCAAAGAACAATTCACTTTGCAAATAGGACATCACTACTTCTCTCTTTAACTTTCATAAATGTGCCAAGGAGAGTTTGAGTGGATTATCAGTGAATTATAACTTAAATTTGGGTCTGTTTCTCAAACAAAGCTATCACATTATTTCAGAAGGCTTGAAATGTAGAGCATGCATTGTAACCTCTTCAGTAATGCATACATTTGCTTTTATTTTGGAGTTTGACAGCTCCAGTCCTCATTCTATTTCACTGTAAATTCACATTTATATTGAAAAGAGTTGCCAGGATATTCTTCAGATTCACTTTTTTGTTTCACATAAAGTCAAAGGAGTTTGGAATGTCAAGTATTTGACTAAATTTTTGCTTTTTTTTTTTTTTTTGCTTTTGGGTGAACTTTTACTCGACTTCAAATCCTTCGCATTCGCAGAAATGGCTTTATAGGAACTGTTTGTGATTCTGTAGAGCCTCTCTCTCCTGTAAGAGCCGCCCACTGGCTGCTTTTATCACTGGGGGAATTCACATCCTCATTCAGTGGCTCCTCATCAGATTCCACCCACTACAACATGAGCACACTTCACTGTTCTGGAGCCTGGGCTCTCGATCCCAGCTGTTCTGACTGACAGGCTTGTTTGCCCCACTG
This sequence comes from Scardinius erythrophthalmus, assembly GCF_964197995.2. Lineage (NCBI taxonomy): Eukaryota > Metazoa > Chordata > Actinopteri > Cypriniformes > Leuciscidae > Scardinius > Scardinius erythrophthalmus. The sequence continues at coordinate 38,862,653 of NC_138221.1, forward strand.
GCCTCGTCATTGTGTGTCCCACATATTATTCAAATGTCTGGTGTGCGTCATTCATAGATCCTGTTTCTGTGCCATGGCCATTATGCTTCTCGTATAACAAAAGGCCACATGACAATGTATGACGAAGACAGGCAAAACAAGGCCAATTGTCCCTGGTAATTATACAGTGAATTATTAGTATTTATGTTTTACAACAGATGCAGCATGTATTTTTCAGTAGTCTTTTTCTCCCCACTCAAATAATTTCAGTTAAAAGACTCATATTATCACGCCACCAAATGAACGGTTCACAGATCATGTGAATTTCAGTTACACCAAGCAAAATGCATTGCCAAGTCTATAGCTAAGCAACACAATATAGGACTAAAATTATTAGAAATGTGACATGGAAATAAACATTCACAACAGTAATTTAAATATAATTGCAGTTGGCGACAAACTGGAAAATAACTGTTGATATGCGCTTTTAGCAGATTTCATCTAACCCATGATGTAATGTTTGCGAAGAAATTACTCTTTTGAGCTGGTTGTTTTAATAAATCAGTCGAGAACCTTCACGAACCAGTCTCATACTAAGTTTTCAGTTTGAATAATCTAACATCTGACTAAGAAACATCCAAATACAGTATGTAATCATGTAACCAAAATACTGTTGGTTATTGTTAGCATATACACTAACATGTACTGTTCACCTGTGCCAACCAATTGTAAGTTGGAATCTGTTTTAATGAAGAACTTTGCTTGGGTGTGGTCAGTAACATGTTGGAACCATAAAGCAAAATTTAACTGTAATTTTTCAGTCAGGCCAAAATACTCTCAAGGCTGGAATATACTACATGACTTTTGCCCAAATTGCCGAAAGTCAACCGCCAGCTCCAAGTCGATTTGCGGATATTGGCCAGTCGGAGTTGACAGATTTTTACAGAAAGTTGTGTAGTGTATGATTGGCACATTTACTTTACACTTTTATACTTTTTTTTTTTGCTGCAGACTTTGAATACACCCAGTCAAATATATTTGATATTTTGAGCTGAATTTTGAACACATTAATTTAATTTGCCACATATCTCCAAACAACGAGGTACATGCTTCTGCGTGAGTTGTTCGTTCAAGTTGGTCATCTTAGTTTATATAATTTTATATAATATCATGCAGTTGTGGCCTAATGGTTAGAGAGTCGGATTTGTAACCCGAAGGTCGCTGGTTCGAGTCTCAGTACTGGCAGGAAATGTAGTTGGAGAGTGAATGAACAGTGCTCTCTACCACCTGAGGTGCCCTTGTGCCGCCAGGTACCAAGTTTGACTGGGCTCCCCGGGCGCCCCAGCAAAAAGGGCTGCCCACTGCATCCGGGTGTGTGTTCAATACTCATTGGTATGTGTGTGTGCACTTGGATGGGTGAAATGCAGAGCATAAAGTCCGAGTATGCGAAACCATACTTGGCTACACGCCACGTCACCTTTTTGGTCTAGGACTCTGGAGAAAAAATAAATCCAAATATTTGCAGTCTATCTAAATTCTTGGAGCTGTCATTGTGGAAGCTGCTTAGCTGTCCAGATTGTACATATTCTTTCAGAGGGCAGAGTGAGGACAGTGTGTGACGGCCGAGTTTGTCCTCAGTTGTTTATTTGTATTCCTGCCACACTGTCGTTCTGCTGCAGGGTTGCCTGATCCTTTCGCCAAAGTGGTGGTGGATGGCTCGGGTCAATGCCACTCTACAGACACGGTCAAAAGCACATTGGACCCCAAGTGGAATCAGCATTACGACTTGTGAGCAAATTTCCTTACTAATGGCAGATTTTTTTTTAATGTTCTAAGTGGTATTCATGATGTTGTGCAGTTTCAGTAATTTAGTTAATCTTTAAAATAATGTTAGCTAGTTATTTGAAACAGAAGTTCACTGGAGGAACTTGCTAAATTGAGTTTTTCCGCAGGTATATTGGGAAGACAGACTCAATCACCATTAGTGTATGGAACCATAAGAAGATCCATAAGAAGCAGGGGGCGGGTTTCTTAGGCTGTGTTCGGCTCCTGTCCAACGCCATCAGCAGACTAAAAGACACAGGCTGTGAGTGTGACACTTTTTATAGCCAGCACTTTTTATAATCTCTTAATTGTGCCTTATCACAGTTTTTAATCATTTCTCTGCAGTCTATAAAAGTTTGATAACCTCATACATCAAAATTTTGATTACACCATATTATCTGTCTCACCATCAGACCAGCGTTTAGACTTGTGCAAGTTGAACCCATCTGACAGTGATGCCGTCCGTGGGCAAATCGTTGGTATGTATTGAACAGTGCAGGTAGAACTTGTACAGAACTTTTCAGGTACAATGGCCCCAAAATGTATTTAGCAACACTTTTAAATGGATGTATTTGCACTGGATAACAAAATGTCAAACCAAGTGTTCATTTTGAAGAAAGATAACACAAGTAGTCAAAACATTTAAGATGACATTTTCCTCATAAAAGTGTAATTCTGAATAAAGCACTAGCATTATTTGTTTGCTGAGGCCACTTAGTTGGATATTTTGTATTTAATGCAATGAAGTTCATACATTGTTTTTTATATGGTCCAAATACTTTGTAACCACTGTGTAAAATTGAATCTAAATTCTCAAACAAAAATCAGTTGTTCATCGCTAAATCAGTATTTTCTGCTTAACGAAGAGCCTCAATGTGCAGACTTTTCTTTACCGTTTTCTTCACTTTTGTAGTGAGCCTGCAAACCAGAGACAGAATTGGCAGTGGAGGGCCTGTGGTCGACTGTAGAGGACTAGTAGAGAATGAAGGGTGAGTCGTCTTCTGTCCTGAAGATGCACATTTATTTAGCACTGGACCTGACTGGCTACCTGCCCAGATAGAAAGCACTTTATTTGAGCTTCCTAAAGACCAGTTAGTTTCACAGTTCATCACTGTTTAATCATCAATACTTAGTCAGAACATTTGGCCCAGTCTGTAAAAATAATAAAGGGCTGAACTTTCTTTTGTGTAAGATGATTATGATATTACCTAGCCACACCTATGTCACCTGTGTTAAATCAGCTGAAAAGTAATTTTGGAAATGATACATGAAAGTTATTATATGTCATGGTAGATTATGAAATGACTTATTTGTGTAGGATAGGTCCTGAGACAGTTGTTAAAATATTAGGGGCAGTTTTATGTTGTCCTAAATGTTTGTGTCTGTTTGTTGATGTAGCCGTGTTTTCACATCTGATCTGTATATGTTTCAGGCCAGTTTTTGAGGATTCGGGGCCTGGACGGCCTCTCAGCTGTTTCATGGAGGAGCCCATGCCATACACAGATCCCACAGGGGCCGCTGGCGGAGGAAACTGCCGTGCACTTGAGTCACCCAATCAGGAGCAACGACTCCAAGCACAACGGATCAGAAACCAAGATTCCCGAGGGCACGCACACACACCTCAAAACAGACCACACGGACACCAGTCCCCCGACCTCCCTGAGGGCTACGGTAAGTGTGTGCATATTAGCAGTGAGTCAGCATGGTCGAGTTAATGAAGTTTACCTAGATTTATTGTATTTTTTTAATCAAATTGTTTTAGCTCTTTATTTTTAGTGCCGGTGCTTTAAAACACTACTTGATATCCAGACACTGCTTTTGTAACAAATTGCACCTACTTCAATACACTTCAAATAACCTGGTGTGAGCAATTTTCCTGTCATTATGTTTAATCTACAAGTCACTGTTGTTTTTTAAGTGATAGTTTTGCAATAAAAGATTTATTTATAAATATTTCACAAAAATATGCAGTTTTGCTCTTCTCAGTGTGTATACATGATTTCTTACCCTCAGTACTGCTGAAGTCCACTGAGACTAATACAGCTTAGCGCTCTGGGTAGAGGCTACTGAAGTGCAGTGAACTGGAGAGTCTGAGCTCTGAAAGAAGTCTATTCTATGTGGCACTGCTACTTTAGTTGAGCCGTGTGGCTATTGCGGCCCGCAATATACAGGTGGATTGGCTGTGGTACAACCTCTCATTGGAGTGTAACCATGCCTGACCCTTCTGGTGTTGTGGTCGAGTCCTCTGCCGTGACCGGTGGACGCCGCCAGTGTAATTAAATCTCAGACTAGACATGCCACACTAGCTGTGTGCAGTCTGAGAACTGGATGCTTTGCAATAGCCCTGGCTCTCATTCAGGTTACGTGTAAACCTCTGAGTTAGCTGTTGCTCTTTCACTCTTGACATGTGTCTCTTGTCTTTTCTAATTCAGAGCAAAGGACCACTGTGCAGGGCCAGGTCTATTTTCTGCACACACAGACTGGCGTGAGCACCTGGCATGATCCCAGAATACCCCGGTAGGTTTAATCACCACCCGCCTTTGCTGAAATAACGATTGCCCCTGTTTGATTTCTCCTCACTGCTATTGTGATATTGCTCTAATCATAGCTCTTTAATGTCCACAATCAGCTTACTTAATAATCAACAATCTCACTTGATAGCTGCTACTGTTGACATTGCGAAGCTTAATCATTTGCTCGTCATCATAATAATGATTTCAGGAGCATCAGGAAAGAGACTTGAGAAGCAGCCTGTTAGTGATAGGATCATCACAGGGTGGGAAATCAACACAAGCCACTAGTCCACCACAAGTGCTTATTGCACAGTGGCAGGCTATTTTACCTTATCAGTCACTGTAGCGTGTGACCTCAAATGGGCCTTTTTTTAGATTGGCCCAACACCATACTTGTATATTCAACATGACCGTGTGATGTTTTGAAAAAGTACTGTCTTTCAAGTTATTCTCAGCTTCAATGTCTGTCCAAACTTGAAAAAGGCTTTCAATCAGTTGTAGAGGGTGCATGGAAAAACTCAAAACATCTGATTCATGATCACTGATGAAATTTATTGAAGGTCTTCCAGACAAGAAGTTGATGATCTAAATTAATTTTCTTAAATTCAGTACTAATTCATATGTTTAGCTGAACCAGTGGTGTATCATAAAGTTGATGAATACATAGTGGCTTTTCCCAGCTGTCCTTAAACAAACTCAGCATACAGATTTTAGCATCTTTCTCCTTTGGTTTTATAACCAGTATCACCAACTTGGGAAGGGAAAGCACGTCTGCTTCACAAACAAAGATCTCTCTGCACGCTTGGACTCTCACACACACCTGCTCCTGTGTGACATGTGCACGTTCACTGGCCAATCAGATTCTTTGCTTCTCCCACATTGCACTACTATGTGCTCACAACCAATAGTTTCCATTCTTTTTAATCTCTGGTCTAAACATGTTACTCATTTTATCTTTATTTCAAATTTAGCTTTTAACGCTGTCGACTGTGTGTTTGGATCTTTAGTTGCGCCAACATCTCTGTATATAAGACAAGTCTGTCTGATTGGTGGGCATCTTTGTCATGTTATGCCTTGCAGCTTTTTTCTATTTGGGTAATAAGTTCTAGCTCTACTTGAATGGACAATAGTTATATTCAGCAAGGATGCATTTAACTGATCAAAAGTCACAGTTTAGACCATTATAATGTTACGAAAGATTTCTATTTAAAATAAATGCTGTTTTTAAACTTTGTATTCATCAAAAAATATAATAATTAAACAATTATAATTGAATAAATTACATTTCAAAATGTATTCAAATAGAAAACAGTTCTTTTAAAGTGTAATATTATTTCACCATTGTGGCTGGAGGACAAAAATAAGTTAATTTCCCACCTAGGAAGAGGGTGAAGAGGCAGAGTTTTAGGTCGCCATTATATATGTATTGAGCAGCAGGTGTGATGGGTGCGCTTGCTCCTTCAGGGATTTGAACAGCGTGAGTTGTGAGGAGCTGGGCCCTCTGCCGCCCGGCTGGGAGATCAGGAGCACTGTGTCAGGACGAATTTATTTTGTCGACCACAATAATAGAACCACGCAATTCACCGACCCCAGGTTACACCACATCATGAGGTAAAACATCTTTCACATCGGCTCTGCTCATAACATCTGATTACTCATCCCAGCTCTTAAATTATCCTGTTAATTATTCACCACAATGAATAAATCATCCTTGTGTAATTAAACTTGCTAGTAATGATTGTTGCTTGCTCGTATAAGAGTTTATTAAATTAATTCTCGACATTTAATTCCTAATCGTCCCTAGTGGGAGTGTAACCTGAATGATGCATGAAAATTACATGGTCCAGTGGTTTGATAAACTGCTATGAAAGTGCGGAGGTATTGGTTCACATGTGACATTTGTGTGTGTTTTGCACGTGATGAGCAGCCAGCACTCTCAGGTGAAGGAGTCGAGCCAGGCTCTGCCCGTACAGATGGAGGTTGGTATTGAGGAGGGTGACGGGGAGTTACCGGTGCGCTACGAGAGAGATCTGGTCCAGAAACTTAAAGTTCTCCGTCATGAGCTCTCCCTGCAGCAGCCTCAGGCCGGCCACTGCCGCATTGAAGTGTCCCGTGAGGAGATCTTTGAGGTACTCACAGTCACAAAGCTGAATAGTGGCAGTCATGTAAACATGCGTAATTTAGTTCTAACAGCACTGTGGAACTGTTTTTGTCATTGGAAGTGACTATGATATATGCATCACGATTAGGTTTGCTCTCTATTTGGTCTCTGAGCGTAGGATGTACTTAGAGAGTAGGATCCAATTTCAGTATCTTTAGTTACTCTGCAATTTTTGGACATAGCAACATGAGACACATGATTTTAGGAGAGTATATTTTTACTTTATTTACTTTAATGCACATGGCTGGTTTTACTGTATAAGATTCATCGCTGCACGTTATTCCAAAGAAAAAACGTGTTTGTAATTTCATCCCAGTGTACACTAACATTCAATAGTTTGGGGTCAGTAAGATGTTTTTGAAAGAAGTCTGTTATGTTGACGAAGACTGCATTTATTTGCTCAAATATAGTTAGAACAGTCATAATTTGAAAAATTAATACAATGAAAACTAACATTATTACAATAAAACTGTTTTCTATTTTAATATATTTAAAAATTTAGTTTAGTCCTGTGATAAAGCTAAATTTTCAGCAGCCATTACTCCAGTCTTCAGTTCATCTGATTCTAATTATCAATGTTGCACATCAGTTGTGCTGCTTTATATGTTTGTAAAAAAAAAAAAAAAAAAATATATATATATATATATATATATATATATATACTCATACTGTATACATTTTTAAAACATTTTAAATGTCTGTATTATCACTTTATCACTTGATAAAAAAATGTAATGTCCTTGCTGAGTAAAAGACCCCATACTTTTGAACGGTTATGTAATTGCTTGCTTTTTAAATATCTTTTTAAAATTTGCATCTGATTTAGTTTTTGTGACTAAAAGAAATAGCCAAATAGCAATGTAAACTTCATTTTAGGCTGGTTTAAAATTTGTTTCATTTATTATTGTTTAAAGGGATAGTTCACCCTAAAATGAAAATTATGTCATACTTTACTCATCCTGCTGTTCTAATGCTGTATGTATGCCCTTCTTTCTTTATGGAACACAAATTTTAACAAAAAATGTCCTGCTCATACTAATGGCAGTGAATATAGACCAGCGTCAAGCTTTTTTAAAAAGACGTAAAAGAATGACATAATGATCCCATGCAACATGTGCCGTATATTCCAAGTGTTCTGGGGGAATACAATAGGGTTTGGTGAAAAACAAAATGTAATTTATTTAATGAAAATCCTGACTTTGGTCGTTGGTCTTCTGTGCTCGACCGCACGTTCGTGAGACTCTATTAGCTCTGCAGTTCACTTCGACTCGCTCAGAAAAACACACAAGTTGTGAGAAATCAAGAGCAACAAAAACACATGAAATACAATGCCTAGAAATCCCCAAACCGTATCCTTGAGCACTTCTCCGGACCGGAGCTCCATTTGTCTGATGACAGATGTGAACGCGATAACTTCTTGTTATGACGAACACAACGGATATGTTCACCTCATAGAAGAAGGTACATGGGTTGTATTTCATGTCACATTTTTGTTGATCTTGACTTTTTGGCCCTAGGGTGAATAAAAGACTTAATTTTAATTTTAGGGTGAACTATCCCTTTAATTATGTATCATTTATGTCAATAATGTTTCACTCATAATTGCATCTTATTATGGAAATAAATGTGTTGTTATGTCACTGCTCTAAGTGCTGCTCTATCTGTGCAATAGGAGTCTTATAGACAGATCATGAAGATGAGACCCAAAGACCTGAAGAAGCGGCTGATGGTGAAGTTTAGAGGAGAGGAGGGGCTGGATTACGGTGGTGTTGCTAGGTAGCATATGAATCTGTTCCATATGAAAGGTTCTCATTAATTAATTTCCCCTGTGCCTCATTATTCCCCCATCTCTTTTCATACACCAGACTTGACTTTATAATTTCAACAGTTTAGCTGAATCTCAGCCAGGCTTATCAGCATGCAGGGTATCATGTTCACGATATTGCAGGTGTTCCCCTGTTGAGCACAGAGCTTAGACTGAACTACTGCCAGCAAGACTCAAATATGAGCATCTTCTTAAAAAGTCAATCTGACTTGTCTGTCTGAATTCCTGTCTTATTCCAGGGAATGGTTATATCTTCTCTGCCATGAGATGCTGAATCCATACTACGGCCTGTTTCAGTACTCAACTGATAACATCTACACACTACAGATAAACCCAGATTCATCCATCAACCCTGTAAGTCATTCAGTGTCCTATGCTTGGGATTTCCCTCTTAAACAAGACCCAGTAAATCAGTATGCTATGAAGAAGTTTAGCAAAGGCAGTGCTGCTTGGACCTTGTGGTCATCATCTGTGCTTTAAAAGATTGACTCTGTTGCAGGGTCTCATTAACTTTCCTTTCACGCCCTCTGCTGTTTTTTCAGGACCACTTGTCTTACTTCCACTTTGTTGGGCGGATTATGGGTCTGGCTGTTTTCCACGGGCACTACATTAATGGAGGCTTCACCTTGCCCTTCTACAAGCAGCTCCTGGGGAAGCCCATCCAGCTTTGTGACCTTGAGACTGTGGACCCAGAGCTGCACAAGAGCCTCGTCTGGATCCTGTGAGTGAATTTCATACGAAATCAAGTCTTTAAGACTAAAGAGAGAGTGCGGACTTATCTCGCACAGACTTTTCTACACCACTGTTGTTCCTGTCACACTTGAAAGATTCTTAAAGGGCACAAGCCAGAATGTGATACATAAAATTCAAGATTATAATTATTATTTAAAAAATAAAGTAACCTCTAATTCTTATCGTTTAGCATTAAAATAAATACATTAAAAGACTCATTTAAATATCTACACAAGAAGTTAAAATGATACACCAGCCTGTTGCTATTATGATTTTCCAAATGTTACAATAAAGTCTTCAAAACTATGTAATGACGCAAGAATAGGAAGTTTGTTTTTTAGAGAAATTCATACTTGTGTAAAGTTTATGTGTCTATAATGTTTCTACACATTACAATATTAAGAATTTAAAGGGTTGTTTTTTGTGTGTGTGTGCTGCTTTTAATGTATTCTCATTTAAATCATGTAAAAACTCTTGGTATTATAGGTTGTTCTTTTTTAAAAAAAGAAGAATATGATGGAATCACCATTGCAAATGAAATTACAACAAAAAAAACGAAGTAAAATGCACAGGCATATTTTGGGTTCAGTATAGCCAAACAAACAGCTTGATATTTCTGGATTGTTAATGGGTAGCCTGTTGAATGTAAGCAACAGTATGAATAACTGCAAAATATTTTTCTTGTGTTTTTCAGAGAAAATGACATCACGTCTGTTTTGGACCATACCTTCTGCGTAGAACATAATGCTTTTGGCAAATTCCTCCAACATGAGCTGAAACCAAACGGCAAGAACATCCCAGTCACAGAGGAGAACAAGAAAGAATATGTGAGGTATGAAGAGGAGCAAGCTTGTGGACTGCCAGGCACAGCAGATACATAACCGCTCTCTCAGAGACAGACAGCCAGCAGAGGGCAGCACTCACCCTGGCTAAAGGGGCTTGGCAGAGGTTTTAGGAGCCTCACTGCTTTTTCCCCTGTCAATTTGATTGAGTGAACCCTGGATATATATAAGCTACCGATCAAGAATGTTAGTGGGATGTCAATTTTATTGAGTCTTTGTTGTGTGCGAGTCATTGCCAAATAGAAAAGAATCTGAGGTTGTTAATGGAGAACTGTGGGGCACAGTCGCCTGTTGGTGTTCTCCATGTTCCACTGCAGATCTCTAATGATTGATTGTGTCTCTGTTAGGCTATATGTCAACTGGAGGTTCATGCGAGGCATTGAGGCCCAGTTCCTCGCCCTGCAGAAGGGCTTCAACGAACTCATACCACAGCATCTGCTCAAGCCTTTTGACAACAAGGAACTTGAGGTAATTCAGACATTTCAGACACGCTGAATGGACAGGCTGATGAAGAGACTGTTCTTAATAATATCAAAGACTTTAAAAGGGGAGAATAGAAGAATCGTAACACTAATAATGACATTTCAACCAAACAGTTACAATAGCCAACAAACTTCAAAACGATTAGCACAATGCGAGAAGCACAATACAGTAATAAGAAGTTTAATAAAATGAATAAGGCATGCTTTCGACCCTAAATAAACACAGAAGCAAGATATTAAACAGCAAATAAACACATTCTGAATCCTGACTTTGAAATGTTACTGTCAGGTAGGAGGTTAAGAATGCCAAGCTGTGGACCATCTGCCTTTAGGTTATTAAACAGCATTAATTAAGTGATCTACTACAAAGGTGTGTGTGTGTGTGTGTGTGTGTGTGTGTGTGTGTGTGTGTGTGTGTGTGTGTGTGTGTGTGTGTGTGTGTGTGTGTGTGTGTGTGTGTCTGTGTCTGTGTCTGTGTGTGTGTGTGTGTGTGTGTGTGTGTGTGTGTGTGTGTTCTCTTATGCTTGTGAATGTGATTAATGCATTGGTGTTGACAGTTATGAGTTTTGGTGATGAGTTCCCATTTACTCAAAAGAAAACCCCCAGAAAAGTGTCTTCACAACTTTCAAAAAGAGTTAAAAAAATAGAGATTGATAACTGCATTCGGAAGAAAGATATCAATTTTACCATCACTCACACATAGAGACACCCTCACAGCAGCATTAACTAGTTTCTTGTAATTTCTAGTTTCTTCTATTTTCATATTGCTTTTTTAATTTCATACAATACTGTTTAAAGGTTTGGGGGTAGTACGTTTTTTTGTTTTTGAAAGAAATCTCTTCTGCTCTCCAAGGCTGCTATTATTTGATCATAAATACAGTAAGAACAGTATTACTGTGAAATATTGCAATTTAAAACAACTCTTTTCTATTTTAAAATGTAGTTCATTCCTGTGTTGTCAAAGCTGAATTTTCAGCATCATTACTCCAGTCTTCAGTGTCACATGATCCTTCAGAAATCACTCTGATACAAGAAACATTTCTTATTATTAATGGTGAAAACAGTTATGATTTTATCAATTTAATGCATTCTTGCTAAATAAAGTAATTTCTTAAAATTAAAAAATTAAAAAAAGATCTTACTGACCTCAACCAGATACGGTAGTGTATCGCCATCAAACATATTGCAAAAAGGTATAATAAATAATTGCTCATATAGGCCTTCCTCTCTCAAAAATAATGTTTATGTTTCTCTCTGCGTTTTAGCTGATCATTGGTGGTTTGGGGAAGATCGATCTGAACGACTGGAAGGCCAACACGCGGCTGAAGCACTGTGTGGCTGACAGTAACATAGTGAAGTGGTTCTGGCAGGCGGTTGAATCGTTCGATGAGGAGAGGAGAGGCAGACTGCTACAGTTCGTCACGGGCTCCACACGCGTCCCTCTACAAGGCTTCAAAGCACTGCAAGGTGGCTAATGGATAAGCCATGTGCACTTTTAATATACCTGACATATTGTGCTTGTCAAAACTTCCTAGTCTGCCACTATTTAGTTTGTACTGGCCTTAACCCTAATGAAAAATTCCCTGACTAAAGGCAACATGAAACCCAAATGTATTAATTGTCCCAGTTCTTATTATGCAGACTAACATGTTTCACAGGTTCCCCTACCAAACAAATATCAAGCCCAACCCTACATTGCATCCTGCTGAATAATCTGATTCACTTTTAACAATATGGAATCTACAGTTGTGAATGTGTCTTTTAAAAGTAGTTTGTGTTCATGCTCACTTCTGTTGAGTGTGATGATTTGGAGAACAGTGATAACTAGAATGTATCTTTGTAAGGTTCTACAGGTTCTGCAGGACCAAGACTCTTCACTATTCATTTAATTGATGCCAACACAGACAACTTACCCAAAGCCCACACATGGTAAGATTTAGCTAAAAACTTCAAACTAATCAAAGATGCAGATGTTGTTATGTTTTCAGAAAATGTAAAGGCACACTTCCTATTGTCTTTAAAGGGGGCATGTCATATGATGAATCCAACTTTCCTTGATCTTTTTATTTAAAAGAAATGTTTTCATTTTATTTGTGATTTTAAATGTCCCATGCAAAGATTTGGGTTCAGTAAGACCTTATTTGAAAGAAATTTGTACTTTTATTCAGCAAGTATGCTTTAAATTGATTTATAGTGATATATAAATCTATTTTAAATAAATGCTGTTCTTTTGAACTCCACATTGATGATAATAAGAAATGTTTCTTGAGCACCAAATGAGCACATTTGATTATTTATATGTATGTATGTATGTTTCATGTTTCTTAAAGGCACGTTAGTAAAAAAATAAAAAGCTCAGAGAGAGTGGAAGTGGTCATATGACACTATTTGGCACTTTACTGAAATAAAAGTCAGTTTATAAATATTAAACTATAGAAATGCATGATGGGACTCATTTAAGATGGAATGCAGTCAGGGCTATTGCTGAAATACTGAACTCGCTCCTCACATATTCTTTCAGCTTTAACCGAATCGACATCCCGCCTTACGAGTCCTACGAGAAGCTCTATGAGAAGCTCCTAACGGCCGTGGAGGAGACGTGTGGCTTTGCAGTGGAGTGAGCGAGTGCCCTGTCCAGCCAGCCAGCCAGCAATGGCAGCAAACCCACCAAACAGCCCCAGCCATCCCTCTCACCCCCTCCCCTTCTCCAGGACAGACAGACTGGTGTCTCCTGACAGACTTTAGCATCACCCGCCAGTCTGAGACTGCAGCGGAGGGGAGCGAAGGGCAAAACTCTCAAAGACTAATGATTCCTCACGGTGTGATTCGGTAATCGTTTTCACATTACCACATAAGTTACGGAGAAATCGGATCAGCGTTTATTTTGTTTCTCAAAAATGCAGTTTGTATTGTCTTTGTCACTGAAGCGATGGGTTGATAGCGTATGACTGTAACGCGAGTATGTTTGTGCTGCAGTACGTAGAGCCTCGCTGAGCCTGTGGTCTACATGAAGTAGAGCCCATGTTTTAGTCTAGGTGGAGTATATTAACATACACAGAGCCTGTGACCATTAAACCAGTTTACCTACAGCAAATGTGTCTCGAAGGACAAGGGTGGTCTGCGTTGTCATGCTCTGTATGTTCGTAACTTCTTCGATTGTTTCCGTAATTATTTTATTTCCTTGCATCCTGTTCAGTACTATAGGATGGCATTTCAGTGGTATCCATTTCCTGTACTCATCAGTTCTCATTGTAGAAATTTTAACTCGATTGCTTGAAATGTATTATTGAAATGTTTTTTTTTTGTTGTTTTTGTCTAAGATCAAGAACATGCTTAACGGCGAGTCTTAGTCCTCTTGTGGGAACTGTGAATGTAACAGCGCCCATGTGTTAATGTTCTTCAGCTGAAGCACAACGATCATGTGCAGCCTAGAGAAGGACTCAAAGCCCTTGCAAAGTCAGCGGTTTCCAGAGTGAGCCAGTATTTTCGTTGCTTACTTTTTTTTTTTTTTTTTTATCCAATGAGCATTCCTCCGTTGTCAACAAAAGACCTACTTTTTTAAAGGTAATGCTAAATGAATGGTGTTTTAATATGCCGATTTTGAAGCAAGTCTACTTCTATGTCACCTTCTTGAACAACATTCGGATCCATTGTGTCCGTTAACACGCCTAAACTGGACTCGTTACTTTAGTTTCGCAAAGAAAACGGATGTCGAATGTTTTAAAGGAGCTCTTTTTGTCCTTAATTTTGATGGACCCTGTTAATCTTTTCCAAATGAATCTAGCCATAATCATATGGTAACTCAGCATAAACTGTTTTAACTTATCGTACTATCAAAAATCACCTTCAGACTGTTATTCGCGGCTCTTTTATTGAAACCACTGCTCCGAGTAACCTTCAGCACTTTGGCTGGCACGTGTACAATCACCCATCATGGAGTGTTTATTGTCCTGTGGACGAACGCTGACGTCCTTCGGCTCCTCGACTTTGACAGAGGTGTTTGGTCCAGGTTTTGGTTTGGTGGAAGAGCAGGGGAGTGTCTTGGATTTCATTATGTAGTACTTGTTGTGCATGGCACCAGATTATTCTTTGTACGTGTAATGAATGAGCCAACCTCATAGTGTTTCTTCAACCACTTTTGTCTGTTTCTCTCTCGCTCTGTTTTTTTTTTTTTTTTTTTACCAATTATTTATTACCATGTAATGTCCTTTTAAGTATTGCTGCTATTACCATTATTCCGTAGTTTTCAGAGAAGGCTGAGTTCTTGTGAAAGCTGTACACTAATCTCTTTTATTTTATGTATGAATCAAAGTATTTAAACCTGCTGCTGATTCTTCAGGACGTTAAGAGGACGTGGACACCCGACCTTTGACCTGGATGGAGTTAGCGAGTGATGTAGGCTGGGCCCCGGTGGTCATGTTCATATTTGTGATATATGCAATAAAATCCATCACCTTTATATTCTTGGTTCTGTCTTAAAATGTCTCTTTACTCACTTAATGTGTATCGGATCGGTCGGAATTTGTGTCTTTGACAAGTGTGCAAAAAATGAAGTTTGCTGTTTTTCCCAAAAGACCGTGAATGCCTAGAGTGGTGAACTGTTTTTAAACTTGCATAAAACACAAAAGAGGTGACGTTTAATGTTGTGCAATTGTGGGAATGACTAATGAGCTTGAAGATGAGTATGGACTTTGCCTGAAGTTACAGTTGTTTTCATATTTCTCTAAGAAAACCCTTTTTTCCAAGTAATGTGACCAGTATCATCACATTGTACAATTATTAGGTCCTGAGTGTCATTGTTTATTCGATGCAAGAGTAATGTAACTTACTATGTACTAAACATTTCTGAAAAAAAATTCAGTGTAAATAAGATTATATTAAAGAAACTAAATTGCAAAACACTTCTCATTGCTTTTTTTTTTTTTTTTTTTGGTCTTTGTTTGCATATACTATGAATTTTAATAGCAATGGACGATAAGAAAAGTAAGCCAGCTGCCCCTCATAATTATACGTGGTTCAGTTTTATTTCTCTGCAAAAATAATGAAGGATCAGGTGATTTCTTTGGCATCTGTGCTGAGAGCACAAGCGCTGCCTTGTGTCCAAGCTGTCCACAGTTCTGGCCTATAATTACATTCAGATTGTGATGTGAATGCGGAATATGTAGACGTTCCATAAGCAAGGTGGTGCAATATTTTGTCAGGAAAGGAAACGTTATGATAATTTTTTTTCCCAAAAGAAAATAGAATTATTTATTTTTTACGTCCGAGCAAATATAGCCGTTTTGTAATAATTAAAATAAAGGTGCGTTCATGCCATGTCGGATTTACCGTAATTACAAGGTTCCGACACGTAAAAAGCGTTCATGTCATTGTAGAACTTGTAATTACAACTTGTAAACTTGAGTTTTTTTGACAACTCCGATCACTCAACCGTGGCAGATTCGTTGATAGTGTTGCCACAAGAACAATTCTGAAGACGTGAACAGCTCCGTGTAGAACGTCACGCGTTGTCATCTCGTTTATGGTAATTTCAAAATGGCGTGATTCATGAACATGGCATAATAACAGCTTATTATTACCTTTAGATATGTTTTCTTAATTGCCTAAAACTCTGGGGGGAAAAAAATGCCCAAACACTAGTAAAAGTTAATTAGAAATGCCACATTAAATTAACTGTCTCTGCTAACGGTTGCTGTGTCTTTTCCACCATTAAAAATGTCTGGAAAATTGAGAGTAGGCTAGATGACTTAACTATGAATCAAACCAAAAGAAAAAAAAAATGCTATGTCCTTGGAGGTCTTCCCTGCCCAGTTTCCTGAAAACATTTAGAAAATGATATCCATAGAGAAAAGCTAGCAGACAGGAGAGTGGTGCCAGGTTGACAGTGGTGCCACGATCCTGCAACAGACAGCGATAATACTTTATGAAGGGACATTATAAAGTCCCGTGGCCTTAACCGAGGCAAAACTCAAACCAGAAATTTCTGATGCTCATAGAAGTAGCTAGGTGTTCATCCAGATTATTTCCTGCAGTTTTAAAGGGATACTCCACTTTAAAATGAAAATTCTCTCATCATATACTCACCCTCATGTTGTTTCAAGCCTGTATGAATTTATTTCTTCTGCTGAACAGAAAGGAAGATATTTAGAAGAATGTCAGTAACCAGACAGTTTCTGGTACCATTGACTTCCATAGTAGGAAAAAATATATACTATGTGTCAATGGTACCAGAAACTGTCTGGTTACTGACATTCTTCTAAATATCTTCCTTTCTGTTTAACAGAAGAATGAAGTTCATACAGGTTTGAAACAACATGAGGGTGGGTGAGTATATGATGACAGAATTTTCATTTTAAAGTGGAGTATCCCTTTAAGAAAATGAGTTGTTTCTCTATCTGTAATGAGATCAATGCAGATCGGTGTTGGAACCGTCAGGACGATGAAAGCCAGAGCTTTGGCTTGGCAGAAGAACCAAGTCTGTCCTCAGGCTCAGACAACATAAGAAGACACAAGACTTTTTTTTTACTTTTTAGGAATGAGTTTTGATAGGTAAGATAAGACCAAAAATAGTGGTTATACTTTCCTATAAATCATTCCTTTTGTGTTACACAAGTTGCTGAACACTAGTAGCAAACATCATGAGGGATTTTGGGAGGAATTTTCAGCCCAAAATGAAAACTGTGAAGCAAAATTAATAGTGAATTATGACTTTCAGTCTGTTTCATTCTAACACAAGGCTATCAGATGGCTTTAAAACACTTAAGTGACCATTTTATGGTGCTTCTTTTTCTTTTTTATTTATAAATTAAAAATTATAGGTCTTTTAATTATCTACTTTTACTAAAGGCAGCGTGAACATTCTTCAAAACTTCTAATTTTTTGTTTCTCCAATCTAAGAAAGTCATACAGGTTTAAAACCACATAAATAGTCATTTTTTTAAAAAATTTTGGGTGAACTATCCCCCCCCCCACCCTTTTTTTTTTGTGAATTGGTCTTGAAATGTTTACCTGTTAATTCACATAACCTAACCATTGCATTAAACCACCAAAAAGGGCAGACTAGCTTGCTAAGTGCACCAGACGGTTTACTTTGTTCTTTATAGTGTGCTATTTAATTGTAAGGTTCCTCAGAGTAAATGTTAAGGGAGACATTTTGTAATATACTTAGAGCTTCTATTTCATCTGTTCTGTTTGTTTTAAAAAATGTCAAAACAAAAACAAAAAAATGAAATGTAGACTTGTTTCCATTCAGGTGTGATTTTTTATCACTCTGTTTTTACTTCTCATGTAGGACATGTTCACAGCAGGAATGGGACTTTAACACCTGCCAACATACCATTTTCATATTCGTCGGTAGTCACAAACCCGTAGAAGTGTGTTTATTTGCCTTTTGTGAAATGTGATATAACACCAAAAGCATCTGATCCTTATTCTCCCAGAGAGAGGGAGATAAAGCAGTAAAACGGTCTACAGGATCATATCTACTGCTCAATAAAAATGAGTTGTGTAATCTAAAATTACAACAAACAATCAGCCACGTTTTCTTCATGTTGCCAACCACATCATCTGCCATGAAAGACGTAAATTAAAGAAAGCCAGATGTTCCTTTTGAGAAAGGTTTATTACGGGACAATAAAGATAGCCTACCTTGACTTCTTTTTATTTGGAAATGTTAAGAACACCCTCTCTTCAGACTAACAGCAAAAATTATTACATCATATTTCATCTAAAGACTTGAAAATATACACTGATTTTATTGTGTACTAGCCTACACCCGTTTCTTACGCGGCTTATAGAGGAAATACCCCTGTTAATGAAGCAATAGGCTACTGGAAAACACAGTATGAGAACAGTCAACAAATGTTACAAATACATTTAAAATTCCCCATCATTTAATTCAACCCTTACATGTGTACAAATAAAAAAACATTTTGAACAAATCAAGCGTTCTTGAAGTTCTGGCAGGTCACGTTAGTCAAGCTCGCATTAGCTGACTCTCAGCTGATCCACGTCTAAAACATCTATCACAGCATCCATATATAAGCTCCTTTCTCACAAGCTAATTACCCTCCTCCATCCCCAGCTCCTCCTCTCTCCAGTCAGGACTTGACCTCTGATATACCTCTTTGTATCAGACTAATTTTTCTTATATTATGTTGTCATGTATAAATAATTGTCATTAAGAACAGCAATAGGCCTACATTGGTTCTGTTCTGGAGGGGTTATCGCTGCTTTCCCTGCTGGGCAGGGAGTTCTTCCCCAGAACAGAACCATACCACCAATCCAAACTGTGTATGCTAATCATCCTTGGCGATATAGTCCTGACAGAAATGCTCTCATTTGTTTTCTACAAATACACAAGTTAACTGAAGAGCATTATATTCATTTTCTTTTTAGGTTTAATCATCTTTAATTGTTGATCTCTGATAAGCTCAATGAAAGATATTAAAATATTTGTGGATCCCTAAATTTTTTGTTCTTTGATGATCCACAAATCTAATAATCTTTTTCCACAATCTTTTTCCACAGCTTTCCTGCTGAAGGTTTGTTTAGGAGCTGTTGGAGTGAACTTTTATTAGAAAAAAAATCATCATGACCAGGAAACCTTAAACAGCTCTTGATAATAAAAAAATGCTGTCCATTTTCCACAGATTCTGTGTCCTGTGTCCACAATCAACCATATGCTGGACGGGCCACATAAATGTTTTATTTTACCTTTGGTTTATTGTTAAAAAAAAAAAAAATGGTATTAAAATTGTGCAACAATTATATTATATTATATTATATTATATTATATTATATTATATTATATTATATTATATTATATTATATTATATTATATTATATTATATTATATTATATTATATTATATTATATTATATTATATTATATTATATACTCACCTAAAGGATTATTAGGAACACCTGTTCAATTTCTCATTAATGCAATTATCTAATCAACCAATCACATGGCAGTTGCTTCAATGCATTTAGGGGTGTGGTCCTGGTCAAGACAATCTCCTGAACTCCAAACTGAATGTCAGAATGGGAAAGAAAGGTGATTTAAGCAATTTTGAGCGTGGCATGGTTGTTGGTGCCAGACGGGCCGGTCTGAGTATTTCACAATCTGCTCAGTTACTGGGATTTTCACGCACAACCATTTCTAGGGTTTACACAGAATGGTGTGAAAAGGGAAAAACATCCAGTATGCGGCAGTCCTGTGGGCGAAAATGCCTTGTTGATGCTAGAGGTCAGAGGAGAATGGGCCGACTGATTCAAGCTGATAGAAGAGCAACTTTGACTTAAATAACCACTCGTTACAACCGAGGTATGCAGCAAAGCATCTGTGAAGCCACAACAAGCACAACCTTGAGGCGGATGGGCTACAACAGCAGAAGACCCCACCGGGTACCACTCATCTCCACTACAAATAGGAAAAAGAGGCTACAATTTGCACGAGCTCACCAAAATTGGACAGTTGAAGACTGGAAAAATGTTGCCTGGTCTGATGAGTCTCGATTTCTGTTGAGACATTCAGATGGTAGAGTAATAATTTGGCGTAAACAGAATGAGAACATGGATCCATCATGCCTTGTTACCACTGTGCAGGCTGGTGGTGGTGGTGTAATGGTGTGGGGGATGTTTTCTGGGCACACTTTAGGCCCCTTAGTGCCAATTGGGCATCGTTTAAATGCCAAGGCCTACCTGAGCATTGTTTCTGACCATGTCCATCCCTTTATGACCACCATGTACCCATCCTCTGATGGCTACTTCCAGCAGGATAATGCACCATGTCACAAAGCTCGAATCATTTCAAATTGGTTTCTTGAACATGACACTGAGTTCACTGTACTAAAATGGCCCCCACAGTCACCAGATCTCAACCCAATAGAGCATCTTTGGGATGTGGTGGAACGGGAGCTTCGTGCCATGGATGTGCATCCCACAAATCTCCATCAACTGCAAGATGCTATCCTATCAATATGGGCCAACATTTCTAAAGAATGCTTTCAGCACCTTGTTGAATCAATGCCACGTAGAATTAAGGCAGTTCTGAAGGCGAAAGGGGGTCAAACACAGTATTAGTATGGTGTTCCTAATAATCCTTTAGGTGAGTGTATTATAACAGTTTTTCTTGATTGTTAACACAATATAATTGATTCATTTGGGACAATTTCCCAAACCATTCATTCAGCTCTCAAATCAAAGAAACATTTCTCCAAATGTTTAACATATTTCATCATACACATTCCAATTTTCGTAGATTTCTGCAAAACTTCACACAAAAATGCCTGAATTTTTCACAGGTCTAACCACATTCTCATTCAAAAAACACAAGCAAATATTATAGTTTACTCAAGTGTCACAGTGTGAACTCAAATAGCACACATTTACCAACATTAAAGGGATAGTTCACCCAGAAAATGAAAATTCGTGTTGTTCCAAACCTGTATGAATTTCTTTCTTCTGCTGAACACACAAAAAAATACATTTTGTAGAATGTGGATAACCAAACAATTGACTTCCATTGTATTTTTTTCCATACTAAGTCGAGTCATTTTTTTTTTACGTGTACTCTATTTTTGCAGAACTGAGAAAAATACTGCCCATAATATAGAAAAGCCTTTTGTCAGAATACCAAGAAAGTGATACATTGCTGTAGCCCTGCAGAGGACGCTGAATTAATTCATTTATCGCTGTACTGTAATTGACAGTATATTGTATTGTGTTGCATACCGAGTTCATATTCAATTCTTTGGTATTTTCTAGTACTTTTCCAGATCACTTACAGTAGTGCATTCCTTCTCAGACACTGAATTGCCACTGATGTACATCTGGATCTCTCTCTGCTTTGTGCACCTGGAGTTTCACCATGATAAATTCCTCCGGCAATAAGGAAAATGAATGCGACTTTTGTAAGTAACCTGACACGGATGCATTCCTACACTGAATTGTCACTGATGTACGTCTGGATCTCTCTCTGCTTTGTGTACCTGGTGCTTTAGCTGCTGTCATGTGTATGGCAGATGAGCTGCGTGCCGCTGCTATGGGTCTGGATAATGTCAAAGACCTGAAGGGCTTTGGGATGTTCCTTTCTGCTGCTCTTTCAAACTGTTTTTCTCAGTGAAAAGGTTGCAGTGTTTTGGCTGAGGGCATCACAGAGAGCAAATAATTGTCTCCCAATTATATATATACAGTATATATATATATTTGAAAAGATGCAGAGCTTTTATGATGTGTGGAGGCGTCTTTGAACCCCTCACGGATGTATTTATTTCAGTGGATGTCTGATGTTTCTTCATTCAACATCCAAACAGCGTTTACTGAAAATGCATAAGCTGAAAAACAAGGTAAATGAATGGTGAGAAAAGAGTCTTTTAAGGACATAAAGTTTCATACTACTTCTTGCATTTTTAAAGGGCACCAGAGTTTATTTTCAACGTAATGGGCAAATGAGCCGTCTGCTCCCTGCTGATATAATTCAGGTGGTCAGAGCTCCAGAAAAGTTGATAATTGTGCAGAAATGACATTTCTTCATCCAGCAATCACTCAATACAGATGGTGCCGGGCTATTTATACACTTCTCTGTCTGCTGACACTGGCTCATTTCACTCTGCTGTTCTTATAGACTTGTTTAGCTTGAAATCCATTACTTGGACACAGTCACCTCTGATAACAGATCACTCTAAGTTGTAATTTAGACACATGTACTTTCTGCTGCTTTGAAACGATATGAATTGTTTAGACCATGCAGCACAAACCATATTCTCAGCCAGCAATTTACTAACTTTTATTGTAATGAAAACATAATTATCTGCATTGACATGTTTGTATCAAGATTTCCCATATACAGTAATCCATTTTAGACTTTCTAAATATGTAAATATACATTACAATAAATGTTATATTAGTAAACACAAATCTCAGTGCTGTCTTTACATTAGCTGTAAAATATACAGTAGGCAACATTTTGAGAAAGTTTAAAATATGGTATGAGCTGCAAAATCCATAGCCCACCATACATGTATTTTAATGACTGTCTGCACAGTTACTGAAAATAATAGGCTATTTTACATTTTATCTCAATATTTATATTTCTACTTTTAAAATCACTTTCACTTACATATTTCAGACAAATACGACTGAATATGACAAATATGATTGAAAACTTAAAATCGTTTGTTACACTTATCCACTTTAAAATAAATCACTGAGAATCCAAAACATAACAGAAATCATTATGAGTTAAAAATATAGAAACAAAGATGTTGTGGTAATAGTTAATGAAAAGACTTTCTGTGGTGTAAAAGATAAAAAGTACATCATATTTTAAATTCAACAAAATTCAAGTTTAAAACCACTTAAATATGAATTGCACTACAGGTCTAATATTAAGAATCATTTTAATAATTAGTCATTTTAATCATAGCCTACTCTCTCTCGTAACTCTCTTTGTTTCCTTTATTAAGAAAGGCCAAATTCCTTTCATGTCGCTGATACCTCACAACAAACACAGAATGAACTGAAGCAATCGTGAAATGCGCACTGAGTCTAGAAACCTTTATTGCTCTAACGGACTAGACCCGAGTGATTCTCATTAATCCCACCCATGCACGTGCAGCTACAATATTACACCAGCTGGACCTGTAGCCTGAGAAGTTTTGCGCGCAGATGCTGAGAACGCGGACACAGTTAATAGCTATTCATATATTTTGTATAATGAAAATTTCAGTTACCTCTGAAGTCTGGGACAAATTTTTTTTTCATTGCAATGCTCCTCAAACAGTTAAAATGAACTTAATTCACCAGAAATGAAGTGAAGCTTTTTTGAAATGGAATCAGATGATGCACTTGGTGTGAGGAATCAGGAGAACATCTCTGCTGCTTTTACCAACATATCACCAACAATAGCCGGACCCGACGTGCACGCGCCCGCGTCCTCTTACGATATGCTTATTACATCCATACTCGGCACAGTTTTGACCATAATGTGTTTGGTTGGAGTGGTTGGAAACGTTTACACTCTGGTCATTGTGAACACCTCTGCGCGCGTAACTGGATCGATGTATGTCTACATTGTGAACTTGGCTCTGGCGGATCTGCTGTACCTCTCCACCATCCCGTTCGTGGTTTGGACGTATTTTGCGAAGGACTGGTACTTTGGCGACATTGGGTGCCGCGTTCTGTTCAGCCTGGATTTCGTCACCATGCACGCGAGCATCTTCATCTTGACCACCATGTGCACGGAGCGCTATCTGGCCGTCGTGAACCCGCTAGACACCTTCGGCCGGTCACGGCGCTACAGGCGCGCGGTCACCTGCCTGGTGTGGCTCTTTTCCTTCATCCTGGCTCTACCGACCATGATCATGATTGACCTCAAGAGAGACGTGCACAATGGAGTAGAGAAGCGCATGTGCCACCCGACCTGGCAGATGACCGCGTACAGGGTGTATCTGACCGTTCTGTTCAACACCTGCATCTTGGCTCCTGGATTGATCATCGGTTATCTCTATCTAAAGTTAGCCCGGACCTACTGGCTGTCGCAAACCTCTGTATTCCCATCCAGAGGAATGAAGAAGTGTCCTAAGCAAAAGGTGTTATACATGATCTTCAGTATAGTTCTGACCTATTGGGCGTGTTTCTTACCCTTCTGGTTGTGGCAGTTGCTCAGTATCTATTATAACGCGCACGGGAGGCTCTCGAGCAGCACGGTGGTGTACATTAACTTTGTTGTGACCTGTTTGGCGTACAGTAACAGTTGTATCAACCCTTTCTTGTACACTTTATTAACGAGGAATTATCAGGAATATGTGAGGGATAGACAAAAAAACAGCAAAGAGTTAAAGAAAAGGTTCAGACTGTCATCTCAAAGGTCTGTGTCTTCTGGAATCAACAGTTCTCTAATACTTAACTAATACGCACCCTAATGGCATTCTGGATGCTATTAGAATATTTCTTAAACATGGCAGTTGGATAATTGATTAAAATTGGAAGCTATCATGTTGGTTATTCATTTTTTTTAAAGTGTTGTATAGTGTGGTGAAAGGAAGGGTTTTTGGGGTCACCCATTTTCCCCTTCTTTTATTTACACAACCAATCAGGCAAACATCCACCACAGATTACAGCAAAATACAATGTTTTGTATAATGTATGTTTGAATCTACTAACAAAAATAGCATCAATATCAATTATTCTTATCTTTAAAAAAAGAAGAAAAAAAAGACAGTATTGGGCGCAGAGAAATAGACCGTCATGCTATAACCCTGTCCCAAATAACATTAGTTGGTTCTCAGAACGTTCTGGTAAATGTTAGTTTTTGGTTCCCAGAATGTTCTCCGAACATACCATTTTAAACCCAGCACCCCCAAAATCCCTAAACCTGCATTTTTAAAATTAGCTTTTTAGTTAGAATACAAGATTTATGGCTTTTTGTTCTAAAATAATTATGAGGGAACGTTCTGTAAGAGTTATTTTATGGTTGTAAAAATAAAACCTAAAATTAACCATTTGGGAACATGTTACTTTTAGGTTGTCTCAAATTGTTAAAAAAAAAGAAAAAGAATTGGATATTTTCTGTACAGATTAATAATTTGATCATAAATATGAATGTTAACATTTTGCACTATTTCTTTTTATGCATCTAGAGAGATCGCTGACCAAATAGATATTAGTAAAATGGTGACTTGTTCTGAACTAAAGGACTATAAATACACACAGGGTGATTCTTTGTTAGATTATTATGCGGAAAATGTGTGCAATCAAGAAAGAGGTTAATGTGCAATAGTATGTTAAGCTTGATATTCAGTTTCTGATTATTTAAAATCACATATGACCTTCAATATAATTTGTATTTGAATGTGCTTTGTTATATAAAAAGGCTAGTTTACACATTAAATATTTTGTACTTGAGTACTTTATATTGTAGTTTAAAAACTTTTGTCAGATGTGATTTTCTTTCTTTTTCTTTTTTTCAGTTGCATGCTATTGATAAAAGAGAAAGCAGATTATGTGCTTGAAATGCTCATATATGTGATACAAAAATGTACACATATTGCGTAGACTATAGTCTTACCATAAGTGACAATAACTGGAATATTATCAATGCATCACATACTTATATAGGCTTTTTGTGTTCTGTTGTACTAAATTGTCAAAAATCATGCATGAAAGACTTTTTAGCTTGATTTTATTATTTGTATGTTTCCTCTTAATTTTATTCTTCTCCTGTTTTGTGGAAATAAACTTAAAGCACGGTCAAGAATTTCCATAGCAGTGAATAGAGTTCCATAGAGGTATTGTATTCGTAGCCTGAGTAAACTTTTCTTAAGTGCTGAGCAGTGAGCTGTGAAATCACTTTCAGCAGCTCATACAGGTTTACACCACCAATAAACAAATGAGTCACTTCAGGCTGTTTTCCATAAACAGGTTAGTACATTGTTAAGCATCCAGTAGTCTCTTGGACTCTCATGGTCCAAATCATTTTTGAACTCTCTAAACGGTCCAGTTGTATTGAAGCCAAACGCTTATTCTATCTAGATATTGTACTGGCTGTTCTATTTTATGTTGAAGAATTGAAACCATATATTTGGCTGCTGATATCCTGGTATAGTCAATGCTTTTTGGACTTCTTCTCGACTCTCCTTCAGTTGTGCAATGACATGGCTACTATTCAGGGAGGCTCTCATACCAAGCAATATTTTTCCCACATAAATATTTTAGCTTATGTGGAGCAGCCACAAAAAGTCAAACTAACACCAAAAGTAAAAAAATATCTTAAAAAAAATCGTATTCTATGAAACATTTTCACGAAAAGATATTAAAAAAGCACGAAAAAAATCATACAATGAGAGAGAGAGACATCTGTAAGTGTAATAAAGAATCTAATAATATTCATCTCTCATGAAGAGTCATGCGATTTTTCAATACTGAGCAACATTAAAATAATAAATAAAAAGATAAAGGAAATTGTATATCCGTTTGGAGTTGCACTTTACAATATTTTAAAATCCAATATCATATGGATTTTATTCACAATAGGCCTATAAAAAAAAAAAATAAAGCTATAAAATTATGGTTTTCTTTTTACTGTATGCATTGATGGTGATTTAATAATCTACTTCTTTTTTTCCCCCAAAAAGTAGATTATTTTGTAGATATATGGGTTTTGCAATCCCATATAATAATTCACCATTATCACTTTGATTAGCCACAGACCTATGTCTGTTCTCTTAACAAACCAACAGATTAACAATTTGAATCACTGCAAGGCAGCAATCTGAGTTAGTGCGACTTCTCCGAAATCTGAAATCAAAAACATTATGATTCTTAAAACTATATTTTGGACAGAAAACCTCTCAAAGCGAGCAAATCTTTTCTATTTCTTATTTTGATGAAAGTCTGATTCAGGAGATCCCATCTGCAAGTGAATAGATCTGTTGGCTACAGTTTTTAGTGGCTTGGCAGTCATAATTGCAGGGTTCTGATTTCATTGATTGACATTTCAATAGATTTTCCTTACAAAGCTGTTAATGCCTGAATTTGACTGACAACTGACTGGGTGAAACCACCTTTTATGAGATTTTTTTTTATTTCTGACTTTTATGAATAGCTGTTTGTGTAGTCATTTGCCAATGAACCATTCATTCTGGAACAAAAATATGTTTTTTAATGAGGATACAAAAGCTTTTGGAGTATGGCACATGAGTTGAAGCCCACAGGTGCTACATTCCTCTCTTTGAGTTAGAGAAGCAACGACTGTGGTGGCAGTTTATATTGGTAAGATCCCATGTTTAGATTTCAAGTTCATTCTTCCATATGACGCCAGTCATGGCCCTCGGATGCATGCTTTTCAACTTACACTGACCTACTTTGAAATGTCTTCATCATTTCAATCATCACCTTTTGCCGCACAGCCTGTTGCATCCTAAGGGAGTCTGAGCATAATTGGCCACTGTTCATCTCTCCCAGGGCCAGCATATTTTCCACTTTCACAAAACGAAGCGATGGCCACTTTATTTGTCTTGGATCTGTGCCATGCACTCAGAATAAAGACTTACTTTGTTGGAGAGGCTGATAGGTAATTGTTTTCTTAGTCTTTGGACACAGTTAATGCTACATTTTTGGTCATTGGTCATTACAAATGTGCATAAATGTGCCTCTTTAAAGTCACCATGAAATCTATCTATCTATCTATCTAGATATAAAGCTTCAAAAAAGGTGTTTTTAAAAACGGACGTAATGCATATTTTTGAGTAATGAACAATATGTTTAAATAAGTTTCATTTGTTAAATAACATTTCAAAGAGTACTTTAAATTCATTTTTTGACTGTTTTTTATGTCTGGCGGTTCAACCAGTTGTATACTGTTGTACCACCTGAAATGGAAAGTGTACACACCACTAATCTATATAGAGATTATATATATCAAGTGGTACCAACCTACCCATACTTGAAATCAGCAGTTACCAGTATTTGAGAGAGATCTACAAACCTTTTCATTCTGCCACAATGATCAGATGGGGTCCTCGCATTATGTTTACTATACCTTGTCAATTCATAATAAAATAGCCATGTTTGCAGTTGTGCCACTGTGAGAATATACAAATTGCTGTTTTCAACGATCTCAACAACTTTAAAACTACTTATATCTATAAAATTTGTTTATATGTAAGGTTTCAAGCCTAAAATGGTATTTCGTTTTTAATAATACGTATTATTTAAATGTACTAAAATGAATTCAAAGTAAATAGGTTATACAGAATAAAGTGATATATGTAATGAACTTATTATTTTAAAAGAAAATACTGCACTTGGACATGCACACCATGTCACTGAGGTGATCTGTTCAGTCATGTGCAAAACTACATACAAAACTCGAAACGGTCTTCACTTGTAACTCAGGCTGTCCAATATTCAAAACTTTGCATTGTGTGTTCATATCTTTAAAGGTTTAAATGAAATTGTATCTAATTACCAATTAAAAAATGTAGGCTAGCCTACACTGTGGTAATCGGTTGGTTGGTCGGAGGTTTATGTCAAGAGTTTTGAAAAATAACATCAAGGTTTTGATATTAGCGACACAGTGAATGGTACAAGGTACAAACACTTTGTATTAAGGAAAACAGAGACCTCTCGAGGACATATGAAAAACTAACAACAGACAACGGAGGAGAACTACAACTCCCATGATCCTCCGCCTACAGCACGACGCGTCTGCGTCCGACGTCACACTCTGGCTTGTTTTGGCCGTTTGTTTCGATATCCGGCGATCAAACGCTTTCGATGTGCTGGAAATTGTGACTGAGAGGTACGTGCAATTCATGAAACAGTCTTCGTGTGTTGTAGTCTTATTAGAGCTTGTTTACCTTCGCCATTAAGTTGGGATGAAATACCCGGCTAATAATGAAAATCTGTCTTGTTTAAGTGATGTCAGCTGGCGCGGAGGGTTAACGCCAAACAGCTAGCTGAGCCTGGCTAGGGACTTTAGCGAGTACAGATTTGTTTGTTTCTTTTGTCCTGCTGTATATATCACTTATTTAACAATGTCAACGTGTTTTAAAGAGAAAGGAAACCGAACGATCACATGTATACCATCAACAGTGTTTTTCAGCACTGCTATGTGAGATCAGCTAGTCTGTTGTGGACAAGCTATTGGAATTAACAGGCTGTGTTTTAAAACCTTTTTGTAAGCTGACTACTTAGACAGCACGTTTGGGTGTCACAGGCGCGTTTCAGCTGAAACATCATAGATAAACCAAACAGAAACACATTTAAATGTCTGCACCCAGACATACACAGTGACAGCACGCATTTAAAATATATAAACGTTATTTCTCAAGGACATCAACTCTTCTAACTCTTTTACTTTCAACTGGTTGTCTTGTACGTGAACTCAAGCTAAATAATGGTCATGAATATAGTGTTGATGTGTGAATCTGTCATTCTAGGCTACTTTAAAAGTGTTTGGAAACTACATGAGATCTTATGTGCACGCGCAGCCCCTAGTGCATCATTAAAGTCAGCATGAAATCAAAATGGATTGCAGTATTTATTAAAAAGGATTTATCCGTGCGATTTTTTTTTTCTTTTTTAATTCATGGGCCCTAATCTTCAATCAAAATGACTTCCCCCTCCCCCTTGCAGAGACATCATTCCTCTGATGACGTGTTTACAGGCGCGAGAGCGGGGCAACTTGCCACTCATGAAACATACTTTTTTTTAAGCCATTTCACTCAAATATCCGTCATAATAGGGAAGAAAAGACTATTGCAACTGCTGTTTCATGCTGACTTTAAGCAACTAGGTCTGTGTTTAGATCAAAACTGTGATGAATGCACCATGTGAAGTAATTAATGTGGGATTATGCGTGTCTCATTTCAGGTTCCTGTGTGTGTGCATGGGTGTTTGTGTGAGAGAGAGAAGGTGGACGACTCAGGGAGTCTGTGTGTCTTATCATGGCTGACGGGTCCAGTGATGATGATGTCATCCACCTGGCTAGTTTCAACACCCATCGCAGTCGAGGTACTAACAGAAAGGCTTTATTATAAGGAAGAGTGGCTTTCTGTATGTCCTGACCCCTTTTTTGTGTCATGTTTATTTTTTTTGTCAGCTAAGAAAGTTAGGACGAAGACATCCTACATAACCATATCCTCATCGTCGGATTCTGATGATGAACCTGTCAGATTCGTACCAAATGCCCCTGTTGTGGTCAAGGATGATGAAGAGGAGGAGGAATTGAGCATCTTAGAGGTAACTCTAGCTGCGTTCCAATTCACAGGCTCCTTGTGGAGTATTCACTGCTCCCTACACACTTAGCACAGCATATCTGTTGAATTCACGAGTATGAAAATATAGCCTACTAGTGGTGGGAGTCAGCAGGGACCTGGTGTTATGATTTTTATGTCAAATGGGTTATATGAAAAAATTGATAGTCATTCAGAACTGTGATTTATTCAAAAAGACATAAAGATTGCATCTGCATGTGGCTTTGATACTTTGCAAAGTTGTTTTTGCTTTTTAGTTTTAGTTTTTTTTATATAGCAATAATGGTTTGTGCATCAACCTGATTCTACAGCACTTGCTTTAAATGGTGGTCAGTCTCTTAATTCCTAAAAATATTAATGTAAAATAAAGTAGTGTAAAATGTTAAGGTGATCATCATAACCCTGAAGCAAAGCCAAAGGGGGTTATTTTGCAATATTGACTGGATGACTGTATGTTATCCTGCTTATTACATGATTGGTTACATTCCAAATCCTGCTTTGGATAAGTGTCTTTAAATAAATAAATAAATACATTTATTTGAATTGGAATTATTTGGTTATGTGAGGAGACAGAGACCACAGAGTGCTTTGAGCGAAATGAAACTAGCAAAGCTATCATTATATAAAAATATTAAAATGCAGGATGTCACAGTCGACTAGTCAAGTGATTCAAAGAGCTGTCTAATAGACTTAGATACTGGTATGCAATTTATACGGATTTGAAGATGGAGACATTATGAATGTTTTTTTTGTACTTTTTATACACAAGAAGCACATTCAACATGCCATGGTAAGAAGCAATATAATGCTTGCTTATCAGTGAAAATGTTCTTAATCTGAAGCTACCACTTGATATTGAGAGTAAAATAAGAAAAAACAGCAAAGGTGCGAATTGTATTTTTCTACATAATTTTTTAGATCACGCACAGTCCCATTCGTTTCTCTGAAGGACCCAAGTTGAGGACAAATGGGCAGTTCCTTGATCCACATAGGAACTTTGACGCTCCACTACAATTTTCATTAATTTTTGGTAAAACTAATCCTCTAAGTGTGCAAATTAATAATTGAATTTCCTTTACTTTTCAGATTCATACATTTTTAGTTAATTAAAAAAAAAAGTGTAGCATCAAACTGCCTATAATGTGTGTAGTCATATGTGACGGTAATAAGACAGAAAAAAAGCATAATACCAGTATAACCGGTTTGAATGTGCATACTGTACCGAATATGAACATTTAAAATTCTATAATATCTTGGCAAGACTACAGTCTAATGTTTTTTAAGTGTGCCTTAAATGTCCAAATACTTTTTTTGGACCACTGCACTTTTTGTTTTTGTTTTATTTTTCCCATAAAAAAAAGAAAAGTTAAAGTAGCCTAAGAGAATGAGAAATTATCTTTTTGTTCAGTGCTTAAATTTCTAGAAAATATATGTGCAAGTACTGCAATATAATATGATGAGCGGTTCCTGTTCAAATATTAATCATATACATTCTCTTTCCGTCTGGCAGCCACAGCCCTCACCTCAACGTGAGCTGATCCGACCTGCAGCCAAATGGAGTGCGAGCACCTTCCCAGGCCAGGCATCTGGGTCCAACAGACATCCTACCAGCGTTCCTCATCCTTCTGTAGTCGTCGCACATCCTGCATTAGGAAACCAAGCCATAGGTGTCTTAACCACGGACCAGAATGCTGTACCCTCGACGTCTAGAGAAAATGCCTTGCACAGACCTTCATTGCCTGTTAAGGACTCACTGCCCATTCATAAGGACCCTTCAGCTAGTGCACACTCAGCGAATCAGGCCAATTCTGTTTTTTCAGCTCCACCCACCACTGTATCAGGTCAGTCAGACTTGCCCCGCAAAATTGAAGTGGTTGTTTGGCCGAGAACTGAAAGGCCCACAATAAGGCCTCGGACGCCACAGGACACTGTGCTTGTAGAGGTCAGACAAAATGAGCAGCCGGCAGCCCCTCTCTCTCCTGCACGTTTCCCCGGACCGGCTGACAACGAGAGGCCTGGGCCGTCAGCACCCAGAGAACCCCTCATACAGCAGGCCCCTGACCGGACGTCCCTCGATATCCTGGTGAAGGGGGTGGTGAGTCTTCTGATTAGCACCTCACGTTGTAGCATTCGACTGTTCATGTCCTGCATTAAAGGTGGGGTTTGTTTTCACTCAAATTTTCAGATGGACCTTTTCCCTGATGTGCAGGACGCGTATGTAGCAGAACTGATAGAGAGAGGTGACCTGAAAGATTTAAATGTGTAAGCACATGCCTTTTATCTTCTCATTTCTAGCTCAGACGTACTTTGTTCACGTGATGTTTGTGAGACCTCGTTTGGCTTCTTTAACACAGAATATGCAATATATTGTTGGAAAACCCTGATTATCCGAAGAAAGCAAACTCAGTTTTGACACAAAGCAGTGTTCTCCTCGAGACAAATGATTCTGAGACGCAGGTTTGCACTTTATTTTTTATCAGATATCCATATTTATTTAGTCATAGATATATTGGGTGCTGCTACTATGAATTTATTACATTTAAAAAAAAATGTAACTAATCTGGTATAACTTTTTCTTTGTCATACAGGAAAGTGAAAATTATTTTGATTATTTCAAACTAAAGACTGTTGGCCCAGAGATTGTCATTCAGGCTGCAGACATGCTGATGGGTGACTTCAGAATGTTGAGCTGTCAGGATATCAAATGGGCCCTGAATTGCCTCAAAGGGCACTATGCAATCACACGAAAGGTGCTTATTCATGCCTACTAGAATTCTTCTACGAACTCTGTAATCTTTATTTTAGGAGGAGGTTGACATTCAACATCATTCAGTGTCAATAAGTATTGATGAAGCTTGCTGATGTCAGGTGTAGTTATTATACTTAATATTGATTTAAGTTCAACTATTTTGTGTAAAATTGTGGTGTCACTCACATTTACTGTTGCTTGGCAACATTTTGTGAGTGAAATCCAGTATTTTCATGGTAATCTGCATGGTGAAGTATTTCGCCTGGTGGACTTCACTGGCAAAGAAATTTCCCTGTGTGAATTTTGCATCAGATTCAAGTTTGGTAAACTTAACACAAATTCACAGTGCCGAATAATATCAAGCCTCTTTGTTCGGCCGTGACTTCTGTGTGAGTGTGGATTCATAAAATAGCTACAGAGCAAAACTGACATAAGAAGCGCTCATATTGACGCTGTCCTCTCAGCCAGTTTTGTATCACACTATATAATGATCCATTAAAAAAGAGGTGGTTTGAAAAGCAGTTGTTTTGGGTTGGTTCATTTGCTAGTTGTCAGAATAGCTTTGGATGTTTATTTATCTTTCATCGTATTTTGTCACATCAAGTCCTGCTTTTTTTCACCTGCGAAATGTCATTTGCCATCATAACAATGTAATTAAATTTAACACTATTGTATTGGTCATTGGCAAACTGTCTTAAGATATTGGCATTTGCATCAGCCACAGCAAAACCCATATTGTTTTGCTGTATTGTTAGTCATTTGTATGGCATTAATATCTCTGGTATCTCTTGAAGGCCTTATTCGAAGCCCTCAAGAAGTGGCAAGAAAACTCTACTGATCCCTCAGGGAAGAAGAAAAGAAGGAGAGAGCCAAATGAACGCATCTTCATAGACTTCAAGTTTGAGCAGGGTGACTATATATATTTTTGTCCTAATGCAAAGTTGAACCAGGTAAAAGGTGAAATACTAATTTTGTCTCATTCATCACAGGTTCTTTTAAACTGGAAAGAAAGATGTACTTTTTGGAGAAGAATCGCAGATGGAGCCGCGGTAACGAGACAACACTGGAGCCGTCTCTTGTGAAAGAGCTGCAGTTCTATGAGCAGAAAGCCAAGGAAATGGCTGAGGTACTTCACACGGCACACTTCTTCAATTTACTTCTGATGGTTCCTCTTGAAACAACCTAAAGAAGCAGGGTTGTGTGGAACTGAGCTGACAGGCTGTTAATTGTTCAAATAATTACCTGGGCTTTTTTCCCGTTTTCAGCACGAAGATTTTCTTTTGGCTTTGCAAGTGAACGAGGAGCAGTATCAAAAGGTGGGTGTGAAGAACCAGTTGTTTACACACTCTTGATGCTCTTGTAATGACATCAAACCACATCATAAGAAACAAATTAGAACTGAAAGAGGCCACATTATGCCCTTTTACAAAGTCTTGATTTTGTTTTTGGGCTCTACTAGAATAGGTTTGGAGCTAAACGATCCGTTTAGTTCCTGTCTCTATGAAGCTCGTCACAGGGATTCTAGGGATATAACAGACATGTATTCGTCGCGGTATGGATGCCACAGCTCGGTGCATACAGTCAGACGACGCATGCAGTCAGTCACATGCGATCCACACTCCAGTCCAGAAGGATAAAGGAACCACACTGTCTGTGTGGTAATGCAACACTGTTTGCTAACCATCACAACAGGAAAAAGATCAGAATAAACTTTTAATGCTTAACTTATAAAGTTAAGAGCAGATCGGGAACACAACACACACACAACATTTTTACTTCATTTATTTGTATATATCATATATCAATAATAAGATATTCCTGTTGTTGCTGTCTAGCTTTGTCGTGGTAACATTCCACGTGAAGCAAATGAGGAAATTACGTGGTCTTTCAATGCTTCCTTTGCCAAGTGCGTTTCAAACGGCTTCATTATATTACACACAGGTGCCCCTGCTCCCTCCAAAGCCCCCACTTCAAGGGCTCTGCTCTTCGGAATGAGCAAGGCATAGGGATGCTCACTTCCGACTGGAATTTGCCCTGACTTGAGCGTCCTCTAGATAGTGCGGAAGCATCTAATGTGTCTTTTTGCACTCATGAGTATACTTTAAAAGGAACGTGGAAAATTAAGTATTAGGAGGGTTGGGCTTAAGCTTTGAATGTTTAAATATAGTTTAAGTGGAGCAAAAAAAGTTTTATTTTTTATTATCCTATTTATTTTGTACTTTTATAACACAAGATGCTTTTTTTTAGTTTTGTAGCTGATTGTGACCAAATACCTTTTGTTTTTTATCAGCCCTGCAAAAATATGACCTATGCAAGAGTGCATTCTGTTTACTGCTTAGTGCTTAATACACTGAGGTAGGTTGTACTATACCAACCACCTCAGGGGGACTGGTTGGTGGAACAAACTGTAATTTGCACTACCGTCTGTTCAAAATAAAATAAAAGTAACTTAGCATTGTGGATTTGTTGCTTTTTCCTGTAACACTTTAGTTTAGGGTCCAGTTCTGTTTATAAGCTTATTATTTGTTGCTTATTAGCATGCTAATTACTAGGATATTGGCTGTTTATTAGTACTTATAAAGCACATATCAATGCCTTATTCTGCATGACCTTATTCTAGAATATTCCTACTCAATACCTAACAACCTTACTAACTAATAAGTAGTAATTAGAGGTTTATTGAGGCAAAAGTCTCAAAATAGTGAGAATTGGACCCTAAACTAAAGTGTGACCATTTTTCCTATTTCCGAGCTTACGTGCCGAACCGTGACTTCTGTGTACCGTTACACCCCTAGTACATTCCCGGTAGTAAACTCAAGACTACAATCGAGGCGTTTGAGGGAGTTCAGAAACAGTGCTTACTCATTTAGAAAATAACTCCCTTTGGAGTGACTGTGTGCTTTGTTACTCTGCAGACCTTTTTCATGCTCAAACAGCAACATTACATATTTTTATCCTTTCCGATGCTTTGATTGTTGGAAAATATTGTATAAAACAGACAGGTCCAGTCCAGCTCTAAAATCAGATTAGAGTGACCTCGTTCAGCCTGGTAATGTGTTTTAGATTATAATCCTGAAGTTTGTGATTTGAGAGCATGTGACACTTTTGACCTGTGCCCTCAGGACGGGCAGTTGATTGAATGTGGCTGCTGTTGTGGGGAGTTTGCCTTTGAGGAGATGACCCAGTGCACGGATGGCCATCTATTCTGCAAGGAATGCCTGGTAAAGTACGCCCAGGAGGCAGTGTTCGGCTCAGGACGGGTAAGTCATCTGTGGCTGGATAGTTCGGACATTCGGTCTCTGAGGTTACCTTTGTTTCATTTGAATTGAGTTACTGGAAAAGGCATATGCGGTCACAAACATTATGATGTCATGATGGTTTCAGGCATTGTGCACAGTATTGTTCTTATGTTTTTTTAAAAATCCCCTGTATTTTGGTTTCACTTCGCCTTGTGCTTTTTAGGTTCTTCCCAGTTTTTCTCCCATCTTTCTTTCATTTTCATAATCATAAACAAGTTCTAGTATAATTTGTTTGCAGAGTTCGATATTTTATCTAATGGAATTAAATTCATACAGAGTGTTTTTAGACACACTAGCATTCAAAAGTTTGGGGTCAGTATTTTTGTTTTTGAATTAACCAAGTCTCTTATGCTTACCAAGGCAGTGTTTATTTGATCAACATACTGTAAATTTAAGGAATGAATCTTCAGCATCATTACTCCAGGCTTGAGTCTGATTGCTCAGAAATCATTCTAATAAGCTGATTTGCTGCTCAAGAAACATTTCTTATTAGTACCAATGTTGAAAACTGTTGTGCTGCTCAATATTTTTGTGAAAACTGTAATACAAATTTTTTTTCAGGATTTTTGATGAATAGAAAGTTCAAAAGAACAGCATTTTTTTGTAACAATATAAATGTCTTTTCTTTACTTTTGATCAACCTTAAAGCATTAACAAGTGTTGTTTTTAGCAAAGATGCATCTAGTTGATCAAATATGACAGAAAAAAAACTCTTACTGACCCCAAACATTTGAACGATAAGGTATCTAGTTTCAATGTATTTATGTTGCCTTCACAAACACTCACTGAACAGTTTACAGTTAGTGTATTTTGGTATTTTGGCTATGCATAAAGTAAAAATGGTTCTTCGTGTTTGTTTGCAGTCGGAGTTGAGCTGTATGGATGGGAACTGCACCTGTTCCTTCCCTTCCAGTGAGCTTGAGAAAGTTTTACCTGAAAACATTCTGTGCAAATATTACGAGCGACAGGCTGAGGAGGCCATAGCAGCCACCTGTGCTGACGAACTGGTCAGGTGAGTTAAACACTTTACTTACTCTCATGTTGATCGAAAGCTGTATGACTTTTTATTTGTGAAAGACAAAAGGAGATGTTTTGTAGAATGTACAGGCTGCTCATTTTCACACAAGTAAAGTGAATCGTAATTAAAGCTGTCAGGCTCCAAAAAGGACAGAAAAGTAGTCCATAGTATACAACTTGTGCTCTGTATTTTCAGGGGGTAGAATTAGACAGCCGTGTGATAGCTTTGACTGAGAAAAAGCAATTCAAAACAGAGAAAAAATTACATACTTCAGATTTAAATGATTCATTGTTTTAATTCCTGACAACATTATTTTGCTCACTTTTTGTTTTTAAGGTGCCCGTTTTGTAACTTCCCAGCACTTTTGGATAAAGGCATTTCTCTGTTCAGTTGCCCAAACCCTCGCTGCAGAAAGGTTAGTCTGTGTGCCTGGATACACAAGTGTTTGAGTGTTATGCATCTCTCTTTGCAGTGATCTCTTTATAAAAGTATGGACATGAGCTGGTTCAATTCTCTCACCCTTTCCACTTCTATTTCTGAGCCCCCGAATGGTGGAATTAGTCAGGTCAGGGGAGGAACAGAGACAAGCATTCATCATGTCCGCTATAAATGTTCAGCACTCTGAACCCTAAACAGAACTCAACAAGGGTTGAGAAGTTCAGCACAACTAGATGAATCAGTATTCCAGTATATCACTGTCTCAACATAGCCACAAAAAAGTGGATTATACCTTCAGGAAATGAATCACAAAACAACAACCTGATGTGCTTT
This sequence comes from Scardinius erythrophthalmus, assembly GCF_964197995.2. NCBI lineage: Eukaryota > Metazoa > Chordata > Actinopteri > Cypriniformes > Leuciscidae > Scardinius > Scardinius erythrophthalmus. Next base: position 38,900,610 of record NC_138221.1, read on the forward strand.
GATAACCAAGATTTTAGAAAACAGACTAGATATTATCAAGTGTTTGTTACAAGCAGTTAAAGACTTACTTAACTATTTTGAAAACAGCTGAACTACTATTATATTGTTGGAAAATGTAATGAAGCTTTTCCAGTAATAATCGTCTTTTTCTAAGTAGCGACAAAAAACATGACATTGCTGGTTATTGTCACATTGTATTTTCATACTAACGAATTGGTTTAATGGGAAATGAACTGATTCTATAAAAATTATTCACTGATTGTCACATTGTATTTTCATACTAACGAATTGGTTTAATGGGAAATGAACTGATTCTATAAAAATTATTCACTGATTTATGTTTCTTCATGATAGTGAACTATTTGCTAAATTATGCTGTTTATCACTATGTTATTGGCTTGGTCCACCATGAAATTGTTAGTGTTGTTCCATTGTTCTCTTTTTTTCATGGAAAAACTGGGAATATCAAGGAATATTTTTAAATCATTGATTCTTTCCAGGCCGGGAAAGGTCATTAAAATGACTGAAATCTAAACTTAAATCATGGAAAAGACATGCAAATTTGTAAAGTTTGGGGTCAGTAAGGTACTTATTTGATAAATAAATTAATTTACTTTTCAGCTAAATGTATTAACTTTATCAAAAGTGACAGTTACACTGCAGCACATGTGACACTGAAGTAATGATGTATATAGTTACATAGTAATGATGCTAAAAATGTAGCTTTGCCATTACAGGAATACTTTTTAATTAAAATAGAAAACAGTTATTGTATTATAATATTTCACCATATTACTGTATTTTTGATTTATAAATGCAGCCTTGGTGAGCATAAGAGACTTCCTTCAAAAACATACAATTTTAAATGACCGCAAACGTTTGAATGGTAGTGTAGATCATCTTAATTTCTTAAGTGCAATTGCTTTAAGATGTATTTCAAAAACTGATTAGTTAGGGGTCAAGCACCAAAGGTTTTGTTAGTAGCTTGTAGCTTGACAAGATTCAGAGTAGCTTCCCCAACACTGGTTACAACTACATCTGATGTTTTGTCTTTAGTTTTATCAGTGTTGGGCTGTGAGGAATGTATCAGGCAGTGCCAGGATGTTAGTGGATTTCAGCTGTTAGGCAGAACATGTCAAGAACTCTGAACTCACAGTTACTCTCTCAAAAGGCCTGAGAGGGAGACTTTGAGTATACAAGTATAATATATTTCTGTGAAAAAATGATTATTTTCAACTTTCATTCCGACCCTCTGTCTGAAATGATCCGTTCTTAAAGGGCGGCTTCTTTGATGCTCATCAGTAAACGGCCACTGTTATGATTGGCTAACGTCATTGCATAGGAAACCGTATCAATGCCCACTCGCTATAGCACGCGAGTAAGTGTTTTTAAAACACTATCCGTATGAAACTAATTTACGGACAAGGCATTATGAAATCATTTACTTAAAGTTTGTGATGCCGCTGCTGTCAGATTCAATTCAATTGGCTGCTTTATCTTTCAATAAATATTTCTTTGCAAACTCTCCACTACACTGTGCCTCATTTACAAAACAAAATGTTCCGAACAAACATATAATCCTTCAACGTGATCCGGGACGCCATTAAAATAATCCACTTGTTTCCAACACTGGAATTCTTCTTAAGTCTGTATAAAGATGCAAGCAAGCTGTTTAAACTGGATGCGTCAAAGCAATCGCTAATTCACTCTTCCATTTGTCCTGTTGTCTACAGACTCAAGCATGTGGAGTATGTCAGAAATTAAACGCACATCTGTATACTGTATCCAGTGTAGACAGCATCAGTGATTTATAATGGGTTCTATTTGCTTTTGATGCGACGAGACGCTCGCATCCATTGTAGGCAAATGTCGGCCAGTACGGTGCGATGATGTGTAACTATTTGTCGATGTCTTGGATCTGGAGGTAGGCATGTGCAAATGTATTTGCCCGTGTGATGTCACAGATCCTGCAATATCCTGCAAAATAAATGTTTTGTTTTTAATGAGTACGAGTTGAGTTGTAAGCTATAAAACTTGCTGGATGTTTTAATGGTACAAAGACCACATATATATCAGAAGATCAAAGCTAATTTGATTTCTCATGTCATGTCCCCTTTAACTTTTTTAAGCAGGATGCTTAGTCACCATAAAATCAGAATTCTTGTTTTTTTTCACATTGTAACTCAACAGCAAGGAGCGCTAACTAGTCTGGGAATGTAGGGTGGAAAACCTCAAATGCTGCATTGTCTCTCGCCTTCCCCAACACTCTCTCTGTCTGCAGCTTTATCTTGAAATCCTCGAGCACGCTCCAATCAGTGCATGGACAGCGCTCGCGTAGGCGATTGAAAACAGGTAATCGCTGTTAATCTATTAGGGAAGCAAGCACAGGGAAAGAAAGAGGCACATAGATTCCAGTAACACTCCTCACATGAATAACAACAAAAACATAATATTACTACGCTCTTGGATGTAACGATAGACATATGATAAAGTGGGGTTTTAGGCACAATAACCTGAAACAGGCTTTGAGATCAATGTTATAACATTGACCGTCTTAGTAAAAGGCATGATGATGGTAGGAGTTTCCCTTGAAAAGACTTGAATAGCCCACCATCAGGCATATGCAACATGGTACTTTTGTGTTTCCTGTAGTATACCAGTTGTCCTCTTGGTGGCGCTCTTGTTCTATAATGGCAGTGCAGTTTTGTTGTTGCACACATCTGCTGCTGATTACATGCTCAACCCCGCCTCACTTCTGCAGCAGCTCACAGCAGGACGGGAGAGGGGGGCAGGGGAAGCCACTCGAACGCCCATAACTTTGGTCTTCCTCTCGGTACCACTGATAGATTAAGTGTGCCTAGGACCTCCTACCTCCTATACATCTTTCTCCTGGTGTCACAGGACTGGAGAGGGAAATTGAGAACAGTTGTGTGGTATGATTTCATAATGTGACCCACATTCACTTCCTCTTTCTGGCTCTCAGTGTGGCATTCCTATCGAGATGGAGAACTGGGCTCTCTTGCACAGCAGTCCTTGACTTGGCCAGCATCATGAGAACTTTTCCAAAGCCATGCTTCTCTGGAACAAATTTGTTGGAGAGATAGTCTCTATAAAATGACGCCTTCCTGATATGGTGTATTATAGTGAGCTTGTAGGCATTGTTGTGGCTTAGTGGTTAAACATCTGGGTTTTGGTACCTGAAAGGATGTAGGTTTCAGAGGGTTGATCTATGAACAATCACCTTTGAATGCAAGCTTGTCTTTTGATAAAACTGCCACAAACTGTCAGAAAAACCTTAATAAGACACTGCACGTAATAGAGCACAGTGCTAAATGTCTTAGACCACTAGGTAAAATGTATATAAATAGTGTTAAAATTGCATTCTATAATTAGAAATTGCCCATCTTAAATATTACTTTTTTGCATTATAATTTTTCTGTCGTGTTTTCTTCAGAATTCCATGTGGCAGCAGATTACATTTCTGAAGAAATAGAAACTTCTGATGGTAAATTTTCCACTGAAGTAAAAGTCGTTGTGAAACCGTCAACTAAAAAAAAGAAATATCTCTTACATCATTGAGGCTCAGACTCTCATTCATAAGGTGCCACTTCATTAGCGAAATTTCAACAAAAATTTAAGGGCAAAAAGGTCTATTGTTTGTAGTGTAGCGATGTAGCCTGGCAAGCCAGACCTACATCAAGATGTTGGGTCTGGCAACTCACCATAGACACGGCTCAATCCGAGGGGCGGGATAAACGGCTGTCTTTCAAATTCCCTCTGCACGCAATAGGACAGCGCTTCAACCAACCAGAGCGTTTTCCCAACAGCAGAGCTAACGTTAGTTGATAGATTCAACTTTTGAATCTGGCCAGCAAAACTACGAACACATCTTACTTTTTTAAGAATGACTTAAGTGCCGTTCTATGCTCTTTTCTCAAAGAAAAACCTAACTCCAAGTCCTCCAGAGTCGCGTCCAGAGCCGATTTGAAAGACTGTTCTCCAGCAGCCGCCATTCTTTGTTTTCAAGCAGCAGGGAACCGTCGCAACTCTGTCGTCATTATGTAAAGCCCGCCCCGCCTACTCTATACACGATGTGATTGGCCTGACCCAATTTAGGTTTTTACAGCTCCGAAAGTCAACGGAGAGTTGCTAGACTACCCTGGCTGCAAAATACATTTTGCTGCCGCTAGGGTGCGTCTAGATTTCTAGGCTAGTAGCGATGTATAAAGGCATATGAAATATGATGCTCAGCTCACATAGAAGTCACTTTCAAACCAAGCAGCTTTCTGTTGGTCAATGCGACGAATTCACATGACCAACATGAACCCGCAAAATCTGCATGGGGAAATCTTTACACCCTTGCATGAAATTCACACGTGGATTTCTATTGAAATGACTGGATTTCACCTGTGAAAAAATGTGACCACACCTTTAGATTTTCGAAAGGGATATTTCACCGCTGGAAGGATGAATGTGTATTTAAATTGGGTCATTTATGTAGTAGAAATTCTCCAAGAACAACTCCTAGAATGCACTTGCTTCGCTGCCCTATGAGGCCACTCCCAAGCCACGCCTACCGGTTACAGAGGGCAGTATTGGAAGAAATTATACAACTAGGCTACTACTTGACTCGAAACTGAAAAGACGGCGTTTTATCGTGAGATCCCCCAATGGGCGGGTTGAAAACATGTGGAACGAGCTCCTACTACTGGCTGTAGTCTCTAGCCTCTGGACAAAAAAGCCTCAGATGACGCAAAATGACGATTTTTGCGTCCGCTGAGGGTTTTTTCCAGACACACAATACAGAAATCTCTCGTCTCAGGGGCACATGAGGGAGGGAAGCACGGTCATTCGAAAATACTACCGGGTTTCTACTGATCCATAGCTTAATGCTAATCAGTGAAGTATCCCTTTAAGTCTTTATATTACAGTTCTTTTTGCCATTTTAAAAAGCCCTATTGATGCACTTGTATTCTGAATATTGAGGGTCTTCCCGTCTGTGACGGTTATGTGCCTGCTCTAATCATTGTGTATCGAGATGTTTGCAGCTGTCCATCCACATATGTCCATGGTAGGAACAGTCGGATGTGAAAAACTCTGAAATCCCCAGTGCCCCATTAATGACTTCAGTGCTCGTGTTTCAGCACAAGTTTTTCCCTCCTGTCACTTTCACTTCTGATGTCCCATTTGTTTGCTATGTGGTGAGGAGACGTCCTCTCCTCTGCCCCTCTCTTTCGTCTCTTTTCCCTCGGTGAAGATGAAAGTTGTATAACTGACACACTTTTCCCTCTCCGCTACCTCTGTGGCTCCACCCCAGGACACTCATTGGCTAGACCCAGATCCTTCAAATTTGAAATGTGGTACAGTTTATATTTGACCCAGATTTTACTTCTTTCTTTTTTTTTCTTAGGTTTTCACATTTCAAAAAATGCATTTTTCTCATTAGTTGTGGCTTTCACATGCTGATCTAGCAACTTTCCCTTCTCTCTGGCTCAATAGACTGACTTTTGTTTCCACTTTATTTTCCATGTATCCATGTTCTCAGTTTTGCTTTGATAGATTGTAGCAGCTGCAGCATGTTTTCTATAATCCATGATTTTGCACAAGAGTTCAAGAGTTTTAGTAAATATTATCAAATATTTTTACTGTAACTTTCATATAATCCAACTTGTTCAAAAGTTTGAGACTGGTAAAATGTGTTAATATCTTAAGTCTGTTATGCTCACCAAGACAGCATTAATTAATTGATTAAAAAAAAGAAACCATTGTGGGGTTTTTTTTGGAAACCATGATACGTTTTTTTTCAGGATTTTTTGATGAATAGGAAGTTCAAAAGAACAGCATTTATTTATGAAATAGCTATATAAATGTCTTGGCTCTCACTTTTGAGCAATTTAATGAGTCCTTGCAGAACACAAGTATTGATTTCTTTTTTGTTTTTGTTTTTTAATCATACTGACCCAAACTTTTGAACGGTAGCGTATACAGTATATATTCTGCTCTGGATTGCATTCCGTCCAAGTTCAGACATGCTGCGTACTAGTTGAGTTTATAGGGAGCTGTGTTTGTTCAGCCCTGCCTCATTGTACTTATCATGAGCCAAACCCTCAAATTATGAGCGTTTCATTAAAAACTTTGGTATTCTAGTTTTATGATATGTTGCCATGGCTTAGGGATGGTTGTGTGTGTTAGCACATGCTGTGGGTGCGTCGCTGTGTCCCTGAGGCTCATCCAGGCCCGTGCTTCTCCAGAACAAGCAGCCCCCCAATCAGATGCTCAGAAAATCTCCTCTTCTGCCTTATAAGGCCTGCTGCTGCTGCTGCTGCTGCATGCCTGTTCAGGAGAGAAGCACTGAGCTTATTCACAGAGTGCCTCAACAGATGTTGCAACAGTTCACACTCTGTAACTAGCTTATGCTGTTTTACTTTGGAGAACTAGTCGCGCCTGCACTGGAATAGGTCTTGTTAGCTGCATGATTATGACAAAAAATCACAATGTTATTTTATTTGCTTTGATATTGCCATTTAAGATGATTAGAATTTACAACAAAATGCTTTTATTCTATATAATACATTTATACATGCAATAATTGATGTTCCCATCTCATTATAAACACTAAATACATAATTTCATGTGACAATTTGTGTCCCGAAATTGGACACAAATTCAAAGACCTACAGCCAGCTGCGACAAGCCCCTTAAAGGGATATTTTTTTACACCATTTTATTTTTCTGAAATAAAACATACATGTACAGTTACCACCTTTAAAGGTAGGGTAGGCAATTTCGGAGAGGCTAGCAATAGCAAGCTAGCTTTGAAAGCATTAGATCGCACCATCCCTTCAGACCGACTGCAAAGCCACGTCTTCTTCAAAACATCAATGCACACAGCAGACGAGACGAGAGACGGCGTTATATCACCTCATGTCTCAAAGGACATGACAATAATAATGAACGTAAACCACTTACAGAGCTCGGACTTTTAGCACCTGACTGCTGTAGATTAATTTCGTCATTGATAGTGTTGACATAGAAACGCATAAATCCGAGTCTGAGGACGTGAACATCTCCGGGTAGAACGGCAAGGGTTGCCATCTTGTAATTCTGGTTATGACATGGTGTGAACGCAGCATAAGCTGCTAAACTGTAAAAGGCGGCTGCTATTTGTTTTTGCGGCGCTCAGTGTCTTTCTCTTCAACTCTGCATTACGGAGCGCGCTGATGACGTGTGATGTCCACACATGCAGGGTGTGCAGAAGTATAGAAATACATGCGTGGAGTGGCAGGAAGGACATTCTGTAGGCCTTATGCACTAGAGAAATGAGGGCGCAGCCATCTTTAGAATATTGTACTTAATGTAAAGTTAACGAAAGTTATCATGAGATGTCTTAACAAATGTCAGTAGACCAGGTAAAACGATTTGTTCATTCATAAATACGCAAGATCGCTGTGAAAATGCAGACCAAAAGACAACAAGCGCAGAGCTGAAAAGGGGCGGGGCTACATAAGGTCTATACCATAGGTCTATATCAACAACAGTCCTTCTACAGCATTTAATAATCTTTAGTTAATGTTCATTTTAACATTTACTAATATATTATTTAAAAAAAAATAAAAATAAACAATGAACAACAGTATTTTTATTAACTAACATTAACAAAGATTAATAAATGTCACAAATGTATTGCATTGTTAGTTCATTTTAGTTAATACATTAATTAATGTTAACAAATTATTTATTGTAAAGTGTTACCCAAACATATCGTATTAGACCCCCCCCCCCCCAAGGATTTCAGAGGGATAGTTACCGCAAATTAAAATGCTGTCATCATCTTCTCACCTTCATGCTCTTCCAAAACTGCACTTACTGTCTTCTGTTGAACATAAAAGAAGATATTTTCAAAAATACCATCTTTTGTGTTCTGCAGAAGAAAGTAAGTAAGGGATTTGTTTAACTCTGTGCTTGACTTGTAATCAATGAAATTGCCTAGACCGGAGAATAAATCTCTTATTTTCACCATGTTTATACCGTGTTGATTATAATGGAAGTGTTTTAGTTTTGTTACTCACTCGCTTAATAGAACAAGATGTTGTTACTGATAGGCTTATAGTCTGATTTAGATGGTTCTGATTGGTCAATGCATTCTTATGCATAACTGACTTATTTGTGATTGGTTACAATACTCAGCCACAGCAAAGAAAGAAGCAAATAATATTTTGATGCCTTGTCAACAAGACCTAAAGCTGAGTCCACCAGATGAATGGACTGTTTACACAAAAATATGTTCAGCCAAGATAAAACTAGCGTGACTACCTAGAACTGTGGTTTGGGGTTATAAGGTTTCAGCTTAAATGAGAGGTATACACACAGCGATTAACAGGAAATGGAGGGTTATGCATTTTGGAGAATCAGATTTATGTTACAAGAATGTGCGGCATGACCCCAAATGTCACCCTAGGCTTGTTTTTCTGAGATAGACTTGCCGTTAAAGCCGTTTAACAGTGCAGATGCTGTTTTTCCAGTTTGTTGTGGTACTTTGATCGCTGTGCTAGATGTCACCCATCTATCTTTATTACACAAAATAGACCCTTATACAGGCGCAGGCGAAAGCTACATGCATCCTGTGTGGGTAAAAGTTTCCTGTGGTTCATCTGCAACAGTAATATATATCTTCAAAGTCACATTTTTTCCGCTCATTAGATATATCACCCTGTGCAGCGCTCAGTGTTGATTCATGGCACACACTAGCCAGCCTGCCTGATGTCTTTTCCTGCAAGAACTTTTTTTTTTTTTTTTCATATCTGTAGAAATTTTTGATTAAAAGGGTTGGATGACAGCTTACATATCATGAAAGAATAATGTTAATGGGGCTATAAATGTCTTTGGCTGCTCATAAACTCCATAAATTACACACTTGCTCTGAAGGAATCTGCAGTATTTGCCAACAGAGATAAGCCGTTGCATAACTGTGAATCTGAGGCTGACCCCACCCTATGTCTGAGAGTGTGCGCCCTGTTGATCAGGAAGTGTCAGCCTGGCCTTGCAAGGTAAACTTTTTACCAGGAAGCACTGTTTAAAGTGATGTCAGTGTGATGTCACCGCTGTATTTTTAGTCGCATATATAAAGGAAGGTACCAGTGTGTGTTCGCACCTCTGACTGCGAGAGTCACATTAACTGAAGAGTTGCAGTCACTTCCTGTTAACTTCTTTTCTGTGTGTATACATGCAATTCAGTGACAATCACATGAATCGATAGTTAAAGATAATTTAGGAGATTTAAAATATGATGCCTCTAACTTTTGTAATTACAGATATTTTTTTTTAATAAGGAAATAGTCACATTAGCTGATGAATGAATCTTAATCTCCAAATTGCATTTTTTTTCCTTTGAAGGGCCAGTTACAGTTAAAAACATAATTGTGGTCTCACATAGCCGTTTGTTATCAAGTCAGACTTAATTAGAATAATAAAGAATCATGGCTTAAAATATGTTGTAAAGTTTTTAGAAAATAATCAGAATCAGAATGAGCTTTATTTGCCAAGCTAAGGAGTTTCACACAAGGAATTTAATCAAATCATAATCAGATCTTGTTGGCGTCTAGAAACCTAATGCTGCTAAAGCCATAAGTCTCATAAGTCAAATTTGAGAATGATATCTCAAACTCTGGGTTTTCTAAAACAATCTGTTAAATTTTGTTGACCCTCCCATGCTTTTGCTGTTGTGCTCCACTAGGGGACAGTGCAATACTGTAGTACTGTAGGTCACATGTCTTCATGCATCACATTTCATGGCTATTGTCTGGCCTGATGTCTGCATCGTTCACCATTTCCCTTGTAGTTTCTGATACAGCTTTTTCACAACAATACTGTTGAATGATGATATATGTTTTTTAGGGGGGGGTTTACAACATGCAGCCTGAGGCTAGATTTCATTACTGTATTTCCGAGGAAGCCACTTTGCTAGTGTAGCTCCTCATATAGATATATTTCCCACTTAAGATGACGCCCAGAGGACAGGAGCAATTGTTCTGATGTTTTCTGCATCACTCTAAGCTGTCATTTATCATCTGTCACTGTCATTAATATTCAGCTTTATCTTTAATTATTTATGCTAATGGAATTTGTTACCAGGCAACCCTGGGTTATGGGATTAGAGTTGACTCTCTGTGGATAGTGGCCACATGTGCCTCTTCTCCATCAGTGGATCTCTTTCTCTGGTTGGTACAGACTGAGGAGGAAGGGGCTGGATCCAGTAAAAGCAGCTGCACGAAACAACTAATATTTTTCAGCTAGTATTTATCTCAAAAAGGCATGCAACTCTGCTATTTTGGAATTTTTATACTTTGCTGCAGTCCATACTGGGTTGTCAAATGTGATGGACCACAGCAATTTCAGATGTGTCCACTGCCTCCTAATGTTTTGTAATAGCCATGTCTGTGCCTGTGAAATGCGTAGGCGTTTACATGGTCTTCACGCTCTGAATGTTTAGCTGCATGTTGTCCTTTCCAGTCAGTTGAAAGGCAAAGCATTGTGGGCAGGCATGGCTAAAGTGGAACAGATGAAAATGTTGTTCCTAGGCAACCAGACAGCCGACAAATGAATCACATCCAAAGTGGAGGGCAGGGATCTGTGCACCCTCAGTCTGCGGTAGTACACAACGAGCTCTGAATCAAAATTTAGATTGCTTTATTTTAATTAACTATTCTATGGCTTTTAAATGTACACAGTCATATTCCAGGCCCAGGATACTCCTTTATTTGTATTGTTTGATAAGGCAAGCTATTGCACATACTTACCATTAGGGATGTGTACAAACCTCTAACCTTAAGTGTTACACTTATACATGTGACTAATCCTTTACCGTTTATTCTGTTGAGATGTGGGTTTCTAAGACCGTTTTCACCTGGTGTGTAGTCAAAATGGCCGAAAATCCCATAGACTTGTATTGAAAGAGGAATATGTGCCAAATCAAGGGACCCAAATGTCAAAGGCCCTGTTTACACCTGCTATTAAGATGCGTTTTGGTCACAAGGGTCATGCCCACAATACTAGCAGATTATGCAGGACTAGGAAGCAATATGCACCTCTGAAACAATGCAAGGAACACTGGCTCCTTCCGTATGCACAAACAGAGGTGACCGAGCAACAGAAACTTGGCCCTTTTTTTCCCCACTGGATGAATGAAGTGTAGTCCAGGTGTTTCTCGTTCCACTCTGCATTTCGATTGTGATCAATAACACAGATGCTTGTTTGTGTTCCCTTCCTCAGGAGAGTTGCAGGAAGTGCCATGTGGTGTGGAAGGAGCATGCAGGAAAGACCTGCGAGCAGGTGATGGAGAGGGACGAGATCCGGCTACGGGTGGCCTTGTAAGTGCCCGACTGAAAACTCTTAGCATAGAGCAAGCTTGTTAATAATGCATCCATGCACTATTGAGGGCACTCGGTAGTGTAGTGAACCACCTGGGAGATCATTAGCATTAGCCTGATGCTGAGTCAGCTGTCGTTTCCCCAGGCCTTTCTCATGGCACACTAAAACACTCGCTGTATTTGACGGATTCCCATGAGTGTTATGTTTGCAAATACACATCATCCAGAGCTGCCCCTATGCACAGCAGGCATTCATGAGGAAGTGTACTGGAGCGCGAGTGTCTGTGTAAACTGAGGCAGCCTATCACTGTTGGTCAGTCTCTAAACTGGACAGGATGTGATCGCCTGCTTTCCTTCCTGTCATTGGATAGGTCATACACAGGGATCAAACAAAGACTGTGTATCCTGTTTACCCCGACCCTTTTCTTTTGCCTACATTTATAGAGGCTGATAAAAAATAAAACAAACTAACTGAGAGAATGAATTACATATGGTGTCACAATGGCCGACTGTGTTTTCACATCGATACGATTCAGTGAGAGAACCTCTTATTGGTAAGCTTCAATACCAGGATGCTTGTTGTCTATATGTAGCTAGTGAACAGCAGCTTTCTACTTAGGCAGCATCCCTAACTGAAATGAAACGCATTAAGCTCATTTGTAATGCTCCTCATTGGCAGCAATACAAACAGAGCTATTCATGTGAAGCACAAAATAGTTTGATGTTTGCATGTTGCTAAGCTAATGACGCTTTGCAAAATACATGAATTTTCCATCTTTTAGGAGACCACGCTTTCCCGCCATTGATTTATTTTATTTTTAATCTGGTGGGGAAAGAATTAAGAGTAAATTTTCAATGTAACACTTTTTTTTTTTTTTTTATGGAAAAACTTGTACATTTAAATTACCTTTCTTAGTAATGCTTTACAATAAGGTTCCATTCGTTAACATTAGTAAACTACATTAGTTAACATGTACTAACAATGAAAAATACTTTTAAAACATTATTATTCATGGAGCCCTGTGTGTGACATGCGGACAAAAAAATAAGAATTTGTTCCCTCGTTTTAGTAAATAGTTTGCATAATATAATTCATTCCCTCGTTTTAAGTAAATCATTCGCACAATATAATAATTCCCTCATTTTAAGTAAATTGTTTGCACAGTATAAGTCGTTCCCTCGTTTTAAGTAAATCGTGTGCACAATATAATAATTGTATTGTGCGCACGATTTAGTAAAACGAGAGACCTAATTATTATTTTGTGCGCATGATTTACTTAAAACAAGGGAACGAATTAGTAAAACATGGCCAAGATTTACTAAATTGTAAATTAGTAATTCGTGGGAACGATTTGTTTAAAGGAGAACTCCGGTAAATTTTAACATTAATCTCATTTTTTGGTACATTTGGAGTGCTGTCAATACAGAGAACAATGACAAAAATCGGTGTTGCCTACACCGTGTTATCCTCTTTTTAAAATTTGTACCCTGTTGACTTCAATGGGGCAAGTTTTAAACCAGCTTTTAGCCTCTTAACATCCTTGATGTGTCATTACAAGTGCACAGGTCATGTGAGTGATTCCTTCAGAGTGAACACGGGTGAATCTGACTGCAGTAGATGTGAAAGATATTAATAAAAATGATGTTATTTCAGCCAGCGCTCATACCTGTATTTACATCCTGTTTTCGGTTGAAGTCCATAGTAATCGATTGTCGAGTTCACGCGCGTGATCATAGGTAACTAAACCTATGCGTGTGAACTCGACAATCGTTTACTTTTTATTTTTATTAATATCTTTCACATCTACTGCAGTCAGATTCACCCGTGATCACTCTGAAGGAATCACTCACATTGGCTGTGCACTTGTAATGACACATCAAGGATGTTAAGAGGCTAAAAGCTGGTTTAAAACTTGCCCCATTGAAGTCGACAGGGTGCAAATTTTAAAAAGAGGATAACACGGTGTAGGCAACACCGATTTTTGTCATTGTTCTCTGTACTGACAGCACTCCAAATTTACAAAAAAAATGAGCTCAATGTTAAAATTGACCGGAGTTCTCCTTTAATTTGTGGCCACGATATACATATTTTTCCCGCATGTTATGTGCAGGACTCTGTAATTAGTATTATTAATCTTAGTTAATGTTAATTTTAACATTTACTCGTACACTATTAAAATCAAAAGTTTTTTATATATATTATTATTACATTATTTAATAAACCTGAGCTAACATGAACTAACAATGAGCAGTTGTACTTAAAATACTGCAACAAATGTATTGCTCATTGTTAGTGTTAGTTAATGCGTTAACTAAATTTAACTAATGGGAGCTTAATTGTAAAGTGTTTTGATAAATATAGATTTTTTTGCACTGAGCTTATAGCACTCCATTCTGATTTAGAATTTAAATCAACATTGTATAGGTAGGCAGCTCACTAGGTTTTGAAACAGAGCTTTCATGTAAACCTGAACACAAATGTCATTTGTTTTATGGCCAGTGAGGAAAAGATGACCGCTGCCCGTGTCAGGAAGTGCCACAAGTGTGCCACAGGTCTGGTGAAGTCAGAGGGCTGCAACCGAATGTCGTGTCGCTGCGGCGCCTTCATGTGCTACCTCTGCCGAGACCCTATTAACGGCTACAACCACTTCTGCCAGCACGCTCGCTCGCCCGGTGCCCCCTGCCGACACTGCAAGAAGTGCTCGCTGTGGACGGACCCCACGGTAAATCTCACACTTTACACTTCAGCATCCACTTCTTTTCCTTTCATGAGATCATCCTTGTAAAACAGCAAACACTTTGTTTCTATACATCTATTCGGTTTACAACAGGTTTAACATCCTCCTGTAAAATATCTTCAAGCCCTTTGTTCACAACCCAGAGGGTATTTGCACTTGGGTTACACAAGGTACACAAAGTACCCCTGTAACTCCTTTTTGAGCCTTATTTTGGAATGGAATTGTAGATGTTCATTTTGTAATTCAAATCACATGATTTGCATTGATTTTCATTTAATTTATTTTACTTTTTTTAATTATGTCTTCTATTTGATTTAAAATTAATAGACAAAAGCTTTAAACAGACATTACAATGTGTTTACATTTTAATTGCATTATTTTTCAAATAATGCCCTAAATGTTATGCATTGATAGTGTATTCATTGTAAGAGTAATTTGGTCTTAGGATAAACACCAGGTGATGTATGGTGTAATGACTTTGTGTCAGCTTTGAATACAGGGCTTTTCAGAGTTTAACACGTCAGGTACGTCAGTGAAGTTTGTCTCATGTATGTTGATGGATTGGTAACTGCAGTATTCATGCATTAGCACCATCAAGCATTTGCCTCATTGCTTCTGCATCTTTATCACTCAGTACTATGATGACTAAAGCACAAATTGCTCATTCATTATTGACAACACACTGAGAATTTTCCCATTTATTAATCATAAAAAGTTGTTAGAGTACATTCATAGTAGATTGATAAATGGCACAAATGTTATACAATAGTTTAAGACATCCTCCTATCGCCTACTTTTATTGCCTACATTTTGATCAAAATGATTTAAGATGTATTAATAAAAAAAAAGTTATCTAGTAGAATGTCCAGACTCATTTTCCACCCTAGCTTTCAGAAATGTTTCTGCTCATGTAAATGCACATGTAACACACATCATATCTAACCCGATTAATCAATGACTTAAAAAAACATCATGCATTTACAGAAGTTTTTTGTCAGTTGTTAATCTTTTAACTCCGGATTTTAAAGTGATAGTTCACCCAAAAATTAAAATTCTGTCATTTACTCACCCTGATGCTGTTCCAAGCCTGTATGAGTTTCTTTCTTCTGAACACAAAAGATGAAATTTTTAAAGAATGTTGGTAACCAAGAGAGTTGATGGCACCCATTGACATCCATAGTATATATATATATTTTTTTGTCTTCTATGGAAGTCAGTCGGTGCCGTCAACTGTCTGGTAACCAACATTCTTTAAATTATTCAACAGAAGAAATAAACTCATACAGGTTTGGAACAACTTAAGGGTGAGTAAATGATGACAATATTTTCATTTTTGGGTGAACTATCCCTTTAAATATAATTCAGCTAAAAACAAAAATAAGAATAGAAAAAATATATATATATGTGTGTGTATATTATATACTTGGGCTTTTAGCTAGGGGCAAAAGGGGATCGCCATAAGGAAAGGGGTGCGCTGGATCTATAACACGACAAAATGAGAGTAGGCCATCATTGGAATATGGAATAATGATCATTTTGTCTCGATTACCTTTTTTAAAATAATCGTTGGAATCCAAAATCAAGCAATTGCTCAGCTCTACTCCACACCATAAAAGGAGGATGAGAAGCTTCATAAGTTCAGACTTTGTGCATAATGTACATGATAAGTTTGAATGTAGGTTAACTTAAATTGATGTGTGTTGTTACCATCAAATTCTGCTAGCTGTCCATGGGAACCATAAAGTCAGGGTTTGGAACGACGCAAGGATGAGTAGAGGGCAATGGAATTGTCATTTTTTGTCAATTGTATTATTGTGATCGCTAAGCAGTGAGAATAATTGAGAAATCCTTTTCCGGTTGATCCAGTAGTTTCACTAATTATCCGATTAAGGCATTTGAATCCTGTTTTTGTGTGAAGAGCGCGGTCAGGGTGCCATCCTGCTGACAGCCCGGGGGCTGCAATTACCCCTCCTTTCAGAGCCGTGCCTAATCACCTGGCACCGTCCACCAGGCTAACTGGTGAACTTGAGCTGTTTTGTGTTTGACCGATGAAGTGGACTCCTCCCAAGTTCATCTGATTTCCCGTTTTTGCCAAGGTCTGACGTGGACGTTGGCATGAGATCGTTTCTGGCGGGGTTTGCTGGTCTTTCCGCATGATTGAACAATAACCGGAGAGCCTGATTACTGTGCCTTGTTTTTGTTTGTTTTTTGAAAGGCTTTTTTGTTTTCTCCACCTTTGTATCTCTTCTGCCCCTCTCATTTACTGTGTCTTTTTCAATCCACAGCAAGATGATGAGCGAATCATTCAGGAGATTCAAAAAGAAGGTGAAGCGGAGTTAAATAAGAAGACCAATCAGTCAGGTCAGTGTTCCTCAACTGGATAACTTTAGTCGGCCACCTAAACCCAAATCCTGTCAAATGATATTCTGTAACCTCTCCCTCAGAAACCACAGGGAAGCGAGTGGGTCCTCCCCCCGAGCCCATCCCAGCGAAGCGCCCTCGGGTCACATTCCAGGTCCCCAACGCAGCTCCTCAGGCCGTTCGTGCCCCTCTGCTCATCCCCCAGGTCATGCTACCCGGGCCGCAGCAGCATCTTTTCCTTCAGCCTATTCCAGCCCCCTACGTGCCCCCGTTGCCCAACCTCCCTCCAGTAAATTACAACCCACGTAACATGAACTTTGACTTCAATATGCCTATGCACTATGGACCACCGCATCGCTTCTTTCAAAGACCTCTTTGAGGACACCATGGTACAGAGAGCCACATTCAAACTACTACTAAAAAAAAAAATTCCAAGATTCTGTCTTAACCGTTAGCCCTCGCTGTTGTTTTCTACGCATTTTGTAACCAGAACCAAACTGCTTTTTCTGGAGAGTTATAAGGACGCCTGTTGGCTTCTTTGTTGAAAGTCATTTTTTTGAACATCATACTGAGTGAATAATATGAACGCCTGTTAGTTTTCAGATGAATAAAACAAAGTACTTGATTTAAATTTAAACATTGTTTGTTTGCAAAATCAGTCAATATGGGCCGCTTTTCTGAAATTACAAATACATTTTGGGTTTGGCTGCAAGTTCCACCATGAGGTTTGATATTTTACTTCTTTTGTTTTAGTCCAGGGTTTGTCTTATTTTGACATCTTTACTCCTGGAAATACAAACGCCTAGAATAGATTATCATTTTGATGACTATTGATGCCATTTCCGATCTATGAATCAAACTTACTATTTGTAGCGCCAGTTTGCTACTAAAGTTTACATTACCGTTCAAAAGTTTGGGGTCAGTAAATTTTTTTAAATAAATTAATAATTTTATACAGCAAGGATACATTAAATTGGTCAAACATGACAACAAAGACATTTAGTGTTAAAAAAGATTTATATTTCGAATAAATGCTGTTCTTTTAACTTTCTGTTCATCAAAGATTCCTGAAGAAAATGATAAAATAAGGATCTTACCTGATTTGTATCACATCAAAATTGGAGGAACTGTAGACGTAAATGTGATGGTGGAGAATATTCTAATTTAATTATGGCGCTTTTCCATTACTAGTACCGACTCGACTCGACTCGTCTCGTCTCGCTTTTCGCTCTGTTTTCCATTGCAGATAGTACCTCCCACAATAGTACCAGGTCGTCATAGCGACGCCGCAGGAAACTGCCGTGACTTAATCTTCTACGTGAGACACAACCACACACACAGGACAATGGAGGAAATCGAGTGTATGCTGTTTTTGGATGTTTTTGTTTTTGCTGTTTTTTATTCAGGAAAAAAAGTACCTGGAAGCAGGTACAGGTACAACTTTTACACAGTGGAAAACCAAACAAAGGCGAGTCGAGGCGAGCTGGTACTGTGTAGTGGAAAAGCGCCATAAGATGATAGATATTTCTTTGTTCAAACTGTGAGCTTGACACGCTCTCTTCTGTTGAGTTATTTTTATAAACTTGATTATAATTCCTTGCTTTCCGTGTTCATACATGTCCACGTTTCAGTTCTTAGGTTGTTCTTCTTGAAGCTGAACATCAGCAAGCCCAAATGAAAATTTCCAGACAAATGTTCTCAGTATTCTGCTAAATTGATGTAAGCATGATTTAGCTTGTTGAGGTGTTGGTCACATTAGCAAAACTTTGGTAAAAAGTAATGGGCAAAGAACATCAGACATCCATAGTGTAGCGATCCATGGTCACTTCCAAACTAAGCACTTTATATTGGTCAGATTAGTCTATATATTTAACAAATGAACATGCAAAAGCGCCTGCGCAACTTGTTGCAGAAATCTGCTGTTTTTACAGGCACTATCCATGAGGAACTGCTAATCAGACACTGATCATCTCACAAAATTATTCAGGAACTGTTGCTTTTGGCTTGTGAAATGGAGCTGCTCAATAATTTAGCACATAGGCCCATAATGCCTGTGGAGAGGGTTGTTTATTGTGTTGTATTGCGTGACTCGTCCATTGGCGTGACTGCAGTGCAGTGAGACTCCTGCAGAGAGTCCGGTCCTCTTGCCCAGAGCTTTAACAAAGAGCCAGAGCTCTCGTCCATTAATGGAGCCCGCAGGATCCAGAGGTCCAGCTCTCCGCCCCACTGGCACCAGCCCCTCTGCCCCAGGCCTTATTCAGACCCCTCGTGCCTCTTAAAGCACATTACTCGCCCTCACAGAGAGCACAAGGCACTTACAGAAGCCTTTTCTTGGTGAAATGTAAGGGATGGTGGTGTGGAGACCATCGAGTGTCAGTCAAACTAGAAGAAATAACCAGCAGCCTGAGGTGTAACACAATCCTGAAAAGATCAGGATAATCTGGCCATCTTCACCCATCTGTTGTCGGTGGCATATCTGAGGCACACCTGGCACGGTGCAGGCAAATGAGAAATGATCTTGAGCAAAGAAGGTCCATTGTCAATAGTGTAGTGATGCATGAAGCGCCATTTTACTCAGAGGTCACTTCCAAACTAAGCAGTTTTATATTGGTCAACGTGACAAGTTTGCGTTCAGATTTTAACAAACTTGAATACGATGTGAACACGTTCCTCAGCAAAATACCCAATTGTGCATATTCCTATTCAGATGAATGCTTTTTGGCTGCTGAATTTCACCATACAAAAGTGACCATAACCTTACACAGTGCTTTCATCTACCAGTAAGACTGTAACAAGCTCTATCAAGTTAGTCAACATGAATGACAACCATTCCAACTCTGCAGAAATCTTCAGATTTTTCTGTTTTTACAGGCCCAATCCATGTAGACCTGCTACTGACCATCTGACAAAATTACTCAGGAGCTGTTTCTTAAGGTGTCTCAGTTTGACATTGTAACCTCCTAATGGGCCAGCAGATGGAAGATCTTTGGGCCTGTGGGCCTACAGGTGTGAAGGGGTCGACCCTGGCAGCTTGAGCTCAACGCGCCCACCGCTTAAGAGCTTCCTGAAACTGGATCTGTTCCCCTGAATCTTCTGCCTTATGTTTCATGAAGTCACTGTCACAAGTCAAGTCAATGTAAGTCTGCCTGAAGATAGATTAATATTCCTCGTCCTTTCTTCAAGATATTATGAAGATATGACAGATGATCTACAGAGGGATGGTCAGTGTATGTTATAATTGCTCGTTAAGTTACTCAACCCCTGGCGTAAAGGGCTGGATTCGCAGTCACGAGAGTGTCATCATCCCCCGTTGCGATGCCCAAGGCGGTGGTCAAACATGATTTCCCGGGATCAGCAATGGTCATGTGACTGCTGGAGCTGCTGTCCATGTCTTATGATATCAAACTCCCAGAGACTAGATTATTTGTTAGGAAGCATAAACTAGGAAACTATTCTTATTCCTGTATTAGTACCCCCATGTTTTTTTTTTTTTCTCGTCTGCCTTTTGTTGCGATCTTAGTTATTGTATAGGAATAAGCTTGTAAAAAAACAGTCGTTGGTGTTTTTTCAGCTCTTTTCTTCACAGACACGACATCGTCTTTGTAATTCAGTGTTAAACCATTTTTGGAGTGTGCCTGTGATCATTTTCTGTATGCATTGAGTGTGTTTCTTTTGCATTCAGCCGATCAGTAAAGCTTATGTTAGTGAGTGAACCTAATGTATCAAGCTGAATTAGTTTGGATATAATTTGCATAATTCAGTATTTTAGTCAGTAAGACTTTTCAATACTTCTATTCAGCAAGGTCACATTAAATTGACCAAAAGGGACAGTAAATAAATTTAGCCTATAATGTTGCAAAAGATTTATATCTCAAATAAATGCTGTTCTTTTGGACTTCTTCAAAGAATCCTGAAAAAACTGGTAAGCTAAACAAAAAAATATATAATTATTAAGCAGCATAACTGTTTTCAACATTGATAAGAAATGTTTCTTGAGCTGCAAATTAGCATATTTGAATGATTTCTGGAGGATCATGTGAAACACTAGAATTTGAATTTCTTGCTTGACTTTATTTTATAAAAAAATTGACAGCTCAATGTTGACATTTTTACACACAATTAAATATTGAAAATCTGAAAATGCTAAATAGGTCAAATGTTGCAAGACGAGGTCACGTGACTAGTACAGTAACCGTTTGAAATGAAGGATGTGTCAGAGTTAAGTGTACCATGCGAGTAGGTACAGTGGTATTATATTCCACTCAGCTCTTGTTTAAATACAAATAGCTTTAAATATAGCAAAAAAAATGCAAATACACGGAAACATTGAAACCACATGCATAATTAAAGAAACGTCATGACATTTCGCACAGGGCAACATTGTTCTCTCTTCACACCGACCGTTACAGACACATCTGTGCAAAAGCTGTTGTGCTGCTCTGATGCGTTTAAAATACCCACGTGATGTCTGACTCCGAATTCAGCTTCTGATCTCGACCGCCACATACATCGATGAAAATGTTGTCTAGAAAAACAGCTCTGCCTGCTCACCTGAAAAACTGCAGCTCCAGACCCACCATCAACCCCCACAACAGAGCCCCCTTAATTGTTCATGGTCTGAGTTGCCATGGAAACATTGGTCCTCGTGTCAGCCAGACTAGATCATTTAACCCTTTCAGGTTTTTATTTATTTATTTTTTACTTCATTGAAAGCCTGAATGGGCGTCATCTTCAGCAGTCAGGCTGTATTTGTCATCTAATTATACATAACACTCATGAAGACTAATTGGTGTACCAATCAATTGGGTGTATAATTATTTATTGAACTCACAAATGACTGAGCGGCTTGTTCGATGTCCTAAACCTAATTTCATAGCGTAAATAATAGGCCCTACGAGGCAAAACTCTTTGTGGGTGTAAGCTGTAGACAATGCATGCTCCTGGTGGTCTGGCTTTAAAAACCTTTATCTAGTCATTTTTAAGAATTGCATTAGTAGCCTAGTTAGTAGGCTATGCTATTCCACAATACACATTTGAAATGCACTGGTCATTTATGATTTGTTGCGTAGAAACTGTCGTACATTTGATCTACCTATTATTTCTCACATATGCGTAGCCTACGTGTACGTGTGATTCAGAAGAAGAAGAAAAAAATGCGTACGCCTCTCTTTCAAAGTAATATTTATGAATTGCAAATGATCTTGAAATTGTGCGCAGGCAGCGCAGCTGAATGGTTTCAGATCTCCGCCTTGTAAATGCCACCTAATTCATGTCATTAACATATAAAAGAGCAGCAGACAAAGTCCCAATCCTTTACTTGAGAATGGCGAACTTGCCGAATGGCTTAGATTTCCCAATAGGCCTACATGCAGTAGCTACACCATAGACAGTAAAAGAAAGAGCTACACCGACTCTCTGCCACAAGGAAAAATGCTAATTAGGCTAGTACGTGAGTTTAGAACCTGACGTGGCGCTTTTCCACGTCAAAGATTTTATGAACGTCGGCGTGGATTGTAGCGTACGCACACTATTTTCCGTTAAGAAAACTTTCCTTGACAAAAACCAAACCTTATTAAAAAGAACATTCTGTGAACGTTATAAGGTTATGGGAACGTTACAAAACGTTCTAAAACCAAAAATTAACGTTCTATTTCCGTTAAGAATACTTTCCTGGCTAACCAGGGGAAGGTTAGAATAACATAATTGGAATATTAAAATAATTTTAGAATAACATTCTATTTCCGTTAAGAAACATTTCCTTAAAGGAACACTCCGACTTTTTGGGACTTTAGCTTATTCACAGTATCCCCCAGAGTTAGATAAGTCCATACATACCTTTTCATTTCTGTGCGTTCTGTAAGTGTTATTTGACGCACCCACCGCTAGCCTAGCTTAGCACAAAGACTGGATGTAAATGGATAATGGTAGCATACTAATCCTAATAAGTGAAAAAAAATAATGCAAACATTTTCCTATTTACATGTTGTGATCTGTATAGTCACAGCGTGTACAAATAACAAGGCTATATGAGACAGAGACCATTTTTAATCGTATAAATACTGGGAACTATATTCTCACTAGGCGTAGGAGCACAGCTACTTGGGCGGAGTGATTAGCGCAGCACATGAGACGCCCTGTGGTGAGGAGCAGAGAGTTCGCTCAGAGTTGGAGTAATAGAGTCAGCAATTACTAGATAGTAAATTTATAGTTTACAATCATGGGTGTTCGCTGTATCTTGTCTTACAGCTTCCAAAGTTTGTAACTCCTCGTCTGTGTATTCTGGCTCAAAACTATATGGTTCTGGATCTTGGTTTGATACCCAGTAAAATTCCTCTGACAATTCCTCAAAGTCAGCCATGATCACGAGTCACGTTTGCTACTAGCTAGTTAGTCACGTTTGTTTTGTTTACGGAACCATCAACAGGGCGTCTCGTGTGCTGCGCTAATCACTCCGCCCAAGTAGCTGTGCTCCTACGCCTAGTGAGAATATAGTTCCCAGTATTTATACGATTAAAAATGGTCTCTGTCTCATATAGCCTTGTTATTTGTACACGCTGTGACTATACTGATCACAACATGTAAATAGGAAAATGTTTGCATTATTTTGTCACTTATTGGGATTAGTATGCTACCTTATCCATTTACATCCAGTCTTTGTGCTAAGCTAGGCTTAGCGGTGGGTGCGTCAAATAACACTTACAGAACGCACAGAAATGAAAAAGGTATGTATGGACTTATCTAACTCTGGGGGATACTGTGAATAAGCTAAAGTCCCAAAAAGTCAGTGTTCCTTAAACAAACCTTAAATAAAAAGATTGTTCTAGGAACCAACCATTGTTAGCTGGGTATTCGTGATCTGGGCATCTCCATTTCCTCATTCATATTCACATTCCTTTGTTGCTTTTATTAGGATCTTACTGAAATTTGGCTTTTTAAATCTATTTACGGTTTGCAGGAAGGATCACGTGCTTTGAATTTGTGTTTCTATGTGGCAGTACAGCCTCCACTCACCATTTAAGACTACTTGAACTTCTATAAATGATATTTTTGTTTCTTCAAAAACTGGGCAGATGGGATCGAAATCATTTTGCAAATTGCTGCTCCAGCAATAACACAGTACAAAAGCCTCATTGATGGAGTGGCCGCCAGCGAAAAAAAAAAAGAAAGAAAAAAGATGGAGTTGAGGTCTCAAGAGAAAACCAATTTCTCTCATTTTGAGCTCTTCAGCAGCCGAGTAAGCTTTCGAAACAAACTGGGAGCTGCGGTCATACTTCAGCAAATTCTGCAGTCAACCCTTGTGACAATTAGCAAGATAAAGCCATATCACAATCTTTATGGTCGTTTTGACACTTAAAGAGAATCAAGATTTTTGAATGTTTATTTTTTAGAATTAAAAACAAATTCACTGACAAGAGTTTCATATTCAAACCGTATTTATTTCCGGATTTCATTTGTACCCATGGTACATAAGGAAACATAACCATAATATCAAAACAATGTAAAAAGACATTTGTAAAGACTTTACAAAGTATAGATGTGGAATGTCTTTCCCCCCCATAATGGCCTTCTAAAGCACAGTCATTATCATTCCCATGGAAATGCAAGATCAATATTCAAGCTGTAGAATAAACCATAAATAATGAGCAGTTATGCTCAAAGTGGCTGTGTTAGTTTGATGCACACCTGAAATCTAATTAAACACCAGTTTAAATCTTTAATTAGTCAATCTTGTGTGTGGTGTTAATGTCTTCCTTTTGGCTTTTTCACTGAGGTCTTAATGCACTGTAATGTGTGTGTATAATGGAACAAGGTTTATGATAATGTCTGTGCCTTTTCAAAAACAGCAGCAAAGTGTAAGGTGACATTTCCAGTGACTTTTCCAGATCAGACCACTGCACGAGTCCAGTGAACTCAGACCCCGCCATTCCTTTGGGATTTGTCAGGATCAAGAGGAAAAAGTGGTTTAAATTGACCATAAATACTGTGTTGAACCTGCAACAACATACCTCACGTCGGTATCACACACCCACAGCTGCACAGCACACAAATTACTGATGACATCACTTTTGAGTTGCAGAAAACATTTCCAATTTTAATATCTATTTTTTCCCGCCCGCCCATTTACAATTCCAGGTACATCCCTTATTATGAGATGAGGGACTGTACGGTACCAATCCAGTTCTCTTGTTTTTTCCTCTTTTTAAACATTAAAATTATTTCTAATGGCACAGATAGTGAGGCAGTTCCATCACTGCCGTACTTCAAATACGAAAAACAAAACAGTGTAGCTCATGGCCATTTCAGTGGTCCGAGAGCTTCCTTCATACCTCTGCCAAGTGTATAGAACAAAAATAAAAACAGAAAAAAAACATTCATACATTTACCTGGAAATATTGCCTTTGTCCTCGGATCATGAGGGTAGGTACTTATGACTGGCAATACAGTGGGAGGCATTACATCATCAATAGCTCACAGTCACAAGGTTCTTTAACATATTTTGCTATGTGTTAATATTAAGAGTGTGAGGCTCATACAGGACTGTCCAAAGACAAGGGAGAGGGATCACACTACAATCTGGTACATCAAAATCCTGTGGCTCGACGTGTGGCACCCGCCCGCATAGTCGATCTTCCAGAGAGTGGACCGATCTGAATGCCAGTCAAATATTAGGACAGATTAAGAGATGACACAAGGTGTGCTTTAACCACACAACAAACACAAATTTGGATGCCAGTTAAGTCCCAGAAGTCCCAGTTGTGGCCACTCGTCGTCAATAAAAACCGTGCAACACTGCGGTAATGTTGTGGCACACAAACGCTGGAGTATTTAGACATAATAGAGTATACGTGACTAAAGTAAGCCCCTTCACCAGTAGGGTTTTCTCTGCTATTGGCCCCTGTGCTCACTCATTCAAAAACCATATTCAAAATGCATAATAGAAAGGAAAAAAAACTGGAAAGAAAAAGCCACAGTGGTTACTTAAGTGCTTTTAGTACTCCCACATAGTGGAGCCGTCCAGATCATCGGCGTTGGCCTTCAGAACACCTGCGTGATCGCCCTTGAGATATTTCCCCTCGGCTGACTTGATGGCCACTTTGTTGTAGTCGCAAAACTCGAGGAAGAAGTCCACCGGGGTGTCGCTACTGCTGATCACGTTCGATTCGCTGGCCACCATCCAGTACTTCCCTGTGGAGTCTGAGAAGAGATTCAAGGGGTCAAGGAAAGTCTTAAAACCTTCAACAAGGTAAAGTCAAATTGAAACATTATTAAAGTGCAAACAAACCTTGTAAGCTGTAGGCTCCATCTCTAAACTCCAACCCAAAGACATCATACGAGGAACGGTTGGAGTCCAGGGTGCCCGTCACCTTCCTGCAGCCAATGAAGCCGTGCTCCCCTCTCAGCACGATGAGGGGCCTATTGATGAGCTTCATCAGGAACTCCTCGCTCTCACCTGGAAAAGCCATTTCTCAAAATCAAGGCTCACAATAGTCAAGCAGCAAATGTTTGTGCCATTGATGTGCTTCATTTAAAATGGCCACAGATTGAGTGGCAATCCATCAACATACGGTCTACTAAATCACTGCAGCGTTGCCAAACAAAAGGTTGAAAATAGTGTACAACACTCCACCCCACCTGCTGAGTCAATAGTGGCAGCCAGCTGTCCATTCTTTTTGGCGGCCACATATTTTCCATTGGTGGCACGCAGGGTTATCTTCTTCCCACGCCACTCAATGTCGAAATAGCAGTTAGCAGACCTGGGTGAAGAGATTATACATGAAAATATGAAACATAAATCTGGAAATCATACATCGTCATCATAATTATCAAAACCTTAAAACAGAAAAACACAATTTGTTTAAAAAAAATTTGACCTATGAACATTTTTTGCATGTAGATAGTTTTACTGCAACACAGAATGTGTTTGTGAAGGAATACTATTCTAAAGTGCTCTTATTATATTACATTAACAGAATTAAATAATTTTGTTTCTTTGTATTTTAATGGCATGCCAACTTCCAAACTGGGAGCCAGGTAAAAAATTGCTAGGTAAAAATATTATTTAATTAAATTAAAAATAAAATACTGCTAAATACTGCTCAAAAGTTTGGGTTCAGTGTTAAAGAAAGAAAGAAAGAAAGAAAGAAAGAAAGAAAGAAAGAAAGAAAGAAAGAAAGAAAGAAAGAAAGAAAGAAAGAAAGAAAGAAAGAAAGAAAGAAAGAAAGAAAGAAAGAAAGAAAGAAAGAAAGAAAGAAAGAAAGAAAGAAAGAAAGAAAGAAAGAAAGAAAGAAAGAAAGAAAGAAAGAAAGAAAGAAAGAAAGCATCACGTTTTCCACAAAAATCTTAAGCAGCAGTTTTCAACATTGATAATAATTTAGAAATGTTTCTTGAGCAGCAAATCAGCTTCTTAGACTGATTTCTGAAGATTCAGCTTTGACATCACAGGAATAAATTAGCCTACATTTAAGTAATTATTAAAATAGAAAGCAGAAAGCAAATTTTAATACCAATAATATTTCACAATATTAACATATTTACTGTATTTTTTAATAATGCAGCCTCAGAACATGTCACTCTCAAAAACACAAAAAAAATCTTGCCAACCCCATCATTTGAACGGTGTACATATGTCTAATCACAAACTCTTAAACTAAATGTGGTCTCACTTCAATGTTTTTAAAAGGGTCTATGAAAACTAATTTATTATAATTTTATTTTATGGTTATTTCTGATGTTGAAGAAAATTGGAGAGATAAGAATACTGCTTATAGATGTCAGCTGATTTCCCGTCTATATTTGTTAGTGATTGTCCCACAACACACTGGATGCAAGATGATGATATTAAAAATTGGACCCACCAGTACACACAGACCCCCCCATCTAGTATGAATGCTAGAATGAAAACATTTACAATACTAAGCTCAAATGATCTTCTGCATTGTGGTATGTTTCTGTGATTCACACTCACTTAGTCGAGGCAGTGCACTGGAGGCCACCGTTAGCTGTGAGGGTCCAGTATTTGCCAGTGCAGGTCCTGAAGGCACACTTCTTCGTGTCCTTACTGATTTCCATCTGGAAGGTCTCCTGGTCACCTTCTTCATCCTGGTTGGCAGAGAGGTCCATGCCTGAGAAACACAAAAGCATACTGTGAAACCCATTATAAAAACCACCAAACCCCTGACTCTCACAACGCATCTTTGATCTGGATCAGGCACGCTGAGTGAGCGGAGACAGAGTTAACGGTAGTTTAGGGATGATAATCTTCGCGATTACTTGACTAAAGAGTGTTGAATGTCAGGGACTATCACTCTGGCAATTGCTTTGGCCTCCTCACACACACTCTCTCTCTCTCTCTCACACACACACACACACACACACACACACACAGAGTTAATCTCCTTAGGAATTTTGGACTGTCATATATGCCAGGATGCTTAGTGGGAGGCTTCAGGACAACAATAGGTCAATGCATCCGGTTTGTATTTTAGATTCATGAAGCTTGTTGAAAGACCAGACCACCAGTCCTCTACTGCAGGAAATGTAATTAAACTCCACTGCATGCATTTAGACAGACATTCATCAGATAAAGCTTGTATTTATGGTCTAAACCTTTTTAAAGAGGAAAACATAATTTAATGTCAGGTTTTTGGAAGGAAATATTAGATACATTAAGGTAAACATCTATGAAATGACACGTAAGAGCCATAATTTAATTAAGCTCTACTCTAAGAATAGATCCTCCAAAAAAGATTGGTAGGAGAAATGAGAAATAAAAAAAAAAAACTTTCAAAAACACTGTCATACACATAACCTATATTTTTAATCTGCGATTCGCCATGATTGCTTTCATGTTCCCATTTCACCAAGCTCCTAATACATCTACATGAAATTGCGTATTACCACTGCCGTGGCCTGGCCTCAAAAAGGCGGATTGAGTTTCCACAGAAATATGCGTGCCTGAATGAGCCAGGAAAATAAATGACCAAGATGAGAAACACATGGCAGCAAATGGAAGATCTGCACAGGAGAATGACTACGACACCCGGAGACTTGCTCTAAATCTGTCTTGGGCAGGACAAGGGGGTGGGAAATTCCCTCAATCATTCTAAGAGAGGTACGGATCCTCAACCGGCATTTAAATTGTTTGGGAGGATCTTAAGCCACCAGCAGACACACCCCCAACCCCCATCGCTCGATTCATCCACACGACAACTGGAGGGAGACTTTAACCTTGGCAGCAAAATATCGTAGAGACATATTTAGGATGTTTTAGGTTTATTTCACAATTGCAGAGAATTGCCAAACACTTAAATGAGCTCATCGGTCAAGCAGCTGCCATCATATTGCAGCAAGGACAAACAATTCTCAAATGAACACAAAATATAACGGTTGGGAAACCATTTTAGCATTTATGGAATGACAGACATCCGATGTCCTTGCCACAAAGGAAGGAAAAGCAGGCAAGCGAGCAGGGAGACTCCTAATCTTTTAAGACAGATGCATTTAAGCAAAAGTGTTTTTTTGTGCATGCTGAAATGGCTAAACTTGTGCATAGCGAGGCTCTATTGTTCTGCGTGCTGGGCTGCCTAAAAGACTCTCAGCAGCTGGGCTGCATGGTGAGCTGGGGCCCAGAGCATGCTGTCTTTGTTCTCCTTCTACCCTTAGCACACGCCTGAAATCTCGACCCCCTCGCAAATTCTCTGAGGAAGGGCTCAAAGGAACATGCCACAAACATTGAACCTTGGGATTGTATCCTTGAAGGCAAATATTTGATTTAGGACAGCGTACGTAGAGAGGACTGGGGGGGTCTCAGTGTAGTAAGATGTGATTTGGATGTTGTAGATCAAAATTAAGTCCAGGTCGCTGTGAGCAATTGGCATGAACCGCTATAAAAGATAGAAATCTTGCAATACCACAAAGCTAAACAAATCACAAACCTAACAGAGGCAAAATTTATGAAACAAAGGACATATAGAAGAGCCCATCATGACTTGCAGAGACCAAGTGCTTCCTGGCACAGGCCCAACACACTGGCACTGTCCTGCCCCATCCAGCAATACTGATAAACCAGAGCTGGGATTGCCAAATAAATCCCAGACATCCTCTCTTAATGATACTTTTTTTTCCAATTTAGCAGTTATTAAAACATTGCAGAACATCTCATTTCATTTTCAGCAGTAATAGGTTAGTGGAGCAGTTATGGTGACACTGAAAATCGCAACATGCACTATATAATTTGATCCATTATTTCAGTCTGGCAGTCTCAGGTCAATTCCTCTGGGTGTTTACAGTAATGATTGCCTTCACTCTCAACTTAATTACAGTATGCTGGACTCTCCAAAATACAGCGTTATAGAATTAACTGAAGAATGATTGTGCAAAACTACAGACAAGGGCTTGGGTATGGATTTTATTCTCAGCTAACATTTCTATTGTGGCAATAACCAGTGTACTGTGACCCACTGGGAGCCATCAGACAGAAAAATGGAAGCAAAATGGAACCTCACTTGAATGCACAACCAGATTAACCATTAAAATTATGTTTTAAGGAAACATTTGTGAGTGAACTAAACTGCAGCAAAGTGAAGTATATGGATTTTATTTTTTTTGCTGACTTTTTCCCGCATTTGCATTGATCCACCCCTGGGCTCTGCCTATATCCAACAGAGGAACCACAAGAGAGGGAAAAGAGTTGAATACCTATAATTAAGAATGAGCTGTCGATAATTATGGAGGATTTACAGGAACCCAACCCTGACTGATGATGCCCACATAAAATGGTCCCTCTTGCATAGACGAACTCGTCATTAAGTATGAATAAAGCAGCATCGTGTACCTTGCCTGGTGGACACATTCCTGTCGTTGCCAGCGGTGAGGACCACTTGAGGGTGGCTCTGCTCCAGAAGAAAAAGCTCGTCTTTGCCAACCTTCAAACTCTTGCCGGACTTCATGGTTCCACTGGGGCCAGAGGGAGCCAGGTACTTCCCAGTGCAATCTCTGAAGACAACCTTCCCGGACCTGAACTCCAGAGTGTATCCCGTGGTCTTGTCGGGCTTCTGGGACAGGCTTCCATCGTTCTTCAGGAAGCGGTTGTCGGAGGTCTGTAGGTGGTACCTCTGGTCCTGGAAGACCAAGGTGATGAGGGAATCAACGCCCCAGGGAACATCTCGGTCAATGGCGATCTCGTTCTGCTCGGAGCTCAAGTGCGCGTATCTTTTCCTGGTGACGCTGAAGATGTTGACCTGCGGGTGCATGGCAATGTGCACGCTCCATTTCTCTGCGATGGAGATGGTCTGGGCGAAGCAGGTAATTCTGTCCTCGGTGCCGCCCAAGTAGCGCTTGTGAGGCTCAGACTGCAGGGACCAGCGCCCATCATCATGTGCAGTGATTACGAACCGACAATCCTCGCTCGGGGTCTCGCAGTCACCCGTGACGTTGCCGTCTTTGTCAGCTGCGATGTACCTCCCCAGATGGCTCTTCAGGTAGAACATGTTTGAGTCATCGCCGTCCTGCTCCAAGGTCCAGATCTGTTTCTTCTTCATGCTGGTGGCTGATGCATTGATCTTGAAGCCGAACGTTTCAGCCGTGAGGTACTTGTTCCCACAGTTGATCAATCCGAACTGGATTTTAAGCATGTCGCTGGTTCCGTTTTCAGTCATGGTTCCTGTTGGCCTTCCTGGAAAGGGTTCTGCTGGTGCACTGTGGATGATGTTGATGGGTCTCTTTGTTTTAAAGGAGCGAGCGTGCGCGCGCCTCTGTCTTTGCAGCCTCACAGCGCGAGCGCACAGACACAGCTGTGGCTTTTATACACACGAGTGATGTCACGCGCGCCGTCCCGCCTCCATTCAGCACACTCACACATCCCAAATTAAGTTGGGAAACACAGAATTGGATAATATGATCACCAGTGGAGGCGTTTAACATACTACTTCTTTCCGAGTGCGTAAAACAGACGCGAGCATCCTCGGAGACATCGAACTCTCGGGTGCACTTAAAAATGAAAATTCTCAAAAAGCTGTTCAAACCACATTGAAATTTTCAAAATATCTTCTTTTGTGTTATACAGGCAGAAGACAGATATGCTGCTGAGTAAATAATGCAGAGCAGTAGGCCTAAGTTGTAAATGTTTTTTTATTATATTTATTTTTATTTTTAAAACGGCAATCACATAACAGATCTTGGTGTAGGATTTACATAAACCATGCATTTACATAATGCTCATGCTCCAGTGATATCTCTCAGCATCTGTTTTACTGCAGGAGGAATGCTACTTCACTGGCCAGTGAGAGGATGAGGAAAAACAATGCAGTGTTTATTCTGCACAAAGATATATTCATAGGCTGCACATGTTGGTCAGTGGGTTCAGGAAGGTCTAGTCAAATAAACAGCAACTTCATCCAAATACCACTGGCTCAGTTTCAACAGCAGCACACAGGCATGAGAAAATGATGCAGGACAAACATTCCACAGTGTCTTTGTAGTTTCTATGATTCTTTCTTATGATTCATCATCAATCGCATTTTCCTAAAGAAATACTTTAGTGGCATACATTTACTACAGGAACTATGCAAAATGCATTC
This sequence comes from Scardinius erythrophthalmus, assembly GCF_964197995.2. Classification (NCBI taxonomy): domain Eukaryota; kingdom Metazoa; phylum Chordata; class Actinopteri; order Cypriniformes; family Leuciscidae; genus Scardinius; species Scardinius erythrophthalmus. The sequence goes on from NC_138221.1 coordinate 38,932,653, forward strand.
CTGTAAATATACACAAGCACATTACAGCTTGTTTGAAAAATCCTCTACATGTAGGGGTGAATTCAGGGTGATTGGAACACTTTTTGACTTTGAGATGAAATTCCCCCTATTTCAATAAAAACTATTTTAACATAAAAAGCTAAATTCTATTATAGATCATGTAATGAAATACATGCAAAGGAGAGCATATAGTGAAATTGAATCAGACAATGAGTCACCTGTTTTATTTGCATGTCAGATTAGATATTTATCAGACCTGCTGTTAAAATGTGAATAATGGTGTTGGCTTCCCAAAACAGTATTCATTTTGTATGGTTATTTATATTTATTCAGCTTTGGAGCAGTTCAAATATCTCTGAAAAGTAAAGTAGTGGATTCTGGTGTATAATTACGAGGTAGATAAGGAAAACGGGTGAATGTGTGAGTGAAAGAGAACACATTTTCAGATTTAGCTGGGGAAATAAAAACGATGCTGCCCAGTTTGTTTCTGCAAAACATCAAATTGCGCACCCTTTAGAAACCAATGACCGCTTTGATCACTGTATTCACTATTGTACACATATATCCATACAATGTAATATTCTTAAAATGTGACCCTGGATCACAAAACCAGTCACATGTCGCACAGGTATATTTGTGGCAATAGCCGACAATACATTGTATGGGTCAAAATTATGGCAAAAATCATTATGATATTAAGTAAAGATCATGTTCCATTAAGATATTTAGTAAATTTCCTACCGTAAATATATAAAACATTTATTTGTGAGTGAATGCAGCACAATCGCGAGCATAAATGGACAACTTTAAAAGAGATTTTCTCAGTGTTTCGATTTTTTTGCATCCTCAGATTCCAGATGTTCAAATAGTTGTATATCGGCCAAATATTGTCCTATCATAACAAACCATACATCAATGAAAAGCTTATTTATTCAGCTTTCGGATGATGTATAAATCTCAATTTAAAAAAATTGACCCTTGTGACTGGTTTTGTGGTCCAGGATCACAAATCATGTTTTACTGCATAGCCTACTGTTTTGTTATTTGTATTCATATTAGTAGCATTTTCTTTTCTTTTTTCACCTTTTTTTGTATAGTGCTTTGGCAATATTGTTATATGGCGTGTAAAAACATTTTTTTTTCATAAAGATATAAGGAGCAAGAAAGAAAGATGAAATCTACAACTTCCAGTCAACTGCAATTTAGCTTCCATTACTTGGGGTGATTAACGAGCTGAGAATGGCCGTCTACTTCACACAAATGTAAAAGGAAGTGCCCATTTAGCAAAGCCATCTCCTTTTAGATCCTCGTGCATAATGGCGGACAGTTATGGCATTTGTCTAGGGTGATGTTTACCTAAAGAGATTAAGTCATGTCTACCACACAGAATTTCACCTTAATCCCTCCAAAAGCTGTTGGATTCAGAATGAACGGGAATCTATCTGCATTTCTAAGTGAAGGCTATCTTTGTTAACAGTGTGAAGCCAGAGCAGTTGCCATGGAGACAATGCTCCAATCTGCTGTGCTAAAATAAACCAAGGTCTGCAGCGTTAGCACACTGAAAGCTGATCACAGCAAAGCAGACACAACAGGACTTTCAGACACTGAATCTGAAGAAAGCAGTGGCATATTGGTCAAAACATCTTACCAGAAATGCTATTGTACCAACATTTACCCCTGGTTTCACAGACAATTGCCTAGACTAAAATGCATGTTTGAGCTGTTTCAACTGAAAGCGACTTGCACTGATATATCTTAAAATATGTCAATGTCATTGTTTTGTCTCAGGATGCACACCAGTAATGTTTTTTTTTTCTAAGGCACATTTATAAAAGTGACTTAAATGTTCTAATTGAACTAAGGCTTAATCCTGGCTTAATCTAAGCCCCGTCTGTGAAACCAGGCCAAGGTGTTTTAAATGGGGGTTCATGTCATAAAACCCATCATCATATCATCCTGTAATTTACATTTAAGGAGGAAGTTGTAAACCTAATAAAACCTAAATAAAAGCCTCAATAAGCACACTGAGAAAAACAAATAGGCCTATATTAAGTAAGCGGAGCAACGAAGCACTGACTGTGGCCCAGCTGTGCATAATGTTCCGTCTGATCCAGACAGAGTCTTTTGTGTGCTGAGAGCGGCAGAGCGGGGTGGGCATGACTGCTGATGTGAGGCTGACTTTGCAGATGCCTGAAGCCACGCGGCATGGCAACAGCACACAAACTCACATTCAACCCACTCTCTCTCCAAACAGCAGATGTGCACATGGAAATCTTTTGAAACATTTTGCATTGCCTCTGTCTCACTTGGAGAAGACGAGGAAGAGGTGCAGTGCCCGGCGTTTTTATGCCACGCTGCAGTACTGCATCAGTAATGCGACCTGGCAGCTCTCTGAGCAGATGCAGAGATTGCAGACTCACATCCTTGACACTCACACCCCTCTGGAGCCCAGCCAATCAGACACAGCCTCGTGTAGCCCCTCCCTCTAAGTGAAACCATCAGAGTCTGCATTACAGAGCTTCTTTGTGTTCACCATGATGAGTAATTTCTAATTTCAGCAGTACATTTAGCTTCCAGGCACTAGAGCCTTCACGAGTTGACAAAGTAAGCAAAACAGTTGTTACTGTGCACTTCTGTCTTTGCATGTGCTCGAATAATAGTGATTGTGTTACAATAAACACAACATATGCACAGTAACTCAAATGTTCCTTTACAACAAAACATGAAACAATAGTCAAACATGTTAAGATGATTTACAGTGTCCGCGTCCAAAAAAATATTTGGACACGTGGATTAAGGTGTGGTTCAACACGTGAACTCACATATTCCACAAAGTTTGACCATTAAAAATGTTTACGTACATTTTTGTCCTAATTTTGAACAGTTAATTACATCTGCAATACAGCAATCATCTAAAAACTTGCTTGGAAAGTGTGTTTGCGTTCTCTTTGAATGAACTTTCTCTTTGATTTCGTTCTCCCTATGAAAAAGAAGTGCACTTAATTGTGTTGAATGTGCACTTGCAGTGTAATTTAAATCTTGAAAGAATATTTTTACAAAACTGTACTTGCAGAAAATGTATTATTAATGAAATAAAGGTCACTTGAGTGTACTTAAAAAGAGAGTATTCATGACTGTTTCTTAACACACTTAAGTACACTTTTTTAAAGTTAAATCTTGTACATTTTAAATCATTTTAATAGTCTTGTGTCATAATTTAAGAAGTACATTTATTTCGAAGTGTTGACTAACATACTAACGCACATGTAAAATATTAAATTAACTTTAATTGTAGTCTTTTTTGATATTATATTTAAAGTTAATATATTTTAAATGTACTAAACTGCAAGTTTATCATAACAAGCGCGTATATTTTAGTTTACCATAAATACTAATTAAGAAAGTACATAAAGATACTTAAGTCCTTAATTTGGGGGGAAAATCACTCTCATCACTCAAAGTTCAGCTATTTGCATTTAATATAAATTTATATTATAATACATTTTCATTTATTTGCAATTAAGATGAAATTAAATGTCCAAAAACATTACATTAAGTTTGCACTTGCATATACTCCTTTATAGTATATTATTTCCATTGTTTTTTAAAGTAATGCTGAAGTGTATTTCTTTTTCACAAGGGTTTAAATACCACTTAGTTTGATATTTTTTAATGCAATCCCATTCATGTTCCTAAATCTGTCCAAATATGGTTAGGCTCACTGTATAGCCAGTCACTTATACACTGAAAGGCATCCTGGAACATGACGTGTACTGTGGATCTTTGTTGCACGTCAGCCTCTGGCTCAATAGCCCTTATTTTTGGACACCAAACCACAGTGGAAGAATCTAAGAGGATGTTAAGGGATGTTTCCTGCATGGGCGTGTGTTTCTGCCACACTTCCTCTCAACTGCAGGTTTGGTGACTTAGCAAGGCAAATCAGACAGAAACACATCAGAAGGTCACTGACCCAAACGAGGTGCTTAAGAGCACTTTTTCCTCTCAGCTCTCACAACTCCTGGTCTCCTCCTCTCAGCTGACTGAACACTGACTGCCCTGTTTCCCACAGATCTGAGCTGTGGAAAGTTTGCACTGACTCACTGACCTACATACAGTACAGCGAGATGCTCTTTGTGGGTTAGGCAATGAGAGCAGTTGGCTCACACCTATACAACATGATGATCTGGCACAGGCAAATTAATTACATTAAGCTAGAGCTTGTTATGGTTTTACAAAAAAATGATTCGTTGAATTTAATAAAAAAAAAAATATCGTAAGTGGTCAAATTAATCAATTTTAGTTCAACTTAATGCATTTGTTTAAATGTAGCTAAAATCAATTGTGTGCAACCACTTACGATAAAAAAATTGATTAAATTCAACGAATCATTTTTTTCAGTGTACTAATAAACCTAGATGTTTTCATGTTTCTATTCACCATTAAGTTTAAAGGGTTTTATAGGAGGCCCAGATTTGTACTATGCACAAAAGTATGCCAGACGAGGCAACGAGGCAGATTTTCTGATGACTATTCCACATGCTGGAGACTGTGGAATGACATTGTTTTGGGCACCGGAAGAAAAAGAGGGAGTCCAGGGATGGGGTGAGGGGAGCAGGAAGAGAGAACAAGGGTAACCTTCACTGCCCCCCACTAAATCTACTTTATTATAAAACATTGTTATTCTCATGGAACATAAACAAGTTATCACAGTGTCAGAGCTGTCTTTGTCTTTTGATGCAATTAGTGTATTTTTTTTTTTTTACATAACACTACTGTTCAAAAGTTTGGGTTCAGTTATATTTAAAAAACAAACAAACAAACAAGCACTGATTTAACAAGGATGGAATAAATTGATCAAAACAGTAAAAAAAGTAAAAAAAAAAAACAGTAAAAAAAAAAATATTTCCATTTCAAATAAATGCTGTTCTATTGAACTTTCTATTCATCAAAGAATTCTGAAAAAATGTGTCACAGTTTCCACAAAAATATTAAGTAGCTTAACTGTTTTAAACATTGATTATAAGAAATGTTTGAGCATCAAATCATCATATTAGAATGATTTTAAGGATCTGTGACACTGAAGAGTGGAGTAATGATGCTGAAAATTCAGCTTTGGCATCACAGGAATAAATTACATTTTAAAATACATAAATAGAAAACACTGTTTTATACTGTAACAATATTTAACATTATTAGTGTTCTATTGTTTTTCTGATCAAACCCATGCAGCCTTGGTGAGCATAAGAGACTTTTTCAAAAGCATTAAAAATGTTACTGGCTTTAATCTATTGACCAGTAGTGTATGTTTGGTTGGGATTTGAATTCCTGTCTGGATCTCCTTGCACACTGAATATCAGCAGTATGATACATAACACATCTGGCACATGATTATGTTTTTATCTTGCCTAGGGAATCAAGTGAGCCATGGCTACAACTGGAGAACCCACAAAAACAGCTGCATGACACCCCTAATTATATGTATCAGCTTTATCTAATTAAATGCACCAAGTCGCAAACGATCCACGATGTGATACCAGTCAAAAACAATGCCACCTAATCAGAATGGCATTCAAAAGTGAAGAATGGTGCTGTTTTGTTCAGTTCTGAGGAGCAACACTGGATGAACTGCTTTCCAACTGCAGCTCCTTCATCAAGGCCTCCACTGCTCAACAAAAGGGCATGCCCGAAACCACTGGGGAGCTCTCCACACCTCCAGCAGCTGGGGTGAAAGGTCACAGGCTTGTTTTTGTGGAGGCCCCAAGTCTGCTGGAGCACTCGCCTCCTCTTTCCCTCCTGCCATTGTCATGCCGGCAGGAAAACGGTTGCTCTGCCTGAGCCAAAAGCAGCAAAGCTGGCAGAAAAAAAGCAAAGCTTCTCCAAAGGGAGAGGCGGGGAGTGAGTGTCCTGTTTAATTCATCACTCCAGCAGCGGTGGGTTAGCCCCTCCACCCAGACTGCAGTGCTCCGAAGTGCTGAATAACTGACGGGGCTGCCCTACATCTGCAGCAGGGGCTCCTGAGTGTGGCGTGAGTGAGTCTGAGACAGCAGGCGGCAGAAAGCGCTAGAGATTACGCTCCGAGCGGGCTGATATAGGTCAGTCAGACCCTGAGACGTGCAGCAAGAGAGGAGGAAAGGCGGTCGTACTGCAGAGATGAGGAGAGAGTGAGGGGAGGGGTGACTGCAGTGTGCGCCACTGACCGCATGAACTAGTAAATGCGCGAGCCCGTCGGAAGGTGGCTTCTGTGCCTGCAGATGCACATCTTCCTCAATATCAAGACTCAGCACACAGGCATTTTATGATGATGTCGAGCATCATAATCGCCTTTACTGACCCTGCATGCTCCACTTCAGTAAATTAAATTTCATGACACACAAAAAGGGCCGCTGGATTACAGTGCTGACATCACCTGATCAAATAAAGCTATACAAGGAGCCTGAGACTGTGATGTCAGATTCGGCAGATGGAAAATATTGTACATAGCAGACATTATTAAACTGAAGTACATTTATTGTTTTTCTGCGGTTTTATATGACAATTTCTTAAAAATAAGTTTCTTTAAACTCATTTTTAGTACATTCTCACATAAATAACCCTCTTAAGTTCATTCAGGAAGGATATCGTTTGCCATTACATTCCTAATCCAGGTTGTTGTGACTATGTGGATATAACAAATAATCCACTTACGATTTAACGAATGGTTTTCTTATCAGCACAGCTGTCTTTGAGACTTGCTGACTGCATACTCCTAATAGAAAGATAAAGTAGATCCCATGGTGTGAGAGATAAGGTGATCATTCTGTGTCCAAATAAACATACTGAGAAAACTGTTGGCAGTGAAATCATTACCAAAAGAGAATAGGAAAACAATATATGTCTATTTAATTTAATCTAATCACACAATTCAAAGATGCTTATAGTGGGATCCAAACGTCTGGGACCACTTCCATTTACATTCCATTCCATGCTAGTTGATCATTTAATTCATTTCCCTTTTCCATTGCAAAATATACAAACAAATGTATTTCTCATTACTTTGTCTTCCCTCTCGATGACAGCATGAACTCCGTGAGTTTGTGTAAATGTTCTCCAGCATGATTTGGGATAAATTGGAAAGAGCATCTTGAGCTTCAATGGATGAAGAACATCTGACCGTCGGTACAGAGAGTCACACGATCAATTTAATTAAGCGCTAAGCGTGCATCAAGACTGGCAGAAGCTGCATTTGTGGTGTGGGTTTAGTGGTTATGGCTTCAGAGTGGAAACCAGGTTGAGTTGATGTCCTCAGCCCTGGTATCCAGTATGGGTGATCTGTCAGTGGTTCCCTCCTGTGAATCCCCTCCACCACCATAACCACCTCCTCCAGATCAGCCTGCACTCCCCCGCCTGCAGAGCCCATTAGATGCCCCACATGAAAGCCTCTGAATGGGCTCTTTCAGATTAGCACTGATCCCACATTGTTTATGCGGAGTAATTAGAAGCACACAGGAAAGCCCGGAGGTTAATTACAAAAGACTGGATTTAAGTCATATCTCTGTCATGTCTAAACAAGCAATGCACTACAATGCACTCAGCGACCCCAAACTATTTTTCTTGTTGCATCCTGTTTTCTGCTGTCTATAGTGTGAGATTTCTGCGCAATTTCTGCCAAACTATGTTGAAGTCTATGCATATGAAATTGAGATCAGAACAATTGTACACATCACCTTTAAAAAGAGACTAATATTCAGAATTTAGAACTGTAAAATGACACTTTTCTATCACTGACAGGCAGGGTTGGGGAGTAACGGAATACATGTAACGCCGTTATGTAATCAGGATACAAAAATCCAGTAACTGTAATCCGTTACAGTTACGTCAAAAAACGTAGTAATCAGATTATAGTTACATTTTGAAAAAAGGGGGAATACTTTCAGGATTACAATGGTTTCGTTTAAAACTAAATAAATAAGTATTTTGGCATAATAACACTATATTAAGCGCTGCTTGACTATACAGTAGTTCCTGGTTCTGTTGCCAGTAATGACTCACGTGTGCCACACGCTGGTGCATGCGCAAATAACAGCTTTCTGCAATCTCCTCAGACGCAGATTGAATCACTGCTGCTAGTAGAAACGACGCTGCCTGCGGGTAAAATCGCTTTTAATTCATGTAAATTGCGCTGCTATTTTGTAGAAATTAGGAGAGTAGCTTTTTTAGTACTCAAAATGTCCTTTCTTAATCTTTTCTCGCGTGACGGGATGTTCGCTGTCTAGGTAGGGGAACTCCCACTGCCAACGCCCCAAGTTCAGTCAGGCAAATTAAGAAAGATCACGGCTTTAATCAACATGTAGGCCTATTTTAAATAAACTAAATAAACTAATATGTAGATTGTGTAAAATTTTTAAATGTTGTGTTTTTATTTTTTAGTTAAAAATGAGTTACAAATAAAACAAAATAATCTGTAATACCATACATTAGCCAATAGATGTCTGTATAGCCCTTTACATAAATATATATTAAGGCCTGTGTGTATATTTTGAAAATATTGTACACTGGACCAAATTCTTAATAAATAAAAGTTTTTATTTATTTTTTTAAAAATATAAAAATTTATTTATATACGTGACCTTGAAGTAATTCAAAAGTAATCAGTTACATTACTTTCATATTATAGTACTTGGATTACGTTACTGAATACTTTTTTAATGAAGTAGTTTGTAACTGTAACGGAATACATTTTTAAAGTAACCCTCCCAAGCCTGCTGACAGGATATAATTTTTTTTTATCTTTGCCTATTTTAAAACATTCAAAACATTAAACTAAATTAATTAAAACATTCAACTATAAATTTCTAAAACTGCTGTTTTTTTTAATGGATAGTTCAACCCAAAATGAAATTGGTTCATCATTGACTCACCTTCATATCATTTAAGAATTTCTTTCTTTTGCAGAGAATACAATTAAGATATGTTGAAGAATGCTGGTAACCTATCAAGTTTAATTATCACAGACTTCCATTGTATGGGCAAAATACTAAAACCTTTCTCAAAATATCTTCTTTTATGTTCCACAGAAGAAAGAAAGTCTGGAACAACATGAGGGTGAGTGATGGCAGAATTTTAATTTCTGGGTGGATTATCCCTTTATCATGACTGGCAGTTCCTTATTACATCCGAGTATCAAGTGAGACCCACTCCCTCAGTTTTCACTCACGCACAGCAGATTTTCCGGATGAATGAAACCGGAGAGGGTCAAATGAAACGGGGCTGCACCACAGAACAAATAAAACACAACTCTGCTCTCCTCCTTGGCCCTGGATCCCCTTACACGCTGCCCTTGGCTCCATTGATCTTCGTGTGCAGAGTGTGTCAGAGGGATGAAGAACAGGATCTGAGGAGCTGGAATGCATGTCCTCGAAGCTGCTGATATAGAGATGATAGAGCTCAAGGTCAGGGTGGCAGTAAAACACAGACAATAACCTTTAACAGTTAGTTGATGCATGATGTGTCATTATTAAGAAGAAATGACAAATAACCATTAAGCTAAGCTCCATTATTGACGATAAATTACACTGCAATCGCAATGTCTGACTGAACCAGTTGTCACACTGACATGGTTTCCATTTGGGTGCAGAGTCATGTGGATTTTTGTGGCTGACTAGGGCTCTGCTGTGCCCTCTACCGACACTTTAGTGCAACTGCATCACTTATAATTACTGCCAGGCCACATGTCTGAATACCAAGGACCCAAGAAGTATTTGGACACTTAAGTCTAACACACACACACAAAATGCAACAATGTTATTACTCTGCTATAGGACATCTGTGTAAACTCGATGGGAAATAACTTCATACATGTACTAAAATCCCATTGAGACCAGTTGATTATGTTACTTTGTTAGAAAAGTTAAAATAGTACAAAGGAAAGCTCTAAAGTCATTTGTGGCAGATGCCATTTGATCTGATGCATTATTATCTAATGCAAAACCATTTATACGTTTAAAGTGTGGTGCTTTTTGGGGCAGTTGTATGTACAATGTTTTAAAACTATATTGTTATATCATTTTAATAAAATATTGTGCATAACATGTCTAAATATATATATGCATGCACTCATTATTAATTTGATAATATCAAGCGAGCCCTATAACATCCACTGCCATTCATGCTGTGAATGAGGACTATGAATGACATATCTACTTTTTGAGGTGTAACCAAAGCCTTCATATCATGTGCTTGTCTGAAGATTCCCGCTGGCTTCCCTCCCCCTCTGTCCTCACTCAGCTCTCTGTCTCCACAGGGTAAATAAGGTATTTTATATGCTAATGATATGCTCTGGTCCAACAAAGAGCTTCTGCTCTCACGTGGGGACTGATTCTTTAGACCATTCACAACCAGCTGTTTGCTCTCTTTCTCCACACATATTGGACAAGTTATTAGACATTAAATTAAACTAAATATTTAAAAAGCAGCTCTGAAGAAAACTGCCTCAATTATTGAAGCGGTCTTCTCAACATTGTAATGTTGTAACTCTCTATCATGAATAAAAATTATATTATCATTGACACTGATGCCAGTCAGAGTCTCTTATAAAGTGTCATATCCTTTATATCCCACATCTGTTCAGAGTGATGTTTCATTAACATCTGGCACAGATGGCCAAACACATACTGATCTCAGAGAACAATCTGCAAGGTTCATGTCCATTGTCTCATTTTGGGAGACACTCGTTTTGTTGATTGTCTGATTGTTTACAGTGAAACTGTGCCAAAATCCCTTTCTCTATATTAGGGTTGCCTTCGAACAGTTCTCAGAAAAATAAATAAATAAATAAATAAAATTCTATATATATATATGGTAAAATATGCATGAAAATATGAACAAAACGTTAAAATAGAAGCCTGTACGATGTCCTAAAGCTATTAACCAGCTCACCATGCCCTCATGCAGCCCACTCATGCTTTCCACATGTATCAGAGAGTAGTGGGGGTGACCAGTGGCCAGCTGTAGGCCTGTAGGTTGAAGCTGGTGAAGGAAAGTGGCCTGCAGGCACCACCCTCTCATCTCATGCTGAGCCAAGTCTTTGTGATCTGAGATCCTGGCTTACCACTGCCCATCTGTCCAGCTCCCAAAAACACACATTCGCTCATTCATTAGTCAAACTGCAATCTGCTTTCCGTGGCACACATCTACCTGGCTCCAGTCCACATGTGTTATCATCACATCCCATCAGAGAAACAATATTTGGTCAAAGGGAAGACCCGAGTACTTGAAAAAAAAGAGCACAGCCAGTCTCCTTGCATACAAAACTGATGGTTTATATGTAAATTTAAGTGTATTTTTGGGATGAATCATTGAATAAATGCTCTGAAGGAAGAATTCTGCCATCTATCTGTGGAGAAGTGCTACTGGCAGAGCTGACTGCAGCTTTCTTCTACAGCGGGAAAGAGATTTACTATTAGGCCTCTGCTTAAAACCCTCTCACCGATTCAGGGTTAAATTCTAGGGACAAGGACAATTATTGCCAGGATTTCACCTGGTATACTATCTTGTCGGGAATACAGAGTGCTGAGAAATAATACTTATTTAAATCCTGTCAAATCAAAGTATTTTACTAAAAACATAACATAAAATGTGTACTATGTACATTGAAGGTCTAATAGTTATTTAATTTATTATTATTATTTTTTTTTTTTTTTACATATGATGGGACATAGTAGGACAATATATAAAAAGACAACACCCTATAAACAGAATGAAAGCAACAAAGACAGTAGGTTTTACATGTGATTATATGAAGTGTGGGTATGGTTGTATATCTCTATTCGATCTGTATCTATATGTAAAGAAGAGTGGAAACAAGAAATGCTCCCCTTTCAAGTTTTTTTTCTCTAGATAGCGCAGCATTCCTCACTGATATTAATCACAGAAAACACAAACAAATATTTGAATATGGTAAATGTGTTATTTTAACATCCTCTTCCCTTTGAACTGGCCCAAATATTCCATTTGCTATACGGAAATATCATCTAATATGGGAATTCATGTTCACAGTAATGTGTGGCTCTAGTTGGTCAAACTTCGTTTTTCATAGAATGATTTCTCTTTGGAACACAGGATGAGAGAGAAGAGAGGAGAAGGAGAGACAGAGAAAGTAAAAAAAAAAAAAAAAAATAGAAAGAGAGAGATGGAAAAAAACAGGATAAAGATTTCCAAACATATTTTGCCACTTACCCGCTGTCAACCTTCAATTGCCTTTTTAGGCAGTGTGGCATGTGTTGAAGGCATAGGCGGGATGAGGGTAGTGCTTACCTGTAGTAAACACAACAGTCAACGGGATGGCTAAAGAGATTAGGGGATTGTGGCTTCCCCCAGCTCAATTCAAACAGTCATAAAGTAAAGCAATGTGGCAGCTAATTAGCTGGGACTGTCGGCTCCAAGAGGGAAACCTGTCCTTGGTTACCTGGCCTGAGCTCCTGGCTCTCTCCGCCCCTCCCATCATGCCCACAGACTGGATTTCCTTTTTAGGGCATAGCTGTCACAGACCTTCAGCAGGCTCCTTGCTTCCTTTCCTATTCAATTCACAGTATCCTTTGCCATCTCTCTCTTTCTGTCAGAATCTGTCAAAGTTTCAGAAACATATAAGATATTTGATGCTAATGGTAAACAACTCAAAATAATGATGCATTCAAGTCATGTCGGAAAGATTGTATTTATGAGTTGGAAATTGGAAACTCAGGATTTTCTTTGAGAGTTTCTGAGATGGGAGAGTCAATGAAATGATGGATGACAGTGGAAGTGATTGATGCAGCAGCTGTAGTTGATAGTAAATTTGTTTAAATGTATGAAATTACAATGTATTATTTACAATAAAACTAGTTGTGTTTAGTACAAAATATGATATATTTGATTAATGTGATAGTATCTATGTGATAGTATATATGTGAATAATATGATAGTATAATATATAACAATTGTTTACGGAATCTTTATGAATTGAACACACTTGATGCACATTCTTTATTCATCATTTTGTAAAAGTAGAGTTAAAGCACCTTTTTTGCAGAAAATGGACATGGCCACCAACAAACTGATTTGAACACACCTGACATCATAATTACGAATTCCCAACTAACTTCCCAGGAGGTCTTGAACGCACCAATAGTCCTGATCCACGAGGCCAGTATGTGCACGAGTGACGATGACGAAAATGACGAGTCTCTGAAATGATGATCACAGATATTCAGAGAAAAAAGATTTATGATTTTTTTTGTTGAAAGTGATTTTATCAACAGTTCTTCTGTAACTGCCATCAATCTATAAAATCATCAATGTATATCAAAATGCAAGTTTAAATGTACAGAACTTCTTGAGATAATGCAACATAATATAGTACACTATTTGTTGAAGTGTTCACTTAGGCTAAATATGCACTTAAAATATGAAAAGGATTTGGAAGAAATTTGCCCTGTCACTATTGTCCCTAAACTATATCACTATCACAGACACACTCCTGTTCCAGGGCCTTTAGCCCCAGGTTGCATTTGCAGATTTGTAATCAAAACAAACTTAGTCAGCTCTTTCCTTGACACAAATGATGATGTTTCATCAATATTCAATAGGAAAACTCTCTCTGCAAATGAATATTTCATTTAAACATTCATGACCTCCATCCACACTTTACATGACAATGGTTTTCCACAGTGCTCCTTTTCCTTTCTTACATGAAGCAATATTTACACAGAGTCAAAAACAGGTGAAGTGACGTCAGCCCTCATCCAGTAAACAGAGTCAGCCAGTCAGTCACACATAAAGAGTTGTGGTGGGGATGGGCACACAGTATGAACACAGACCCTCCAGACTTGGTCTGTAGGAAAATAAATACTTTTCTATGGCTTAGCAAGATTATCGCTGCAGTCAAGGTCTGACTGACCCTCTATTGCCTGCGGCAGTTGGCTTGACTGTGTTTTTAGGGAGGGAGGGAGAGAATGAAATGCTGCTGAAAGAGAGGGGATCTCAGGAGCGGAGAGGCTTCCCAGTGCAGAGGCAGAGCTAATAGAGAGAGAGGGTAGGCAAAGGGCCAGCCAGAATACTAAATGTCTCCATTGTAATACCCTAGAAAACAGCAGAGCCCCTAAAAACAGGCGTGCCTCCCCTTTTTCGAATTGTTCATGCACTGGAAAGAGTGCTTACCAGAGAAGGCGTGTGAAAAGCTGATTGCATTACAGTCAAAAAGTAGGTCATGATATGGAAGATTCAGTTCGAGCTTTAACAAAGTCTGAATGTGAATAATTAATAGCATTAAATCCTGGATGACGTGAATCAAATGATTAGACTTAAATGCTAAGTCCCCACTTGAACGCATGATTCCTGAACTGCAAGTGAGGTTTAAAGCTTTCTAAATATCAGCAGCCTTTATGTGCACTTTGCTGCCTCATTACATTGTTAACGGGCCCCCGTCTTCCAGCTGTGTAAAACGAACATTATGTAACATGAGGAAGAGGGAATGTTACTCCTGACCTACATTCTGTATGTTGGGTATGCCTGCACTGAGGGATCTCTTGAACTATAGTGCTCACTCTCACTGTGTTCAGTTTGTTTATGTGTTTAGTCACATCATTTGGAGACCTTAAAAAAAAGTTTTTGGATCCATTAAGGTTTTCCAAATCCCTTATTTTGTGTGTGTGTGTGTGTGTGTGTGTGTGTGTGTGTGTGTGTGTGTGTGTGTGTGTGTGTGTGTGTGTGTGTGTGTGTGTGTGTGTGTGTGTGTGTGTGTGTGTGTGTGTGTGTGTGTGTGTGTGTGTGTGTGTGTTTATTAGTTTTTTTTTACTGGCTACATGAGCTGTATGTGTTTAAACACTAATCAGGTTTATATGGAAGCTTGTCTCCTCCACAGAAAAGGTAATTGTTTATTTTTATCTAACAATTCTGACTTTATAACTCACAGTTCTGAGTTTATATCTCACAATTCTGAGAAAAAATAAAATAAAAACGTGTTATGAACTCTGAATTGCAAAAAAGTCAGAACTGTGAGATAAAAAGCTGCATTTACTTTTTTTTTATTCCATGGTAGAAACAAGCTTCCATATATTTAAATACATATATTTCCCAATGTTTCTTAATACTGTACACTTTGCTCACACACATTAAATGGTTAATGCACATTTGAGTGGTACTGTACACTTTGCTGAGTGGTTGTGTCACGGAGGCTACACCATCGTCCACACCAGACCCTTCAGCACCCACTCGTTCAGCCTCACCTGAATACTAATTGCACAAACCTCCTCCAGCTCATCAGTACACCGCATATAAGCAGTCATACTTCCCTTCACCATTGTCTGGTCTCGTTGATACCTACCGTTCAACTTACCTGACTCTCGACCTGTTTGCTACACATATCAGTTCTGATCATCCATCTTCCACTCATCAGCATCTACAAAGAAACAGAGACTGTTACGATTGAGCTAAGTTAAGTCAAACGATCTGCATACCATCTACTCACCTGTTTGTTTCGCCTGCTCATTAATAAACCTTGTCTACTACATTACCTGTATCCTTCTGTCAGCTGACGTGTTGTTGACTGATACAAGTGCTTAACTCTTAATTACAGGGTCGTCAGGGTCAGCTTTCCATGAGCCTATAAGATTTAGTTACATAAGAGCTGCAGGTAATTCTAGTGGGTGCTCAGGGAACGTCTTACTGTGCCTCCATAGAAGTAGACTTTGACATGGACAAGCATTCACACAAAACCACACTTTTATCCCACTATGTCAAGTTGATGATTACCATGAATATCAACCATATTCACCCTAGCAAATCTTTTGAGTCAAGAATCATGTGCACAGCATATAATTTTCCCCTCTACAGAACAGTTGTGGCATTGTGCAATGAACACGCTGAGACCTAAACATAATTCTTTACAACCCAAACTGGATCTTTATTGGCTAACGTGGTCACTTGCATTTGTTTTTTTTGGCCGAGGGGAAATCTTTCGTGTCTCTCAATCTTAAACATTACTCTGGTTCAGTCAATAATCAACAGCAATTAAACAATCTGCTGAGAGGAATTTACCGCCTCATAAACACAAAGGAAAAGCTGCTGTGGTCACATCCACAAGTCAATTCTGAAGATATATGACTTCTGTTGTAACACAATGCCATTTCCTCTCGCAAATCCAGCTGAAGGAAGTGACAAGCGACCCCAAACTCCTTTAAAAACCTCAGCCGCTGAAGAAACTATTAGCATATTATGTCATGGAACTTTTTGAAGAAAGAGGCAAAACGGAGAGCCGTACGAGCTTACAAGGCAAGAGTCGCACGCCTTCAGAGCCCCAGCAAAACACAAGCTGAGTGTGCAATGAATGAGATGCATGCTTTGATGACTAAGTTTGGCAATCACTACCTGCTAGTCCTCTCCATATATGGAGCCTGAGAAGTTGGAGTTAAAGCTAAGCTCCGCCCACCGGCTCTCTACTAGCAATTGTTTGCTGTCTATACAGTTTAAGGAGGGGATGATGAAAGAACGAGAATGCGTGCATGTTTGTGAGAGGCAGATTAAGAGTGAGACCGATTCTGAAAGGGAATAAGAGACTGTTGATAGTATATCTGTGCTTAATGTATTGTGTCAAGCATAAGTGTGTGAAAGTGCAATGTGAGCGAGTGCTGTTGATAGGACATAGCAAAAAACAGAGAGATGAAATCAGCTATCTGAAGTTGAGACATCATCAGTCATCATTGCTCTGCTAAGACTGACTATATATGGATATGACCTCGCTGTCATCATTTTAAACCACTTCCTACTTACTCATAGTGAGGCAGATTGTAGGCAAACCTTCATTTCTTTTTTCACTAAAAGAATGAACGAGGAACACTCAAAACACAAAAAAGAAATCCAACTGTAACCTAAAGTAAATACTATAAACGGATATCAGGAACTTTACTGTATATTGTGATGGTTGGATTTACATAAGATATTCAAATATGCAAGCATGTGTGAATGAAAGAGATTGTTTTCTATTGGTTTAATCCAGAAGTAAAAAATCTTATTTCTTTAATCAAAACTCCCCAGTATCTTTGACCAAGCGCTGCTTCATTCATAGGGCCCAGAAGTTTCAATCTGATTTCCATGAGAAAGCCCCATGTGACAAAGGCCTTGAATTCTTGACATTGTTACCATGTGACACACTTAAAGATTTCCTTTTATGGCGGTTGCTGTTACATCGACCAGAGGGCGAGGCCTATCACAGTGCACAAACGCTCTACAGCAAAAGCCCTTGAGGAAATAAATATGAAGAATCCTTTTGCGGACAAAGTTTGAGGAGGAAAATGCAGCACATGCCAAGCAGGATTTCTTGCTATATTGTATCTTATCTCTCGGCATCTAAATTCTTAACATATCTGGTGATGTCATGGGTTTCTGTCATATTTAAATGACAAACATAGTTTCACAGGCCTGAATGTGTATATTTTACTTTAACAAAACATGCTTTCATACTTATTTACATGTAAATGACGCTATATTACACTAGTTAAATGTACATTACGTGTACGTTTTTCATACATTTACAAAAGATACTCTTTCCGCTGGGCATTATTCAGAGCTCTGCGCCACACCTGTGCCGAAAAAGCTCCCAAATTGTTCTACAAGAAAGGACTTGTATATTGCTTCTCATTCACAATCAGTGCCTCTGGAGTCACTGAAGAAAGAGCAAAAGACTTGTAAGGATTGTGGCAAAAGTTTACCAGTCATAACAAACCTCAGTATAAGGTTACGTTAATGTTATGTTCAGCTAAGTCACAAAATAAAGTAATTTTTTTTTTTTTTTTGCATTACATTAATGACTTATAAAATGAGCTGCACATATATGCCTTTATAAACTTAGACCAGATTCAGCTAAAAGTAATTAGGTGGGCAGCTGTTTACAAAGTCATCAAAAAACAGTTTGTGTGCTGTAATGTTGCTTTTTACACATCAGTATGAGAGTGAGGCACATACTACTCAGATGTACATTCCTGAGTAAAGCTCTCTCCACACCAACATATTTGAATGTGATTTCCTGTGCAAACTTGCAAAAGAAATGACATCCCTTTAAAAAAATCACTTCCTGTAAGACATGCGTAGATCATTTCCTTATTTGGCAACTAACAATGGCCTCTAGTTTTCAGGCTGTGGAATTTGAATCTTTTAAGGAAGGAGCTGTATTTTAATGAACATATTTTCTTGACTGAGTCAAATCTGGATCTTTTTAAAGTCAAAGTTAAGAAAAATCTGTGTTAGGGAGAATGGCAATTGTTTAGTAGTTAATTATTAGGTCAATGCTCAGCTGTTGGTTAGACTGACAGAGGTATTAAATCTCAGTGGAGAGTTGGTGTATGTTTTGTGCACGGATGAGTCAATATAGGTCTCTGCCAATATTAATGTTGGACTTGAGACAAAACTGTTAGTCTAGCCAGAGATGTTGTGAGTGCCACACCTCATCAGTTTCACACAGGTATCACTCAGGAATGGCAGATATTTCATGCACAAGTGACATTCATTGAAACTCTTGAGAATAAAAGGTCTCATGAATAGGGTAATTACAAAATGACAGCAAGGTTTCATTACAATATTTAGATATAGGTTCTGGTGGAGCCAACATGACTGACATGATTAGCATAGGCTAGTCTGGTCATTTTTAAAAACATTTTCTGAAGACAAAGCTTTCTTGTGCTAAACTTGCTGAAGTTATGCTACAGTATTCTGCTTTGCTGCTAGGGCGCTGTTATGCTGTTCTACGTAGTCTAGTCAAGTCAAGTCACCTTCATTTATATAGCGCTTTTTTACAATACAGATTGTTTTAAAGCAGCTTTACAGTGATAATAGGAAATTAATGCAACAAATATTGTTTTGGCTGTACAGCAACTCTATAAGAAAGTCATTGTCCAGCTTAAGGGAGTTTTTGATTGATAAATTTTTTGTTATAGTTTCTAAGTGGTCCTTAACTTGCCCAATTTAACAGAGCCCACCATAATGTTTCTATGAAATTTGCATGATATCATCATGCAATTTCCATAGAATAAACTGTGCAGGACCAATTATCAGCTAAAGTTGAATAATTATGGTTAAGGGGTTGAGCGCTATGAGCAATAGTAGTACATGCTTTAGCCCCACTAATCGTGACATTTTGTATGTGCTATTCAGGGTATGAAATGATGATTTGCAACTAATGAGAGCAAATGTTCTGAAAGGATCATCTCCATTTTGCATTAAGTGTATGTTTGACCAAAGGTCATGAATGTCGAAACTGCTCTCAGATATATAAAATTCTGTTAGAGTGCAGGATCTCTTTCCTGCTGGCATTACTCGACTTCCTGTGGCAGGCTTAAGCTATGCTGCTTGGCACAGTAATCTCTCCCATGCTGGTTTAAAGGCTGACTAAGTCTGGAGTGTGGACGGGCACGTCTGACTCATTCCAGGGCCAATCCCTGCTCAGCCCTCCTCTTGCGAGCAGACAGATGGTGGAGGGTAGATTAGCAGGCCTAGGGTCCTAGTAGAAAAGCAGATATTGCTAGACCCACACTGTAGGCCCATCTCACATCCCCCTCTAGCTCTGGGTAAATCCCAGTGCATTTTGAGAAGAAAATTGCAGGCCACACAGTATACCAAAGTAGCCACTAGGCATGAATGAATCCTGCATTCCAGTATGTTAAATGCTCATAAGCATGCATTGAGAATGCCTGGGCTTAAAATGGTAAATATGGTTGTAATGCAATATCTGAAGCAGCACGCATATATTCTATCAATATAAGTTATTTATATCTCAGTCACAGGGAATGACCCCCTGCTGTAGTCACAGTGGGGTGCTAATAAGCCACTGATCTCCACTGATCAGTCAGCACTGGAGTGAGCAGAATGTTCTAAGTACACATTCTACTACAAGAAGGTGCCAAAACATATGCAGCATTAATTGGAGAGTTCACCCAAAAATTGTTATTATCATGTCGTCCCAAACTTGTATGACATTTTCTTTCCTCTGTGGAACACAAAAGAAGGTATTTTGAATAAGGTGTTTTTGTCTGAATGTTTTTAAAGAACTGTGTTTGACCCTAGAATGACTGTTTTTGGAATGTATGGACCAAATCATTCAACAGTTGAAACATTCTTCTTTAATGTTCCAAGAAATAAAGGCATGCAGGATTGGAACAACATTAGGGTCAGCGAGTAATGACAAAGTTTTCATTTTTGCTGAACTATGATGAAAATGACAAACACTAGGTGGGTACACAAAACTATATGTTGAAAAATGTGTGCAGACAGCCATAAATGGAAACTCTCTACAAAGTTATTGCAGCAAAGAGGAAATGAAAATTTGGTATGGTAAGAGAGAACAGTCACAACTGTTATGCTGAGGAACACAAAAATGAGGAACGGTGTTTTATTTTCTTGGTCAGTATCAAATCCTGTTGCAAGTGGTTTGACAGCATAAATAAAGATATAAAACATTCACTGTCTGCTTTAGTCACTTTGGGAAATCATTTGGTTGAATGTAAAACCACCATAAATGTATCTCAAATCAAGCTTTCGCACATAATACTTGAGTCAGAGCAAAAACTGCATATAAGGAGACAGATGAGCGCATATGAATCCATTTGGGCCATAAAATGGGGGCTAATCCAATCTAAGAGGCCAGCTGGCAGTATAAATGTGACTTCCTTTCTAGCTTGAGTATTTGACTTTACTTACACACCATCAAGAAACCAAATATAAGTGAATCTAAAATCAATCTGTGGCAAATGGTGGCCTTCTGCTCAGCTTAAACGCTTGTTTCAAGATGAAAGTGTTTCTGTTTAACACTAAGGAAAAGGAAAAAAACAGGCTAGTTTGGTGATTTGAATTGTTAAACTGAGTTTCATGCCAGACAGCAAACTACTAAATGCAACAGATTTCACAAAAGCAACACGCCCAGAAAGTGGTCCTTTGAGAAGAACTTCATGAATATATTTCTTATTATCATGTAGTGTGTTAGGAGAGCTTTGGTATCACAAGTTAGACAAGAACTCTAAAGAACAATGACATTATCATGGTGACAACCCACAGCATAATTTCTATTGCTTTGGATATCTTATGTCATGGGGCAAAGCTGAAGATCATTAGGACAGTACCTTATTTAGAGATAAATGGGAGCGCTGAAATGGGGGAAGGCAGGCTGCTATCAGGGAAGGGTGGTGGTCCTCAGGGGAACTATGGACTCACAAAAGCACATCTGCTGTAACAAGACCCCAGTCCAACCTACAAAAGTTACAAAGAGAAGCATGGATGTTCAAAGTAAAAAAAAAAAAAACTGCCTGCATTGTAAGATTTATATCACATCACATTAACCATAGTTTGATGCCTAGTTTCTATTTGCAAATGGTGTGTTTATAAGGGGGTATGGATGTTTGGCATTCTTTAAAAGAAATGTTGGGGGATGGGAGGAAGAGACCTGATGAGTCCTTAATGATGTCCTGTTTGTAGATAAATCTTTCCTACTTTTATGCTTATAACCATTTTTTTTATTAAATCTCCTAATGCCACGCATTTCTGTTTAATTGCTGATGCTACAATAATAATACACAAATATTTATATTTGTTGTGCATTGATAAGCCATAATCTATACTCAACTTATCACATCTAAGAACTTATATCAAAGAAACTCATTGTACTTTTGTACAAAAAAAGCACTTGAAATGTAAAAAACACTTTTGTCAAATGTGCTGTAAATGTTTTGAAGACAAAATAAATATGATTCACAAAACCACACTGTCCTCGGTATCAGCAAAAGATTTGACATCAGTTGTTTTTGTTTATAACTCCCATCGAAGGCCATGTGCATTACTCCCAAGTTACACATCACAAAGTCACATGTAGCTTTGCCAACATCACTTCTGCTCAATCACAGCCTTATCTATTATTCAGACTGTGCAACATCTGAAATAAGCAAGACATATTTTGTTTATGAAGTTGACCGTGAATATCTTTACCGTTTTTTTAAACAACAAAAACAATGTTCTGAAGAATTATCATTATTATACATCTATCCAAACAAAAAGTCAAAGTTCATATGCATGATGATACATCAATAATGTGTAATATATTTTTGAACGAGAAACCAGACTTGCCTATGAAACATCTACAAGAGAACATTAAATTGGTCAAGACCAAGACTTGAATGTTGACATTTGACGTCATGTCTAATATAAACCTGGGCTAGGCCCACTTACAGCCATCAACAACTACTATACCTTTATCATCATCACCATGTAACATGCACACACCTATGCATGTAAAAATACTCCTGTAAAACAGGGAGTTTTGCTTAGGCAACTCATAATTACACAACAGGAATGCAAAGCCCCATTCATTCCAAGTTTCATTACAATTTCTTTGAAAACATTACCTAATGAGCTCAGACCAGTTAGTCGCTCCTACAGGAAACAACAGTCTTGTTACTTGGTTATCATAATTTCAATGAAAAATACCCCTACTTTGCATTGAAAAGTACTTGGTAGATTCCCACACAGAAGTATAATGGTATTATTGTGAATACAATAAGAAGTAAATGACCTACAGAGCTGTTGCTGTAGATTGAAAACACAGCACAGGACCATGAAGGTGTCACTGTCCACCACTATGTAGACCAATACTAGCACTTGTAACCTTGCACAGACTTTTTGAAAGGTATGATGAGTCTTAGCGTCGTTATCACAACAAAATACGAAATTACGTATGACCATTTATTACAATGCGCAGATAAAATGGTCACTTTTGATCAAAATCGCCTAGGCCTTATACTTCAGCTAGTCTAGCTTCCCCTTCTTTCACTCTCAAGTTGCAAGAAAGCAAGTGTAGCAATGTGCACGCGACAGCCGGGTGTGTGACGCTGCACCAATCAGAGAGCAGAGCTTCGAAAGTTTACCTTTTATGGCTAGAGCCGGGCATATGCTGCCGTATAAAAGAGCGCGCCCAGCTTTTCGTCCTCACTTTGAGCTCCTCCACACGCAGCTAGTGCGGAATATCATCAGCTTGTAACCAATTCTCTAAAGTCGACAAACCCCCCCAAACCTAAGGTGAGTTAATTTTTCAGCTTTTAAAGCCTTTTATTGTATTTTTAGTTCATTAATATTAATTTAAATGTTTAACTAGAATGAATAAATAAAACTGGTTAAAGTCTTTTGACCAAGTTACCGGTCTTTTTGCTGTTAAATACTAACTCCTGCTTAAAAACGGCAGTTATTCTCTAGTATGTGGTTATTTTTATGTAACGTTAAATGATTGCTGTATTCTCATAACTTAATGTACTGGACCATGTCAGTAGGAAGTGACGGTAACCGTTGTAGACACGACATTGAATGGGCCGGTGTGAAATAAGCGTTTAAGTTAACGTTACGTCTCTCAACATTAAGATGCGCTCTGGTTAACCGTGCTTCAACAGCATTAACATGACTCTACAGTTTTAAGGGTGTTCGTGAGGCATGTTGTACACTTGATGGATAGCCGGCATGGGAAGCTCTTTGTGCTGCAGCAGGGTGTGACCTACTTTAGCTAGCCGGCTAACCAGCTTTCACCTCCTGTGAATCTGACATCTAAGTTACTTGCAGTTATTCGATCTCTAAATAATCAAAGACTAATTAGTTCGCTTTCATCACAACCAACCGTTTTAGTGAATATTGACGCTTTAAATCGTAGTGTGCAGCCCCTCAGTCTTTCATTAAGACTGAAGATTAGTGAAGCACTTCATATTCACGTTTCGAAAAATAAGGTGTGGTCAGTTTTAACAGTTGGTGTAAATTTTGTTCTGGCTGCAAGTAAAGTTTTATAATCGTGTCGAACACTAACTTCGCTTAAATCTCATTGATAAGATTATAATATAAACTGAATCTGCTGATGATGGTGCTTTGGCGTGAAGTCTGCTCTCTGGAGTCATTGAACTGACTGCAGATCTGTGACGCAGTAATGTTGGGCAGACACCCGTCGAAATTCGGTTGTGTAGCATTGATACCAGGCGAGAATGGAAGAGGATGTAAAACTTAATTCTTGTAGAATTTAGGGAGTGTCCCTGGCGTGATGAATTTCGAAATCTGTTCCTTTTTACTGAACTCTGACTCTGGCTGAGTGCCACACCGCCGGCAGCCGCAAAGCGGCTCAATCCATTGCCTTTTATGGTAATAACTAGAGAATGCAGAGGGACTTCCTTTGTCTGGCATATCTGAGGCGCGTACTGTCACTCTAGCACCCGCTAGCGGTCAGACTGTAGAATGCAGCACGAAACAGGAAGTTGACTCAACATGGTCACATGCTCACTCACTGACACTTTCTTTCATCGCAACGGTGCACTTCTAAAACTTTTTCTCTCTCTCTCTTTTACAGTTTAGCCATGGATGATGAAATTGCCGCACTGGTTGTTGACAACGGATCCGGTATGTGCAAAGCCGGATTCGCTGGAGATGATGCTCCCCGTGCTGTCTTCCCATCCATCGTGGGTCGCCCCAGACATCAGGTGAGAGGCAGAGGATAAATAGATTTGGGCTGAGAATTATTTTCATACTTTAAAAGTGAATTAACTTCCAGTTCCTAAACGTTTTACAAAAATTAACATTGCTTTCTTTGTTACAGGGTGTCATGGTTGGTATGGGACAGAAGGACAGCTATGTTGGTGATGAGGCTCAGAGCAAGAGAGGTATCCTGACTCTGAAGTACCCCATTGAGCACGGTATTGTCACCAACTGGGACGATATGGAGAAGATCTGGCATCACACCTTCTACAATGAGCTGCGTGTTGCCCCAGAGGAGCACCCCGTCCTGCTCACAGAGGCCCCCCTGAACCCCAAGGCCAACAGGGAAAAGATGACACAGGTTGGTTTTTTGCTAGCAAATGGTGCATTGAAGTCTCTTGTCTGGCCTGTCCTGTTATGTCATTTTAAGTTCTCCTTTTCATTCATCACTTCCTCCAGGCTTTGTTTCCTCTGAGCTCCTGAGTTTCTCATCTTTTGCTGGAAGCAGCAGGTTATCTATACTTCTGCCTGCCTGTTTTGCAGTCTCCTGCACTCTTATTCTTTGTGCACTTTTGTTTCTTTACTCTGGATTTCCAACTAACCCCTGCATGGATGTGTGGATGGTGTGCTGTAAATATTTGAGCATCCGTTAACCTGTCCTCTCTCTTTCCAGATCATGTTCGAGACCTTCAACACCCCCGCCATGTACGTTGCCATCCAGGCTGTGTTGTCCCTGTATGCCTCTGGTCGTACCACTGGTATCGTGATGGACTCTGGTGATGGTGTCACCCACACTGTGCCCATCTACGAGGGTTACGCCCTGCCCCATGCCATCCTCCGTCTGGACTTGGCTGGCCGTGACCTGACTGACTACCTCATGAAGATCCTGACCGAGAGAGGTTACAGCTTCACCACCACAGCTGAGAGGGAAATTGTCCGTGACATCAAGGAGAAGCTCTGCTATGTGGCTCTTGACTTCGAGCAGGAGATGGGCACCGCTGCCTCCTCCTCCTCCCTGGAGAAGAGCTATGAGCTGCCTGACGGACAGGTCATCACCATTGGCAATGAGAGGTTCAGGTGCCCAGAGGCCCTGTTCCAGCCATCCTTCTTGGGTAGGTTTCCTGACAGACATTACCTGGTGTGTGCATGTACACCAGATTTCATTTGAAGGAGAGTACAAGAACGCTGATTAACCATTTGTCTTGCTCTACAGGTATGGAGTCTTGCGGTATCCATGAGACCACCTTCAACTCCATCATGAAGTGTGACGTTGACATCCGTAAGGACCTGTATGCCAACACTGTATTGTCTGGTGGTACCACCATGTACCCTGGCATTGCTGACAGGATGCAGAAGGAGATCACATCCCTGGCCCCTAGCACAATGAAAATCAAGGTGAGCTTTGACCCTTGCCTTTCATATCAGTCTGTAACTGAACACACATGGCAAGTCTGCGTTGTGCTTACTGTCTGTTTCTCCTCAGATCATTGCCCCACCTGAGCGTAAATACTCTGTCTGGATCGGAGGTTCCATCCTGGCCTCCCTGTCCACCTTCCAGCAGATGTGGATTAGCAAGCAGGAGTACGACGAGTCTGGACCATCCATTGTCCACCGCAAATGCTTCTAAACGGACTGTTACCACTTCACGCCGACTCAAAATGCGCAGAGAAAAACTTCAAACGACAACATTGGCATGGCTTTTGTTATTTTTGGCGCTTGACTCAGGATCTAAAAACTGGAACGGTGAAGGTGACGGCAAGTTTTTTTTGGCAAATAAGCATCCCCGAAGTTCTACAATGCATCTGAGGACTCAATGGTTTTGTTTTGTTTCTTTAGTCATTCCAAATGTTTGTTAAATGCATTGTTCCGAAACTTATTTGCCTCTATGAAGGCTGCCCAGTAATTGGGAGCATACGTTACATTGTAGTATTGTATGTAAATTATGTAACAAAACTGTCTGGTTTTTGTACTTTCAGCCTTAAAATCTTGGGTTACTTTTTTTTTTTTTTTTCTTTGTTCCAAAAAAACGAAGCTTTACCATTCAAGATGTAAAGGTTTCCATTCCCCTGGGCATATTGTAAAAGCTGTGTGGAACGTGGCGGTGCCAGACACTTGGTGGGGCCAACCTGTACACTGACTAATTCAATTCCAATAAAAGTGCACATGTGTAAGACATCCTATTCCTGTGTGACTTCCTGTGTTGGTGCTGAATGAACTTGCTCTGAAGTATCTTGGTAGACTCTTAATAAAACTAGTCTCACTTTTCTTGGTGTTATATCCATTTTAGAAATTGGACTATTCTCTAACATTCAGTTCTAGAGGACTTAAAGTTAAATGGGTTGTCATGACCTGACTTAAGTTGGGTATTGTAGGGGGCTTTAACAAACTTAATACTATTTTGAAGTCATCAAAATGGTGTACATGCAAAATAACTTGCTAAACTAAAATGCTTTCAAATGGTCAGACTAAACTAGCAGAAATAAGGATTTTTAATTATCTAAAGGTTTCCTTTAAAAAATGTAGCACTTCATAGTTGGTATTGTTTACATGGTATTAAACTACACAAATGCCTTGAGGACCACATTCAAAAACAAGGCAGAAAATGTCAACTATGGGTCTATAACTGCTTATGCATATAAACTCCAATATCAATAAATTTAATGTCAGCATGATATCTGCAGTACAGGAAAGTAATCAAGTTCAAATTAACATGAGCTGATTAAAACGTTAAACTGCGTCTAGCTTCATTTTTATCTGACCAGTTTATTAAACGGTTCATTACGTCTTGCATTTTAGGGAGCTGTTGTGAGCCTTACACATTTATATTTGTGCCTTTAGTTTGAAGTCTGAACATCATTATGAGAGCATTATGCCGCCTCATGGTCAGCTGGTACTCCGTTTTAATTTGCACTGTACAGCAGATGGCGCTACACGCACAGGAAACGAAATTGTTTAAAATTGAGAGACTCATGGTAACTCAATCAAGGTGCAAGAAACCGTTTTCTCTTGGGAAGAACAATTCTTTTTTCAGTAAGTGACATGACAGAATAACAAAACGTGGCACATATCCAATTTGTGCTTAAAATATACACTAATAAGTGGCTTCTGTTTTTAAGTTGATCCTGGTGTGCTTGAACTTTGGTTATTGATGATAAATATGGGTGCCCTAGTTGCATATGATTTACTGCAAGCTGCTTCTCATCTGACAGCACTTGATGAAAAATGATCAAGAGATTTTCCTGCTGTGTACATCTGTGCATGTGTAGAGAAGCCTAGATTGTACTTAATAGCCGAGGTAGCCTTTTATTGAATAACATAAAAGTAATCAATATTCATTATTTATCAAACCTATATAGCTCTCTTTAGATGTATTTTAGCTTTATCTTTTATTACCACTTAGCCTACCATTTAATTGTTATTTTTGTAAAGCTGTCTCAAAAACTAGCCTGCCTTTAATCTTTTATTCATTAAGCAGCTAACATAAACGTTTTACAAATGAAACGCATGTCAATCTCATAATCAGCCGAGGTACTCTGAATTCGCTCCCTACCCCCAACACATGCACCAAATGTCATTCATCCCTTTAATTTAGCTTCCCACGTACATTCATACATCCCACGGGGACGTGTGTCTCTTGATTGTGGTGGGGTATGTTCACGCAGGGATGCAGGCCATGCACAAATGTTCCCCTTCATTCATGATGAAATAATTACACTGAGAAACAAGCCACTAATAAGTGAGTAGTGGGCGACAGAGACATCAGCATTCACAGCGCTGTTTCTCAGTGATTGCACAATTATTAGAGAGACTCATTTCGTCCTATCCCACAGACATGATTTATGATTGGTTGCTTAATGCAAAAGACACACGAGTATACTATGTTTTATTTTTGTTGTGTTTTTAAAATGAACAGAATCGAGGGGTGCTGCTGGAGGTATTGTGTCAGTGTCTGTGATATGGACGAACTCCCGTGTCATTAGATTCATTGTGTTCGGGGCCCCTCTAGAGCACAGGAGGTCTCAGAGCAATTGTGTGGTGCCTCACAGTGTCCAACTGAGCGTGTAGGAAATGTCACCTCCAGGACAGACCCTCTGTCTGTACCCAGTGTTATTTTAGTTTCATTGAGATACTATTATAGCTTTCAATAAAAAATGAATTCGTTTTTATTTTTATTTATTAAATGGCTTGGTTGAATTCCAATGTAGAATGCGGTCTATTATTTCTTGATAACACACCGTTGCCATGAAAAACAGAGCGTTGCGGACGCGGAACGGACTATTTTCTTTAGCGGAAGCAATACAATAGTTTTAAATCAATAAACTCCTTTTTAAATCAATAATTTGTGTCAAAGTATTTATTTATTTTGTAGGTACCCATGTATTAAGCGGGATAATGTATAGCGAGGCGGTTGTTATAGCGAATAACCGCTTCGCGTCGGGGTCCCGTTCAGCCTGTCAAGGTTGTTATCCAATTTAATTTGCATACTTAACTTATGCACTATTGATTCTATGACGTTTTGTAGTAGGCCTACAATTAGTGTGAGTAGAGTGTTCATACTGAAAATTGGCAAAAGAAAAAGTAGGCCTACACTTTAAATACCCGGATGATGTAGGCTACTTAATTAGCGAAGGGAAAAAACGAATGCTGTGTCCGAAATAGAAACTTATTCACTATTAGCCTACGTTAGTCCACTTATATAGTTCACTTGAGGGAGTGAATGAAAACTTTTCGGCGCTTGCGCAGACTAAGCCAGAACACGCGCACACGTCACACACCAGGAAGCGCGCGCGCCCTCAGATCACTTGGACGTGGTTGTGTAGAGGTAAAAACGATATAAATAGGCTACTGTTCGTTTTCTCACACAAACCGCTCGTTTCGTGTCTTAGGCCATCAATGTGTACTTACGATGGGGAATTGTTTAATTTGGACTTCTCTGTGCATGCTCTTTGAGGGGGTGACCATAGACCTGCATTATATGACTGACAGACAAGAACGGTTTGACCTAAAAATATCCAAATTGAAACTACTGCAGAAACAAAGACACCTACATCTTGGATGCCCTTGAGGTAAGCTAAAACATACCAAAATTTAATTTCAAAGTGAACTATCCCTTTAATAATCATTAGACACTTAATAGCAAACTCTAGAAGTAGCCTAAAATGAAAATACTAAAAATTAACCTTAAAACATTCATGCACCACATGGCTGAGTACATAGTGCATAAGTAGGCTACATAGTGTATAGTGTGTCATTTGGGACTCAACTTTGCTGAAATAAAATGTTTAAAGTCAACATGAAATTAAAAGTAGCCTATATCTGAGTGAAATGGCTTCTTGAACAAGAAAAAATTAGGGAGCGACTTTTTTCCACCAGGAATTGATTGGATGGTTGTGGTTTGCTACTGCAGTGATGTCATGTGATTGACAAGTTGCCCCGCCCTCACGCCAGTAAACACATCATCAGAGAAGAGAAGAGAAGAGAGAGAGAGGGAGGGAGGGGAAATTATTTTGATTATAGATTATGAGGACAAATTAATAAAAAACAATAATGATGATGTGCACAAATACATCATTTATAATAAATACTGCAATATTCCATTAAAAAAAAGAAATGTCTATTTTGATTTCATGGTGACTTTAAGTTTTTTATATTTTATTTTATTTCAGTTATTTTTGATTATTTTTTTAAAATACTGTATCTACCCTAATTCTCCATCTGAAACCTTGGAAGAGGAGAAATGATCTGATATCTTTGACCAGGTATAAATCTGGGGGGGGGGAAAGAAAAAAAGATATAAATCTGGGCCGCCATATGCTCAGTATCCGTGATGATCTAGCCTTCTAACTTCAAGAAATAAATCTTTTCATCATCCAGTGAAATATAATTGATCGGTTACAGTGTCCTTGTAAAGTTTCATTTGAAAAGAGCGTCTTCCACTTTTAGTACAGAGTCCCATTTCCTGCAGAGCCCAGGGGACAGTTATAATGGCAGGTAACTCATCATTAGGACACACTTCACTTCATGTTACAATACTTATGAGACGCAGATGCTTCTGTTTCCATCTATTTTTTTTATTTCAATCCATGTGAAATATAGTTTTTAAATGACTGCATGACACAAAATGAATTATGAATGCACAAAAGAACCAAAAGTTCAATTATGCATTTTATTAAAATGAACCATTTGCATTTTTCCTTCCAGATTTATATGTAAAATGTTTTTATAGATCAAATCTGCTATGTCACCTAACCCCAATATAAACGAAAATATTTCATTAAAAGCGTCAGGAATGTGCTGCAGTGAAGGAAATTGAGAAAGATGTTGTCTGAAGTAATGGATAATCCATGAGGAGAAGCAAACGCAAGCCAGTCTGTCCTTTGAGCAGTTTAACTATGGCCATCTGGATGTCAAATCTTCAGCTATTCTAATAAACAATATCTCATCTTTCATCTTCTAGTCTTGGAATAATAAATCAAATCATGCAAATAACTAGATTCTTTAATTCCAAGTTCAATTTGCTTGCGGATTAGAGGCTTTCTGAGCCGTCAGAGGGATTCTATACAATGTCCCTATTCACTGGATGTCACATTCATCATGGCTTTCATTACAGCTCCGCACAGCTCGCACTGAATGATGTGCAGGAAGTTGCTTTGCACTGTCACTCCACAAAGTCAAGGTGTTGTGATCATCCTTGATTTGCTTTGACTTGTGCAACAAACACTGTCATGCCACTTTAGAAAGAATCAAACCAAGGTTTCATTTATCCATGTGTTAAAGAATACAAATTTTCACCGTATAAAATACGGTGACAATGTTTCAGGCATGCAGGAGGAATTTCGGTGCCTATATTTTACGTCTCCGTAGGCCCATATTTCATTAACCAATATAATGATAATACAACAGCCTTCTTAAAATACTAAAATCTGGTTTGTACCAAAAAAAGAATATCCCTTTCCATGAACAATGGCTAATGCTAATGCGTTACTGCAAAACGCCATCAGTGTAAAACACGACTATAAACATTGACTGAACTACATACAATGAAACATAACCAAATTTGTTTTGGTTTTTAACAATAATACTATTTAAATAAGATAATCAAATGATTTAATATTAACATAATATTTACAGTGACGTTACATGCATCATCCTTGTTAAATCTAATATTATTGTTATTGTGTACAGTAAGGGGTACAGTTTGATTTTCAGTTAATTGACAGATCTTAACAATATCATTTCAAAATGCTTCTAAATGTAGTAGTATTTTAAAGTGCACATATGTAATAACAGCTGACTTCTGTATTTATGTGCCAGATCAATAAATCTGATAAACTGTTATTAATGTTATATTCAGTCATTTCAATAATTTTCAATAAGTTGTTGCTGACGTTATAAAAGCAATTAGCTAAATGTATATCGCATCAAACATCATGAGAAACATGATGAGGAAATGATGACAGAATTTTCAATTTTCATTTTAGGGGCGACTGTCCCTTTAAGTGGCTTATTGCTTCATTGAGACCTTGGTGTGGTACACAAAGACATGTAATCACGTCCTGAGACAAAATGAGTACTTCCCCACTAATGACTATCTTATTATAACATTTGTGTTATAATGACACCTGAATATTCTTATGGGAAGATTCTCTACAGGCCCTAATCCTCTCTGACTCATCTCTTCACAGCCCATTGACCAGCTGTCTTCATTTAAACACAGTGTTGTGTTAGTTGTAATGTGCACATAAGTGAGTAACACCAGCTCCCTGTGCTCAGTTTGCATTTGTCAAGGGAGATTTACCAAAAAGCACCATGTGCCATATATATATTTTGTTTTACACATAGGCTTATATACCATTTTAATAGCACGGTACACTGTAAAATCATCCTACCTGTTTATTTCATACTGGTTGGACAATCCAAAGAGCACCGTAAAATCACCCTACCATTGCTTAATAAGAATCTTCGCCAAAGTTACACTTAATTATTTTACGTAGGGCAGACGCGAAGCAGAAACCCTTCTTTTTAGTGAATCAAAAACATACGCCGCGACCAATAAAGACACACTATTCTTACTATTTCTGCTATAGTACGATATGGTAATACGATATCGACTATTTTTGACTGACAAAATGCCGGCGGGCGGACACAGCTACAGTGAGTAGTTCAAAATCTTTCTTTTTAGTAAACTCTGTGTACAGAAACAATGTGCTCAATGCTCGAGTTCATGTGTAGAGCCCCTGGTGATACCTCGAGCGAAGTTTCATGTTGTGTCGAGCCTTCTTAGTGTTTTAAAAATAGCGATTTTTGATGCTATCATAGAAGTTCCCCAATCACTCCCATTCAAAAGGCAATTTGACCGAAAATGAAAATACGGTCAAACTTAAAAGTTGAGTTTCCATTCTAATTATGCTTTTAAAGAAAGTTTAATTTCATTTTGCCGAGAGTTATTGAAACAATATTCTGCATGAAGGGCAGATGATTTAAGGACTTAACTTTTAGCCCTTTCTCACCAGTTATTTTGCTATTATTTATATAATCTAGCAATTCTAGTTTTTAATATTTTTGAATTAAAAATTGTTTATACGTTAATTTTTATTTTTAGTTGTGCTTCTGTCATTTGTTTATATTAATATTTAGGTTTCATTTATTTATATTTCAGTTTTAGTTTTTAATTACTTCTAGTTAGTGATTTTAGTGTTTCAACTTAAACTAAATAAAAAATGTTGCATTGACAATTTACCAAAATAAGTTTTTATCAAATATATATTTAATTTAATTTATGTCAGGTTTATTTTAATTAACAAAAAGTTTTTAATAGTTTTAGTTAACGATAATAACCTGTTTTCTCACACAAAGCTATTGTATCATATGGCTTCAAAAGAATATGTAATAGAGTGCATGGTATGGATCACTTTTAGAGTGCATTTACTTTAATGGTGCTGTTGTGTCCTTTTAGAAGCTTGAAAGCTTCAGTCCAGTGGAGTGCTACGTTGTGACGTGCTTTCCGAGGCCCATTGTGTCCGACTGTGATGCTGCCAGCCTCAACAAACACACCATTATTTGTCTGATAGCTTCTGTTCTGTCATTTTGTCTGCAAATGTCACACAGCAAGGGAGTGACAAAAAGGCTGACCGCTAAGCAAAAAATAATTCAGCTTTTTTGGGAGGGCTGTCTACCATTTCCTGAGAATTCAACCTTCCAATATCGTGCCTGCACTGTAAATGTCTTGGATGCTGCAGGGATGTCTCCTCCAGCTGTGTGAGTGAAAACACAGGGTGGAGATGTATAGGTTCAGGGATGGAGTGTGTTTTTGACAGGTATATTCTTAACATACACATTCTTAGCTCTGCACCTGCTGTGCCATCTTGACGCCGTCTCACGAACCCCTATACAAACATTCAGTAGCGTTTCTATGATTGACATATTCTGGTAACGTTGCCTGCAGCCCGCACTAAACAACTCAATATAAAGACGTTTCTCGCCATTATTTATCCTTAAATCATGTTTTATTGAATTACTGTCAAGTTAAACTGCGTATTCAAAACACAACGAAGTTAAAATAGGATTTTATGGTGCTAAAATATTCAGCAGCAGTGGCAGCGTGGGAACAACGCAGTCTTTCTACATAGAAAGAATAAAGAAAGTCATGTTTGGAGCGACATGAGGGCGAGTAAATGATGACAGAACTTTCATTTTTGGATGAGCTCTTCCTTTACGCGTTTTGGAGCTAATGGATTCTTGTCATAGACTGCAACTTTGTTTATGTGACTCACCCCGTCAAGCTGTTGAAAGCTGTCAGAAATGTTCCAGAAACTGGGAGGAATCCACATCGCTCATGGTCACTCACTCCAAACTCTGTGACAGAGAGCAGCTGGACTCCGCACTAAATGGACCCTGTGCTGCAGCACAATCTCAGCTATCCTGCTGCTCTCCAGATGCTGTGATCTACAGATGAAGGTCATCAATCAATCCGTAAGGACACTGGGTATAGAATGAAACTAA
Source organism: Scardinius erythrophthalmus (assembly GCF_964197995.2). Taxonomy (NCBI): domain Eukaryota; kingdom Metazoa; phylum Chordata; class Actinopteri; order Cypriniformes; family Leuciscidae; genus Scardinius; species Scardinius erythrophthalmus. The sequence continues at coordinate 38,967,144 of NC_138221.1, forward strand.
TGAGCTCAGAGGGAACACTGAACCTTTTGGCCTCTCTGCCGGTCTCTGTTCATTTACTCAGGGTTGAGTCAGTTGATCCAGTTATTGTGGATTGTTCGCTGCATGTATAGAGACAGCACTAGTACCACAGGTAGAGATGTTATACATTCAGTGCAGTGCCTGTGAATGCTGTGAAAAACTAAAAAGGCTATGGTTACTATGATGGATTAGATTCTTTTCAAGTTATAAAGTGCAGAGCTGTGCGAGGCTTGATTGAACATCACAGTGGCCGTCTACCTGCCTGCAGGGAGCAGAGAGACAGTTTCCGCCCAACTCTCTCGGCAGGCCTGGCACCGCAGGGCAGCTGAAAGGAAAAGAGGAACGAGGTTTACTTTTCACATCCTGGCGTCAGTCGTCGCTGAGTGAACTCTGTTTTCAACACACAGTTTACAGGATGAAGCTCAGTGCTTCAGGTGTGTTTACAGCGGCCTGGACCATCTAATGCAAGAAGGTGAAGAACCTCCAGGCAGTTTGGGTGTTGACAGCTTCTTCTTCACTGTTTGTTCTCTTTAGGGGCGCAGCAGCAGTGGGATGGGAGAGCTCCACCTGGGACTGCAGTTAGAATATTTGAGGCAGACCCAAATGGATCCCGCAGGAATGGAGACCCTCGCCCCCTCCAGGCAACACGGATCAATGGCCTCCTCTGCCTCTCTTCGAGCAGATGAATGCGTCGTATGTTAGCACGCCTCGAGAGTGCTCAGAACCTCAGTGTGTGCAGTTCCAGAGCATTCACGGCAAAAAAAATATATATATATATATATTAGTCAAGATTGGATTAAAATTCAAAACCGTCTTAGCACTTTCCTGAGTGCAAACTGCTTATGCACTCGCACTCTTGGTCTGCATATTAAAAAAGCGTGCTTTGTTATTACTGGCAAAGGAGCTGCACTGCAAGTACTTTCAGTTGATCTTGGTGGAGATGCTTTTGTCAGATTAATAACCAGATAGTGAGCCATTTGAGAACACAGCGGTCTTCTATCCGCTTCTTTATTATGAAGTAGTAAAAAGAAAATGTCTCGCACAATCAAAACATTTGAAAGGGCACATAATGGAAATGAGAGAAAGAGAGAAGGAAAAAAAGATGATGGAAAAAGATGGAAACAGTTTTCATTATTCCCAATTCAGGCTGTTAAACTGTGGGGTGAAGAGGATTGCATCTTGTTCTAAGCTAAACGTATATGTTAAAACTAAACACAAAAAAGACCCAGTCAATCAATCCATAAATACCTTAATCATGACAACACAGAGGGGAAAATATATATATATCACAGTATGCCGTTTTTGAAAAAAAAAAAAAGCAAAAACATTGAATTTTGATTCTTTTGTGTTTTATATTGTTTCTATGAAACAAAACCTCAGTTTTCACACCACTCTAGATAGGGGCAATTCAATTTAGGGCAATTCTTTATTGTCAATCTTTATTTCTCATGCAGCTGTTGGGATTATTTTAATTCCTTTTCTATGTAAATTACTTTGAATTATTATTCTGTATATGCTCCACAATATCGCTCTTCAAAATGGGGACATCGTTGATCCGGAGGTTGGGGAGAATCATGAGAGGATGGAGGGAGGAGGAGGGGGGTTGAATCAAAAACTTGCCTTGCCTTCAAATTATGTAGTTTATTAATAAAATTAATAAATAAAATTCTAAAATGGTAAATGTAATGTTGGATATATGTTCTATATTATAAATGCATTCTATTTTTACTTCACCTTTAATAAATGTTTTAATTATATAAATATGTCGAATAAATTTAATTATGTGAAAAAATATATATTTAGTGGCCTTTAAAAAAAAAAAAAAAATAAATAAAAAAAAATCAAATTCAAGTTCCTGACTCAAAATGACTTAAATGATGGAGTGGGTCACATTAATCCTAATTTTGTTTGCAGTAAATCTAAATATTAATTACATTTTAATTGTGAGTTTTGCAGAATAAGTTACCAACTAATCTTCACCAGATTGAACCCACAATCTCATGGGTCCTAAATAAAACCTGGCACTGCTGTAAGACAGAATGTAATAGCAGCTTTTGTGAGTTATTCTTAAGGACAACAGCCAATGTATACTGGCATTTGAGCTAAGCTTCATTTTGTCTCACCGTTTGTCCCACAGTGACAGTCAAAATGGCAAAATGTTCACTGGACTGATTGGAAATAACTTCATTTGAAGTGATTTCCTGTGTAAAAACACTTCCAAGGCCAAGCTTTGATGGACTTGCTTGAGGAACCAGTCCTTGATGGCATGGTTTGTGGACTTTATTGAGGGCGAAAATTCTCCTCCAGCTGATTTCCTCCTCCTCGACAGCAAACCAAAAGGGGCGTCACAGACATCAGCCCCACCAATGTCAAACCATTCTCTGCAACACAGAGCCAGAATTACTGTTAAATGGCCCTCTTCAAAAACCATTCTTCCCAGGTGTGTGCGGCGTGCCTGTGGATCCTGTGGCCACCGCTCTGCTGGCAGAGGAACGTGTAGGTGGCCTATCGCTGATTATTGTTCGCCTTCCTCCTTCACAATCGTCACAGCTAGAGGAGGTGAGCAGCCTTAATCAACAGCTCTGTCTATCAGCCCCTCACTTCTAGGGATCCAACTGCTAATTCCCGAATAGATTGGCAGTAATTTGTGAACGGTGACTTGATAGGAAGGCAGCAGGAAAAAGCAATCCTCCCAGTGATAGATCTGTCTTTTCCCCACCCAGTCTCCCCTCAGATCGCGTACTTTGGCAATCTTTGGGAAAAGTGCTCTGCGGGTTTGAAGGTCCCATTTTGTTGAACATAATGGCTCTTGATCCAACCACTGCAATCACCCCTCCCCCTCCCCCTCTAAACCGCCATTTTGCTCACATTGATTTCCGGTTGTCTGGTTCTCATTCATGCACAGTCAACCTGAAAGAAAACGCTGAGCCGGAGCATGGCTTTTCACCTCCATAAGTCAACTTTGGCACATCTGCCCTGCAGTTTATTAACAGCACAGCTGTGGTAGTTCTTGATGATGATATTGCAATCAATAGCAAAGCATGTGCGACTAGGTTGAACGCTGTGAATTCATTGACGTGAGTCGCATGCAAAGTTCATCATACAACTAACTCAGCAACAGATTGGCCAATAGAAAACCAAGTGGGAATGCTCGTGAACTCCATTTTACATTCGCCTTTAAATTGCCATGAAGCATATGCCGCCACTAGATAGCCAACGCGCGCTCAAAGGCGCCATCAGAGTAAATACATCTTTGCACGTCAGCGCAACTAAACAAACACCCCTCTCCGATGAAGTACTGCGAAACAAATTGGAAGCGCTTGACTGCAGATTTCATTATGAAGTCTGGTAATAAGTTCAGTACTCTGAGGGCTGAATAAACCACAGATACTATGATTCACTTCCAACATGCAATTTCCCTCTGTAATTTTCCTTTAAAAAACACATGCAATTTCAGCTTATAACGTACAAAAACACAATACAACTGGTCATTTATTGCTTTCTGTTACTAAAAAAATGCCATCTTTTTCCTGTAAAAGATAACCATTTCAAGCAAAATGACAGTGTGATATTACCAAGGCTCTGGGTGTCTCTCTCTCCCCACAATGGGAGCCCGGAGATTCGGTGACAGTCTGAATGGGGAGTTGGCTACTAATGTATCCACACAGCAGGATATTGGAACAACAAGGCGAATGGCTCTCCTGTGAGTAGCTGAGGTCCATTGCACACATTTTCTTGGTTTATTTCTAACAGGTGCACGCACATGCATCGGCGCTGAGTGTTGTTCTCTCATTTTGTCTTAATGCTGAGGCAGTGATTGCTATGCCCCTGAGATTATTATATGAATGTTTCCCTCCCTGAAGCAGTTTGTACAGCCGAGAGCGCGGTCATACATGCATCTCCGCGCTTCATACTGCCATAAATCCTGCTCCTGTTGAGGGGGAAGCAATTTGGTGGGGAGAGCGATATGAGCCATGACAGGACCGGGTCCTGGGCCTCGTGGCCCCGAGCAATGCTGGTCGGCTTGTTTGCTGTCAGCACACGCTGTAATGAAGGAAGGCAGAGGCTCTGAACTAAGACTCCTTCTCCTCCACAGACCCAGAGGGTCAAAGCACTGTTTCGCAGAAATGAAGCCATTTTCTAACCAGCAATCACTTCTGAATTATTCCACTTTCCCTTTTAAACTGATGGACTGAGACTGCCGGTAAATGTTTGTTTTTATGCCGCAATCATTTTAATGGGTCATAAATGGTAAAATGCTCCCGCAATATGGACGACCCTTGCTCTGAGGACCTTAATGTTTAATGCAGTCCTAAAACGAATACTCAATCATATCTCCAGTCGAAGCAGTGAAGGGTAACAGCGAAAATCAGCCCCACTTCCATTCGGAGGCCATTTTATGGTGTCCTTGGTGATGTAAGACACAAAATGGACCCTGGATATTGAGGGGAAGTGTTGAGGAAAAGTCAACCATTAGTGTGTAGAACTTCAAATGGCATCCCTGGTGAGAGATTGAGCTGCCGACGTCCTCTCCATCACAGTACGCTTCCATCGTTCGGCGCGCTTTAATTGTTCCACGCCTCAGTTCGTTAAATGAGCATTCCAGCTAAATGACTCCTGAATAGTTTATCAAAATGGAGGGTATGAATATTGCATGGCTGCTTTCTGCTTTTTTGGACTTATTAGCATAATGCTTCTTTGCGTTGCGCTGTGGCCCCTTCTGACAGAATCATAGCTTGTCGAGAGAGAGAGGAAGGTGGTCTTTGGTGGGTTTATTGGAGGGTTTAATTGCTTTTATGAGCTTTGACAGCAGCAGTTGACTCCCGCAAGGCCGCAGTGCTGCTCTTAAAAATACTCAATATTTTTTATTTATTTATTTTTGTATCATGATAATGCATGTAGCCATAGAGTATAAATGTGTGTTGTCATTTTCACACATGGCACGAGTCGCAGATTACTCAGGGCACATTGAGCCATAGCTGCTCCTGTTCTCGTACTTATTTAAATGAAATTCCATGATAATTCACATTTGAATGTTTTTTAGTCACAAGCAACTTCTCTCATGCTAAAAGCACAAGCAGTGTAAGTAAAGTCGTTAGTCTGTAATTTCTTATATACTGGATTCAGCCCCCCCCCCCCAAAAGACACAAAGACCAATACTACACATCATAGGGTGCAAGTGCTACTCAGATTGTGCTTTTCGGCAAGTTTGTGTGCTTAAAGAGAAGCAGAGTTCACAAAACAATATTTTTCTTCTTAAGTGATTGACATTAAAAACTCCCTGAATTGCTGAGTTGACGACATCAAAGCAACAGGTTCAAACATATCTTTAGCTTGAATGGATTGCAACACATCAGACACTTCAAATGTGAATGCTTTTACACTGGAGATATGGAGGGATTTGTTTCCCTTTTGTCTTTATGAAAGTGATCCATGAAAGGATCGCGACACCCTCCTGAAATGGCGCGAACCCAAATCTGGGAATTAAAGGGATAGTTCGGGGTGAAATGAAAATTCAGTCATCATTTACTCACGCTTCATGCCGTTCCAAACCTGTATTACTTTCTGAATAAATTGAAGACATTTTTAACTGTTTTTGTCAATACAATGGAAGCCAATAAACCCAACTGACTTTCAATGCATGGCCACAAATATGTACTTAAAAGATATTTTTAAAAAATAGTGTTCTGCAAAAGTTTGGAATGACATAAGGGTGAGCATAATGCTAAAAGAATGGTAATTTATGTCTGAACCATCCCTTTAAAAGGTACAATATTTCAATTACACCACTTTTGCAGTCGTGTTTAATCATAAACATTCTTCTTGCTTATTTAGAACATTAAAAAAGTATGAGAATTCATGATGTGTGCCTCAAACAAGATCCATTTTGTCAGTAGTAAAATTTAAGGAGCACTTCCATTAGATTGCATTATGCTAATTTTATGCCACTACAGGCAAAATCAAAGACATGCATTTTCAAATCACATCTGCAGTGTTAATGGAAATTGAGAAGTTGTGCCTTTGATGGATAAGAAATAAGCCAAGGGGTTTAAATTCAACATTTGTGACAACACAATGCATTCTTTCCCATTTCACGAGCACTTAAAATGCAATCCCTTCCTTATTTAGACTAGGATGGTGGAACAGCAGCTCAGATGGTTTCAGACAGTGAGGTCACAGTCTACCAACACACTTATAATAGGAGTTCCCTGTATTTCACTTTAGCTCCATTTCAGACCACGGATTAGCGTATATGCATAGTCGCAAACATGTTTTGCCTTTTGGCGGCTCATTCCAGTTGAAGAGCTAATTTATGAATGGTCAACAAAGCAAATACGATTCCCTTTAATTGCTCAGGATACCATTTTTTTCCCCCTCAAAGCAAGAGTCGTTCTGTCAGCGAGTGGAGAATTCACTAAAGACGTTGCACCAGCATTAGCAAATTGAGCTCAGCTTCAGTTCAATGCTAACAGCTACTATAAATTGTAAATTGTTCCAGGAAGCTCAAAAATGGTATCCTGATGAATGTGAATGCCCACGAGGGAGACTCAGAAACCGCCTCTTGCCTAACAAAACACCCCGGTGACCTTATGAATCTACTGCACCACTGTGAACAGCAATGAATCATCACGCATGCTGAAAAACGCTCTTTCAGAAATGGGATTTTTAAAGGAGAGGAGGGGGGGGGGGGGGCATTCCATTGCAAGTTAAATGGCTCAAGGACTACCATAACAAAAATAACACTCATTCAATAGAGCGCCACAATATTTTCACAGAGGACAACATTAATTTTCCTCAATGTGGACATCAATATGCAATTCAGCCATGTTGTGAGATGAATCCCATTTACAGCATTCCTGTGGTCACATGAGCAAAACTTCAGTAGGATGGTGGTCATACGCTAAGTCATATTGCTCGGCTCTCACAGGCATCTTAAAGAAGCACTTGTACAGCAAATGACAGGAGCTGTAAAAGCTCACCAGGTCGTAATAACAGTTCAGTTCGGTGATTTGTTCATCTGAAGTAATACAGATTCAAATAGATGGATCACAGTTGCAATTCAGAGCCACATGGTTCGACACAATTAAAGAAAAAATACACGAATAAAGAGACAAACTCAATTCCATTTCATGACATTTATTGATGAACTAGAAAATACTGAGATACTAAAAGAATTGAAAAACACTGATAATGCTGGTTGCATCTGTAAAAAAAAAATCCAATCCCATTAGGTTTACACACACAAGTCAACAGCAATCTTTAACATCGGTTTCAGTTTAAAAAAAAAAGATTTAGTAATTTTGTTTTTTACAAGATTAAATGTGTACAAAGTATATCCGCATTCATCTCCCCCTCTCATAAAGGATCATTTACAAAACCTTGATGCTTTAAAATTTCAAATAATAATTTCAAAACTATAGCTTTTTAAATTTTTATTATTATTTTATTTTGTAACAGGACCATACCAATGCTGAAGGAACAGCAGATGAAGACCAGTGAAGGACCAGCCTCCAGTCCACACTAACTTTCTCTCTCATCTCCCACATTCATGAACACGTTCCTTCCCTCACTAGCAGCTACCTCACAGAATCCAAATTCAGCAGTATTGCACATTAAGCATGGAGGACGATTGTTCAGAGAGGGGGAATGTCATAAAGAAAGAAAAAAAGGAAAAGGTTGAACAGAATCATGCAAACAGTGAACTCTATTACGCTTCTACTCGGCTATACGCGGTTTTATAATAAGCCAGTTAAACCTTATACGTCATAAGATACACTCAAACAGACCCTGGACGAGTAGCAGAGGACATGAGCGATTCATCCCACATGACTGCTACCAACAGAGGCCACTGTCTCATACAGTGACCCGAGGGGAAGGAATGGACTCAGACCTCCATTCACGTTACATTACGTCACAATAAGCAAAATATACCTTTGTAGATTGCTCTAATATTATTCCTAGAAGCATATATGCGGTTTCTAAAACATGCAGACAAAAATACTCTAAAAAGTGCTTTACAGCTTAACTCAAGCTCCGAGTAAACTTTTGTTTTGAGGGGCACTTAAATTGTACAACAACTCGCTAAACAGGCAAAAATCTTTGACACAAAAGACTGTGTCAAATCAAAAAGAGCTTGCTTAATGTTGCTTCAGATTCACTGTGCATTTGAAGATCATTTGGCATTTGAATTAGCTTTGGGTATGTGTAAAATTCTCAACCAAATTAGGTGACTTAGAAAAACAGTCCAAACCGGAATAGGCTGAATATCGTTTTAAGCCTCAAAACTACACACATAAAATGATAAAACATGTTAAGAAATACAACCTATTGAATATCAACAAGATAATATCTCTTTAAGAGAGACTGGGCAATGTAATATGAAACGTACATGAAAAAAAATATATATTTCAGACATTTCATACCGCTCTACTATACGCAATAGTGTCAACATTTCTATAATATAAAGAAATTTCCGAAATACTGAGCAGGCCAAATATTTTCCAATCACAAAGACTGGAAGGCTCTAGTGTCCATACCCTTCTTGATCTCACTATCCTCCCTCAAAGAACGGGGGAAAAAACGAAACAAAACGACAGAAAGAATCAATAAGTATCAAATCAACATCATTCACAGAGGGTATTCATCATGGCAAAAGACTTAAAAACAGGCAATGGTTTAAAAGCCCATGTGCACTAAGTATAATAATACCACCAAGAGAAAATATCAAACAAAAAACATGAAACGTTGAACCAACGTGGGAGGTAGAAAGAATAACAGTTTAAAAAATTTGGCTGGGCAACTACAGAAAAAAAAAAAAAAAAAAAAAAATCAAATGTAGCCACTAACCTAATGTTTTCTATATATATCTTGGTAACCATAATTGTTAAAAAAAAAAAAAAAAAAACAAGAGTCAGTACAGATCATCTAATTGTTTTTCTTTCATTACTTAAAAAAGATATACAAAGACATTTTTTTAAAAGGAAAACGATTTCCTTACAGCATAAAAAACACGTGTCTAAAAAGAAAAGAGAAAACATTCATACCCCCCTTTGAACCATAAAAACGAGGCACAAATAAGAACCATAATTACAATTAAGCAAATAAGGTGTTCGATAGTCTCTTCATCCATGTAAGGACGCCATAAATCAAATACATTTCACTGGTCTTGATTAGAGAAGCAGCGAATACATAGCCTGGTCCTAACAGCCTCTGATGACTGATGGCACTTTCTCCGGAGCACAGTATCAATCAGTAGGACCTATTTTCAAAGACAACATTCAGACTTTGATTCTGCCGGTATACGGCAGCTTTTAGGGACCAAGGTTAAGGCTATTAAGAACGAACCAAAGAACGGCTTGGAATAACGGAGAGTAAAAAGTCGACATGGAGAAAAACGCAGACGTGAGAAAGGCAAAAAACAACTCGGCTTTCAACTTTCAGCGCTAACAGATAACGTCACCTGCACCGCTGCCATTTGTTTATTCGAAGAAAGTGCTTTCATGCATGAGATGTAATTGCTTTCTGTGGGGGGTAATTCTAGAAAAAAGGGAAAGTCGAGTATAACAGACATGATAAGCAAGCGTAGCTTTTAAACTCTCCATCTCTCACTAACCCTGAGAAGCAATGAGAGAACTAAAATGGTTTGCCCGCGAAACGCTTCACGTCCACCTGAACAGGGGATTGTCAAGGGAAGTCTGTCCTGTGTAAGACCAAGGGCAGAATTTAAGTGCTTTTTGTTGTAAAACTGCATTATGGGACAACTGGCTTTGAAAACTGTCAAATCCTACAAACCATTTGTCCTGTAATAGTAGTTTTGATCTCAAGATTACATTACGTTGTCAATGTAGTGGGCGTCTAAGATTCCAGTAACGACTTACAAGATCTGTACTCTTAAAACTAGTTCCTGATATTTGTTAACGTTTTAAACTTTATTCACAGTTTATTAAAGCTTTTTTTTTTTTCATCTTTTGCTGCTTTAAAAAAATTACTGTCACATAAATCTATGGTACACGAAAATAAAATATATTTGTCCATATCATATATAGCTCGTATGCATGTATTTACAAAGGGGTATCATCTGCATCTGCTTCCATCCCAGTAGAGCCCTTCACTCATGAAAAGAAACCTTTCTGTCGCCGCAGCTGAGGGATGAGGATCGCATATAAATATTCTGATAGATCTTCTGGGCCGCTCAGTGGAAAAGTGACTCACACTTTCCTATTAATAAACAGTCCTTGCAGGCTCGCAGACCACAGTTCTGTCCATTCTTTTAAGTGCTTCTCACATGGGCCGCAGCTCTACGTCTGGTTTCATTTTTCCCTGTTCATTAGCCAGCCCTTGAAGATCTGGCAGGGTTCTACCAGTAGTAACTGGACAGAAGTGTGATACATCCTGTCAGCTTCAATTACTCTTTCTGTTGTTGGTCCCACGGCCAAGGAAGCGGGATCCAACCAGGCCTTCTCACCCGGAGAACAGGTCCTGCAGAAGTGGTGTCACCTCCATTCCAGCCGCATCGGTGATGGCTGTGCTCAGCAGAGCAGATGCAGTTGACCTTCAAGACATTTTCGACGTGCCTTCACTTTCTTTGACATGTTTAACTCTTCAACTGGAGATTCCTGAACATCATTTGTCCACTGCAATCACTTCACTGGGTCAAAACAAGGTTAGGGTTGCTCCAATAACAGGCCAAACGATTGAATCTCTACTAGAGCAATTTCACAATATGTGCAAACATGACATCTGTTGAAGAAGTCTCTGATCTCAACTGATGCTTGTATCTTTGTCAGGACGTTTCCATACTTGATTGATTAGTCAGGCTTTGGGTAAAGCCAACACATCTGTCTAGCCCTTATGTCTCATTGGTTTTGTTCCACACGTCTCACTTGTTGATTCTCAGCAGATCACTGGAACCCCATCCGTGTTGAATATCATTCCAGTGGTGGGTTCATAAGTCCCGGCCAGGTAGTAGAGGTCTTCACTGTCCTGGTACTTCTTAGTTTTAATCATCTGCTCATATTGCTCAAGGCTGACCACCAGACATTTATGAGAAATGGTTTGGACGTCATTCTCATCAATGTGAGAGGACTGGTACAGTGCCCGCTGAAAAGAGAAAGCAGAGCGATCTATCAGACTGTTTTCAACGAGACGAAGATGATCAAACCATTTCCTTGATTGGTTTTCTTACCTCCATGAAGTCTTTCCTCTGGTTAGAAGCATGCAGAACAGCAGGAAGACTTTGGCCGGACATTTGATCCCAGTTCTGCCAAACAAAATTTGATTAGTTACAAACCCAGATAAAAGGCAAGACTGGGACAAGTCCAAGTACAGTACAAAAGCTCATATTACTATGCCCACAAACCATTATTAATGTTTAGGAAAGGGAGACAAAAAGTAACCTTTTTGTCATGAAGTTTCTTCCCAGGGTTGGTTTCCTCTGGATGATAGAACCATTTGACACGGACCACCATGTTGTTTCCCCAGGACTCCCACATGCTCTGGATGTGTCCAATAAATGGGAGGTTGGGTCGTCCAGCAGACAGGAACACAGCACAGTCTCCAATACGGATCATTTCCTTACCACGCATTATGGCTTTGTAGAAAAGCTTCTTTGCCTTCCCTTTCATTCCCCGCCTCTGTCAGAAGTTGAAGGAAAAGCAAAAGGATGTTTCTCCGGGTACTTTTACGCCCCAGGGGTTGATTTTTATCAAAACTAACAGATTTCAACATTTTCCTTTTATTATATGAAGGTCACATTAAAATCGTCTTAGAAACTTTTTTATCATCATTAATACTGGCAATTTTCAAAATATAATTATTAAAATCTGACCAATCTAATCAAATAGTGAAATTGACAGTAACCATTTTAATATTTGGGAGAAAATGATTTATCATTTTTTTTTTTTCACAACACCAAACATTTATGCCACAAATAAATTTGTCAAAAATTAGCCTACTTGTTTACCAATGAGAGAAAGGCTTCAATGAGGAGTATGTTTGAGATAAAATATGATGTATTTGATATGTGAAGAAAAAAATAAATCAAGGTGAATATAACTTTTAGAACATAATATATTTAATATGTATAATTTCCATTTAAGATGAAATTTTGTCAAAATACGCAAAAAGTGTGGGAATATTTAATTGTGTATTTAGCATACATGAAATTCTAGCTTTAAAATTAGCCTTGGCAAGACAAAGGAGTTGACTATTTTATGCCAAAAATACAATATGTCATTTCCATCACCGTCATTTCCATTAAGTCCAAATTATACTTTTTTTTTTTTTTGCATAGGCTAGGATATGCGAACAGTGTGCATGCCATCTATTTCATCAGCATAGTACACACACCTCTACATTTTTCTAACCGTAGATACTCTTTATGTTCAGCTCTCATATGTCCCTTGAAATTTTTGTATTAATTAATTAATTGGTTAGCTGGCCCAACTCGTCGTTTCCCAATTGAAAACAGAGGAGACAGAACAACAACAAACTTGTTTTTTTCTGAAAAGAAATAGGCACTCGACTCTAGAAAGTTTCATCCTTGTCCAGTGTCTGTACTGTGTTTGTGCACGCAAAAATGAAGTATACTTTAAAAGGGCATGTTTTTGGCTGTACACATAAGCTAAACGTTTACTTTAGACTTTACACAATGCTATTAAACACATGATTTGAGATGTGGTAGAAATGACACTGGTGGGACTTTCAGAAAGACTCCTAAAATCCATGGGCTCACCTGAGTAGGCTTTCCAAACCACTTCCACAGCTGTCTGGCAGGAAGAAAAGCGGAGATCTTGGGTCTGTTCTCGACGGAGGGTAGCCTCTGTCTTTTTGCCAGCTCCTTAGTAGTTGGGAGGTGGACTCCCTCTCGTCTTTTGGGGCGACCGACGCCCTGCTTAACCTTCTGCTCTTTCTGGGGCTTCTGCTGCTGAGTAGCAGATGCCTGCTGCTTCTGGAGCTTCTGGATGCTGGCAGCAGGCCCTGTTTTCACCTTGGCCTTCTCGTCTTCCTCCTCTTGAGGAGGTGCATGTTCTGTGGCAGGGGATGGTTGAGAACCAGCGACCAGTTCTTCATCTGAGCTACAGGAGGATTCTTCATCGCTGGTGGTGGAAGAGGAGGATGATGAGGAGGAGGAGTGGGATCCAGCTGAGGATGAGGAACTGCTTGTGGATGAGCTGGAAGACGTGGGGCTTGATGCCCGCGAGCTATTGGAGCTGGTTGAGTCTTGTTTGGGCTTCTTGTCCTGCGCGGCCCCTCGCTCCTCCTCTCCGTCTGACTCCGAACTGCTGCTGCTACTGCTACTGCAGTTGGGACACTCCAGTTCCTTCTTGTCCTTCTCTCCTGAGTTGCTTACCTTCATCAGACCTTCGCTGCCGCTCCCAAGCTTACGAACGCTGTAGGTTGACACGCTCTCAGCAGCAGGCGGCTCTGCCTCAACCGCCTTGTTTTTAGCCTTCAGTGTTTTGTCAGCAGTGGATATCGTAGTGTAGCTGACACCCATCACAGACTTATTCTCTCTTTTGGAGAGGTTCTGGCCCTCCATCATCATCAGGGCTTTGGTCTTTTTGGTTTTGGGTGACATGACTCCCTCATGGTCCAGCTTGATAAGGATCTCAGTCTGAGGTTGCTTGCGCTGCATTTTCACACCAAACCCAGATGCCTCCTCTTCAGGCTTTCGCAAGCGTTTGACTGGCTTTCCTTTCCCTGCGGGACTCGGAGTCTCATTGTTGGATATAAAGGAGGCCAGAGAAGTGGAGGGCTCATTATAGAGATCCACAGACAGAACTTTTCCATAGAGTGGCTGCGAGTAGACAGACTGGGGCTGGGAACGCACTTTGGCTGGGGGCTTGATTCCTGTGGTTTTCTTCTGGCTTTCATTAGATACGGGAATGGAGGGGCTGGCTGTGCCGACTTGCTTAATTTTTCTACCTGGCCGTGGGCCGCTTTTCTGGCTGGACAGGGGCCTCTCAGGGACCTGCGTCAGGGTTGGTGTGTCAGGCTTTTCATGCTCCTTTGGAGCGACTTCAGGCTCTGGAAAGCAGCACAGGAGGGAAGGTTTTAATATGCCAGACCAAAAACACACTTACCTCTATAAAAATGCTGGGAGGCTAAAAAGCTGTTCCTGTTCTGACAGTAAGTTATTTCCAAGAAAAATAATGTGATTTATTATCTATGAAACCACCAATCCAGTACACTTTTGTAAGATTACTGCATTTCTCATTTCAGTAACACCAGTTCTGACTGCTTGATGTTTAATCTGAACCAAAGCAATAACCACTTTTACAAAAATATGTCTCTTCTATACCAGCCAAAATGTAAAGGACGGTAAATGTTTGGTTCAAAAGAAGTGGAAATTACCAGGCTTAGGTTTGGGTTTTCTTCCTCTGCCTCTACTTTTTGGAGCAGACTCCTCTGTGTTTTTGGGTGGCGTTTCTTTTCCATCAGGTACATCCTTACTGCACTTCCTTCCTCGCCGTTTGGTGCTGGCCACAAGGAGGGCAGGGGACGGTTCTGCACCTGGTCAGATAAATTTCGTGTTGAAAATATTAATAACATACTTTGGGACATTTCTGTTTGACAATTGATAAAATAATAGCAAATACCAAATATTGGAACATTCTCATGTGCTTTTCGGCCTCATATATTTTGATAATGATCATACATAAACATTTTCACAGTCAAACACACATACACACATTAATATTTATCCAGTGCTCTTAAATACTATACACAGACCTTCAAAAATCTCAAGTCTCACCCTCAATCATATGCAACCCCCTGGCAACTAGTGGAAAAACATTTTACTGAATCCATCATCAAGCTTCAAGAGCAAAACCAAACAAAAATCAGACGCTGCATGGACTCCAAATCAAACAGAGCACATATGGGTTGTTTACATAACTTGGAAATTCAGGTAACGTTTCATGTACCCTTTCATGCCTTGGCTTTTACTCCCTGCTTATCTGAATACTCACACTGAATCTTGTAGTCCGCCGGCAGCAGTCTAATATGAGAGAGAGGGATTCGGCCGGTGTCTCCATCGTCAAACTCCACTGTAATCAAATCGTCCACGTCTTCCATGTCTGGACTCCCTGTGGACACGTAACAGAGTTGCCGACTGACGCAAAAGAACATGCATCACCTCAATTTTCATTTCCACTGAGTGAAACAGCAAATACTGCTGCGCAAAAAGAGTGACCGCATATTTCTCAGTGGTGCAGCAGCGGCTGCAGGGTTTCATACAGGGCCTTTTCATTCTCATTGGTTGACAGCGGCAGTAGCAGCGACCTCCCTTTAAGAGTTTCTTGACAAGCCTCCAGCTCCCTCCTTCCTCAGCAGGAGGGAAAATAAATAATAATAGAGCAGAGCTCTGCATGTAGCTAACCACACCATCCTTCATTCCCTGGCTCAGTTTATCTGGCAGTGCTTATGAGCTTGGCTAAAAGATTTAGATTAAAGGAAATGAAACAACCCTGAAAGGTTCTCTTACTGCACCTCTGTGCGGAGGACATTGGACATTTGTGCATATTTTTCCATTCGAGAGACATAGATGCAGTAAAAAAAAAAAAAGATTAGTTAATAGTCTGTAATAGCCAGTGAAAGAAGCTCAATTAAGCGTAAAAGGAAAGCTATACCTCTGACGACCGTGCCAGGGTAGAGGCAACGGTACTGCTGGCTCCAGTAGGCTGCGATCCGGGTCCCCTGGGGAAGGTATCTGACGGAGGGGGGTTTCACATCAATAATCTGTAAAACAAAGGAAGTGTGGATCAGAGAGGATTATTAAATCAACACCTGCGTGCATTCGCGGTCATCCGTCTTATAGAATGAATAACTAATGAATCCTTTTTCTAGCAAGGAACCGTATATATTGTATATATAATCCATCTTAGAGGCCGTAATGGCTAAGGTTGCTCTTGGCAGAGGTCCGCTTCCAACGGTACATTAGGAAGGAAAGGCGGTAGCATGTGCCTAAACCAACAGACAGAGGTACTGGAGCAAAACATGCCCTTAGCTTAATAGCAGGGGAAGGTGCTAAACAGCTTCTATATTACTGCGTGCCCCGGGCCTGTTAGCAGAGAGAGGAAACTGAGGAGTGTGCCCGAAGTAAAACACACAGGCCTGTTGTGGTGAGCCGTAGCGTGTATATGGGTCAACGAACGGTGTAGGGCAGTGTGGCGTACTGACCGCCTCCTGTAGCAGTTGCTCCAGGCAGTAGATATGTGGCCTGTTCCCCCTCTCGCCCTCCACCACCACGCTGTATCTGTAAGACAGGACACAGTCATGAGCACAAAACCAAAATCTAGGGACTGCACATCCTGATGTCAGGGTAATATTAACATCAAAATGTAATTTGCAACCCATTTTACTTCCATAATGTGAGTTATGTAACAGGATATTCAATGGAAACAACAACAACAAAAAATATGCAGGGCAAGACTATTTTATCCATCAGGAAATGACCGGATGGCGAAAAGTGCTCGTTCCATAAAGGAAAAGAGTTTTCAGATGGTTATCTGGCATTAAATGTAAGTAGCGACAGATCTTTTCATCCACATTGTGACGTACATCTGAGAGCAATAATTAAAAAAGGGAAAAAATGTAGGGCGGGGACTTGGTTCTATCCACTGGGTGTTGATTGGATTTAGGCAGATCTAAATGTGAATTTGTACCGCCGGTTTTACAGACAAGGCTAAAGCCTATAGTCCCAGACTAAAACAACGGAGTATTTTAAGATAATCCATGCGTACTTTGAGGTCAAAAATGTGTATCCGCTACGCAAAATGCGTACAGGTTGGCAGGTCTGCAGTAATGTTTTTTTGCTTCTAAGGCACGTTTATAAAAGATACTTAAATGTCCTAATTTAACTAAGGTCTAATCCTGGCTTAATCTAAGCTCTGTCTGTGAAACCAGGCCATAGTCATTTAGTTTAAGAGGACTAAATGATCGGAGGAGTCCAGCATAAGTCACCAGAGAGAAATCTGTTATTTCACCGGACAAAAAAAAAAAAAAAAAATGAACATGAAACTTAATGCTGACATTAAATATCGACAATATATTTTAGAAAGGCTGCATTAACAACAACAGACTCTATGGCTATCAGTTAACAAACTAATAGGCTGCACATCCCTAGCTGATATCTGCAAGAAGTGAAAGTCAAGCAAGTTATTACAATATGATGAAAGATTAAGAATACCATTGTTTTCATTCTTTGGTATAACATACAACAATGAATCATTTACTAATGAAAGGTGTAATAATAAAGTAAATGGGGTCAATTTGTCAACTGTGGAAAGGAGCTGTCTATACCCAGAGCTTAATGGTTTTGTCTAAAATTACATAGTAGTGCGCTATAGAGGGGAGATGCGGAGGGTCTAAACCAAAAGACACAGCAGCCCAAAAGCATGAAGACCGCTCTCTTGAGAAACACACTGAGCTTTGAACTGAGCTTGGCTTTATCTCCATCTCCCCTCACTCTCCCCCCTCCTCAGGGACAAAATTTGGAGGGGCTTACCCTTTAAAAAATAAAATAAAATAAAATAAAAATCCTTGCCCGATAAATTTATCCTTTTGCAGTGTTTTTATTGTCTTTACTGTCAAGAAGTCAGAGCCCTGGGGATATGCAAGATAAGTCAAACTGTTTTTTGACATCACATGTGAGATCCAAAATGGTCTCTGATGCAAATGGAAAAAAGGAATAAAAAGAGGCAGACCAGGCTAAGCCAGTGTGTAGGCGGAGCACAATCCAAACATAGGTTTTCTCTCTTTCAGATCTGGAATATTATTTATGGAAATTGGCAGGTTTCACCTTTGAAAAATTTGCAACGCCCTCTTCCAGCTCAAGAGAACCAACATGCTAACGTATCAATACTGTTAAAAGTCAAGTCAAGTCACGTTTATTTATATAGCACTTTTTACAATACAGATTGTATCAAAGCATCTTCACAGTAATAACATGAAATTAATACAACAAAGTTTGTTTCTAGAAGAAAGTAAAAAAAAAAAAAGGAAGCTAATCAGAGTTTTATTGGTTGTAGGAGAAAGAGAGAAACAACAATGACCGGCTCTTTAAAGTGCAGGTCATTCTATTATTGGATGCGAGTACATGGGCCTTATAAATCAGCATGGGTGCAAACATGTGTGACGTCCAAGACGGGGCTTCTGTGCTAAAAAAAACAACAACAAAAAAACAGTTGGATGTTTGGCCTTTTTTCATTTGGATTCATGAGGGTGCCTGCAGTTCAAGCATGGACCCAGAGCCAGGCTTCAGAGGTGTCCATCACCGAGTGGCAGCCTTATTACTGTGACATGAACCTGGGAGGTGATGTGGGACAGCCTCCCCCAGATCACTTCCTCCTGGATCTGGCCTGAGGGGGAGGACTCTGCTGGCCAAACCTGATTGGTTCTGTCTGCAAAGCCTGGGATAAATTCACACCAGCTGCCTCAGGGGGGAGAAAGATTGACCGGCCGAGCAGGGTTAAATATCTGTCATGTTTGTGGATTGCTCGCCTGATGTGGGCTTGGGACATGGGAAGGGTCACCCTAAAATTTGTTTTTGTCTGTTAAGAGGAAGGGAAGGTATTTGGTAGTAAAGGTCAGTATGAAGTAATTTTATTTCATTGTAATAAAAATGTCCTTTGGGAAATACTTGATTTCGACTGGTCACTCTGCATTCTGCATATTTTGGTATAATGACCGCGCGCACACACACAAAAAAAGCAAACTAATTTTCTAAATAGCTGTCTTTTATTACTCCACAGTCTCTTTCTTCTCACATAATAAAAATAATTTCAGCTCAGATAAATTTTTCACATCTATTGATTTATTTTGGAAGTAGCCTTGTGCAAGTCACCCCGCGTGGGTTTATTTTGCTGTTGAATATCTTGAAACTGCCCTTGATGATTCACACACACTCTGCAAAACATCACTTCATATAAATAAATGCTTCCTTTTATGCTGTTCTGTTTAAATGCTGGAGGAGGTTTAAAAATGACTGTTTACATGTCATTGGGAAAACCACTCAAAAGAAAGGAGTAGACCACAAAAAAAAAAAAAATTCCTTCTCAGTATTTTGGTCTTGTTTTCCAGTACAAATATATAAACACTCTTAAATCAAGATACATTTACTTGAGATGCAAAATGACTTAAGTCTTGTTTACTGAAGAGAGTTTATGCTTAAAAAAAAGATACAATATTATAAGGGGTAAAGAACAAAAAAGCTGTTTTCTTTTTAAATTAAGTGTATTTTTCTCACCTAAGTGACAGATATTTTTCTTGTTTTAAGCACAAACTCACTTAATTTAGATTTTATTTTCCAGAAAGCAATATTTAATATCTTAAGTTATTTAACATCTCAAGTAAAGGATTTTTAGAATTCTTTTTTTTTTTGCAGTGTAGTTGTGTAGAGGCACAAAATGCAATTCTCCAATATTATATTTCGCTTTTAGATGACATGATGGCATTCAGAAATCTTTATTGGAGCAGTAAGACAGAGGGAAATTTAGTTGCGAAAACCCCCCCAACATTTCACCTTCTTTACATAGAACCACATCTCTAAAGCATAATTAAAGGCACAACAGAAAAAAAGAAAAAAAATGGCGAGCCAGCGAAGGATGGAGTGAAAGCTTCAATTAGTTTTCCATTACCCATAAATAATGGGCCAGTGCCATTAGCATGGTCTTCACGTCGGAAAGTGTGACAATGGCTTTGCCAAAGGACTTTTCTGAGCAGAACACACGGGCTTCATGAAAGCCGAGGCTCAGGCTGAGAACAGACACTTTTCCTTACCCTAGATTTCAGTTCCAATTCGACACCGGCTGAGTGAGTTATTGACTGCACAATTAACCAGCCTGCTCTCATGGACAGCAAGTATGTTCATGTCTGCAGAAGCCCAGGCTCTCCACAACGGGCTCAATTAATGAAGACAGGCGAGGCAGCGGTGTCGCTGGCGGCATGTAAACATTTGAGTGCCCATGCACGGATTTTTAATCTCTGGATGCGCTAAAGGTGGTGTTGTAGCACAAGCCATCACAGAATTACATTTCTAGAGGGCAGGGTGGACAACAAGCGATCTGTTGCAGTCAAGCCCTCCGCACTAACGCCTGCTCTCGTCATATTAAATCCTCTCGCAACCAGTTCTCACCGTCACACTGAACTACCCGCTTTGAAGAGCTGCGGTAACACAGTCCTGCACAAAGGCACCTTCCTTTCCTTGGCTGGAACAGACTATTTTTAGTACAAGAGGCACATGCAGAGCGAGCAACTGAGGGAGAGATATTCCACTGCCAAAATATGACAAACGTATCTCATTATGCCACGCAAATGTGCTGCAAATTAACAGATAAAGCACCACCTTTCTGCTCCCTTAATTTAGGAATACACGTTTAGTGTTAAAGCGGAACTAGCATCCAGATTTTGAGCATGCTGACTGACCTCTGGCTCTCAGGCCGCCGGAATTTGGGAGAAGGACTGTGATGGGAGTTTGAAGGATGGCTGCTCCTCGCTCTCGGACTGATAAGAGGAAGATGCGATTCTGTGCTGAATGCTAAACACAGTCATTGAGCAACCGTGGGCCGTCGCTCTAATGAAACTAAAATGGAGGACAACATTTCACAGAGGGCAGAAATGCAACAGAGCCCCTCTCATTAAAGATCCCCCTAACAGATGCTGCACCAGTTTGACATTTTTCACTAAATTAGATTATCCTTTATAGGGATGACTTTGAGAGGAACTCTCTCGCCCTTCAATAGACTAAAACTTGTTCATCCAAGTGGATAATAGGCCATGGGAGACTACAGAAAGCATACAAAGTCCAAACGAAACTGCCCATTTCTGTCATCGCCTCCCTCAAGACACTTCACACCCCTTCTGTTTCCTGACCGAAAACAAAATGTTTCACTTCCAAATTTTTCCATGGAGAACTCTGAAATGGACCTTACAATGGGAAAAACTTGGCAATATTTCACTCGCTGTAACACTAAGTGGCTCAAGTAAACAGTTTGGTAAAAATAATCTGTAAACGGCCAGGGAGTTAAATAGAGCGTAGGAAAGACAGCCAACTTTTTTAGCGACCTTGGTTCTAAGCCTTGAACTAAACCAACCGGCTCTGAGATTAATCAAAACATTACATTTGATTCAGAGCAAATCTAGACAACTCTCCTCCCATAAAGCACGGAGAATGATGCAATTAAATGAACACAGGATTTTTGTCTTTGTAATGTATTTTCATACAATAAAAAACAAATACTTTTGATCTTTAATGCATCAAATCAGATTTAGGCAGCTAGGAATCTAGATCATTTTACCTAGATACCTTTACTGTGAGTTCAAAATTGAGAACGTTGCAATGAATTTGTCAAAGTTTTTTTTTTTTTTTTATATTTTTTTTTTTATAAATGAACACCTCACACTAACTTATTGGGTCTACAGAAGAGTACCCTCATTCATATACCAAGGTGGTTTACTCGTTACTATAAACGGGAGAAATCACAACACGCAATAAGGCAGAAAAAAATCCGGCTTTCCAAACAACATTAATGGATACAGTATGTCCAATTTTATTGCTCATTTCAAATACATTATTTAAATGTGAATTTGGCAAGCAGTTAGAGATTTCAGTATTTCCCCACTCAGGTAAATAGGAGTCTTGGCTGCAATTTATACAGTATATTAGATTTTTTTTACAGAAACCAAGCTATTGCATCCTATAGTGATTCTTAATTAGCTAAACAATATGGAAGGCTAGTGTTGGGTAAAAAAAAAAAAAAAAAAAGATTGATTTCTTGATTTTATTCGATTCTCGTTTTTATGAACCAATACCGATTCTTAAATCCGAAATATCGATTAGACTATCCTGTTTTTAGTTGATGAAAGACCGGAACATTGTAGTGCTCCTCCCATCCAATAAATCGGAATAAGCTTTGTGCATTGTTACTTTTGACATGAAACAAAGTCTCATATTTAAAATTCTGTCCATTTTCAAAATATAAACAGTGTTGGCGCTGTTTAATGTGGTGACAGATCACTGTAGCGCCTCAGTTTAAAAGAACCGGCAATGCGGAGCGCACGCAAACTGATCATCTCCTCCGTTTTAACACCAGTTACAGCAACAAATAAACATGAATGAACATCTGAAGGTACGTATCATGTATCAATCAGTGTTTCAACCACGGAAAGACGTCAATAAAACAGCTTGTAAACTGTCACGTAACGTCACATTTGCCTCAGAAAAAACATATTCAGTGACCATTATTCGTTAGACAGCTTTTTAGGAGCATTTTGCTAAATATAGGCAGTATATTACATATTCATTATAATTTTTTGACTCTTCATATATTCATAATAATTTTTAATTGTTCTTCAATATTTAATGCATGTTTGAATAAATCCGTCAAGTTGACAGCCACCATTTTATATTTATATTTCAAACATGAATTGGAGTAGAAATATAATTATGTAATTGTAAAGTTATGATTATAACTTTATTATTATAAAGACTTCCTTGAGTGTATTAAGTGTTTATATACAAATCAGTTAATTTTAACCTTTAATATTATAGAAATGTAGTAGCAACTGACTCCCATGTATTGTTTACAGCATTAGTTGAGATTTTGTTTCCCTTGAGACAATTTGCCATGCACTGTAACCTGATATAGATCCAAAATAATAAATATTGAATCGAAAGCTTGTGAATCAAAATCCAATCGTGAAATTTGTGTCAATACCCAGCCCTACTTGAAGACACAGCAGAGGGTATAAAGAGAATGAAAACAGTTCCGGCTGGCGGTCTCTTACATGTCAGGAGAGTGAACCGTGCTGACGTGGCCGGCATACAGGAGTTTGTCATCCATTGGGATGAGGACCCGTAATCCATCCTGCAGTTCATCTTTGTTGATGACACAGTTCCGAGGGGCTTGGTGAAAAACAGAACAGAGGGAGATAAGCAGTGTTAGAAAGAGACATGTCGAAACTTGTGCTCCTATATAACATGTGAATTCTCATTGAAACCTTAAAGCTGCAAATGTTAGAGAAAATAGCTGTGTTCCAAAAGACAGGGAGCTGCTTATGGATTCAGCATTTTAATGTGAAAACGGTTCCCACAGGTTAGCTTAATTATGCTGCTTTCCAAGATACCCAATTATAGCCAAATTCAAATCCAAGACAACTTCATGTGTTAATCGTGGAGAAGTTAATCCAACCATATCAGTGAAAAAAAAAAAAAAAAAATCCCAATATGGTGATTGAAATCAATGTCAATTATAAATGTACTTGTAAAAAAAGAAATCTCGAAGGCGGCAATACCAGAACACACGGCTGCAGTATATAGGTCATAAACCCCGCTCTCCATGTAATCGAATGGGATGCAAGCCAAACAAAAAAATCCGATTACACTGTCCAAAGATCGCTTCTGTAATTTTAGGTAGTTCTTATCATGCAGAAGTATGTTTTTCCAAAAAGGATGGTTTTAGTTAGTAGATTGATGCTATAAAAAAGGGGTCCAATGTCATGATTGACAGCTGTGCTTGCATTGAGTCTGGGAGAGAGGGAGTGTGGGCTGAGCCTTG
Organism: Scardinius erythrophthalmus; assembly: GCF_964197995.2. Taxonomy (NCBI): domain Eukaryota; kingdom Metazoa; phylum Chordata; class Actinopteri; order Cypriniformes; family Leuciscidae; genus Scardinius; species Scardinius erythrophthalmus. Next base: position 38,990,720 of record NC_138221.1, read on the forward strand.
ATGCTGCAGCTCCACTACTGTGAAGACTCGGGTTCCGAACTTCATAATCGCCAACGACCGTTACTGGGATATTTTGGCAACATCTCTACAGTGGAAGGAAGCAGAGATGCCCTATCCATTTTTTCCCCCAGTCTATTGGCTCGTTTCCACTGAGCGGTGCGGTACGGTACGGTACGGTACGGGGCGGTTAATCCTGATCCGGCTTGCGTTTCCACCGCCAAGAGTACCCTTACTTAATAGGCGTGGTGTAGCCTATGCCTGAAAGAAGCGATCGACGTAATTTTCGTGTGAAGAAGAAAGCGACATAGTAAACTACAATGTATGACACACAGCAGATCTTGTTCTTGCTTCTTGGCATGTGGCAGTTTGTCACAATAAGACAAACGCCGACATTAGGCACTTCTCAATACCAAGTACACAAAGTTCGGACTTGCCAAGACTCCGACTCAGGAGAAGGACTCATGAGGACACAAGTCCGGTAATTCTGCAAATGGAACAGCGCTTTCCTGAAAGCGTAAACTCTGCTACTCCGGTTATCTCTACATTTTACACCGGTATGTACATTTTAGGCAACAATAAAACAAACTATGTTATAAAACACCACACTGCCTCTTTTCGTTTTCATTTAAATAAATCTTAAATATTATAGCCACACAAATGTGGTTCAGGCAACGCGTACTGATTATATTCACTGAATGCATAACGTTAGCCTACTTATAACAAAACAAAATATAAAACTCAACCCTGCCTCTTTTCGTTTAAATTTTAAAAATATTAAACATATTAATATGGTCCAGGCAATATGTACATTTGTACTAAACAACAAATGTTGCATTAAACAACATTACAATGATCATCTTCACTGTAATAAAATTAAAAATGACAAAACTCAACCCGGTCTCTTTTTGTTAAATTTCAGTTTTATCAATATTATCCATTATAAAAGTAATTAAAAGGCACAAAAATGTACACATAAAAAAAAAAAAAAAAAAATTCAGTCAAACATACAAAGTCAGCACTCTAGTCTAACCTTACAACGGTAAAGTTAAATAGCCTAAATATATAAAGTTACCAAACTTCACTTAGTCCTCAGGCAATACGATTGGCCAGGGAACAAATTATAGATTCACGAGACCAAAGATCGCCCATCAGGTCTACACAAGACGAATTATATCTCATGTTTAACCACTACAGAAACGTCAGAGTTAGCGGCAAACGTCAGAACGTCTAGCTGAGGAAAGGCTGTTCCAGGCGTGGTACATGAGCGCCGAGCGCCCGGTGATCGTCTGGATCTCACAACCTGGATCAAATTTTCCACAGATTTGAGCTTTAAACAACTACATTCTCGCCTGAAAAACTCTTAAAATTACATTTCGTGACACAATATAAGTAGTATTATATTTCAACTGTATATTTAAAAAAAATGGCGCTTCTTATGTTGTCATTCCTCTTGTAGCACGCGCAAGTGACGATACTCTGTCAACCAATCAACATTTGCAGTGAGTCTAGCTCCACCCTTTAGGTACCGTACCACTGTTCTAAGTACCCAAATGGAAGGGTACCGAAAAAGTGGTACGGTATGGTTCAGCATTTTGGTACAATTCACAACTTTTGACAGCGGAAATAGAAATAATTGCATACCGTACTGTACCGTGCCATAACGCTCGGTGGAAACGAGCCATATGTGTGCTGTTCTGCGTAGAACCTTCAAAATCTGTCATTTATGAGGTTTCATGATGGTTACGATGCTGTCAATGTAGGTAGCAAGCAGCTCAACGAGGTTTTGAAACGGAGCTAATGCGTGCAATACCTCTCAGCTCGTCCCATTAACGTATGAATGCAATCAGGCCAAATCAATTTTCTGATTTTTAATGCTGGATTAAGATAAGATATGCTGTGAAATGATCTCTCCCTCACGTCATTCAAAAGACATTCACTTTTAATTGCATGCATGGACAAGAAAATGAAGTCTGGTTTAGTCATTAAACAGCAATTATAAATGGGGAGGGTAATGAAGGAAAAGAGCTCCGCGGCCTTGATGACAAGAGGGAATGAGAAAAGAGTCTCACCGGGGGTGCAGGGTCTTTCGGGCTGAGCGCTCACAGGGGGATTCTCGTCCTCTGAGAAGCTGCTGTCCTGGTTGGGCTCAAAGTCCTCATCAGCAGCCATACTTTCCATCAGTTTACTGACAGCACCGCCCTTCCCTCGAGCCTGCTGGGGGAATTCAAGCACATTTTGCCCCAATTCCAGTGACAATATGAAATATTGAACACTGAGCCATAGTTGGTTCAGTTCTAAAGATGAGACCCATGTGCTTCCTAGAGAATTGATTCAGTAAAACCTATTTAGATGACTGACAAGCTCGGCTCGCGAGATGTAGGATTTCTTGATTTCGAATGGGGCAAATACCCAGAGGAGTTCCCGAGCTTCTGCACTGTGCATTATAACACATGATTTATACATACAATGACAAAACAGCAGTGGTGGAGAGTTTTAAAACGCAGTAGAGATTTATCTTAGAGAAGAGAAGAAAAAATAAATTGTGCAGAAGGGGCGGAGAAATGGATGGAGCGAGATGCCGTTTGGTTAATTTCACTTCTTTCCCGCTGAGTGTGCAGTCTAATTAGGCTTGCTGCTCTATTGCGCTCTCCCCTTTTCTCTCTCCCCCTCACCTCCCTCCCTTTGGTCATGGTGGGTACTGAGAGCAGGCCCATACAGAATGGGACAGGGGAGCAGGAAGGGGCAGCTCATTTAAATGCAAGGCTTCTGCCAACAGGCCTTGAGCCTGCCAGGTAAAATTATTCTAATCCCTTTCGGTGTTTCTCCTTAGAGTCACAGTGTAGCACAAAATGGCTGCTCAACACTAGGTCCGTTTCAAATATTTATTATGTAGCATGCTAAAAATGAAAGTAAATTTAATATATAAAAGTTTGGGGTTGGTCAGAATTTTTGTGTGTTGTTGGAAAGTCTCTAATGTGCACCAAGGCACTTTAATTTGATCAAAAATCAAAATAAAAAATTATGAAATATTTGTACAATTTAAAATACGTTTTTATTATTATATTTTAATAATAAATTGAATTCTTTTGTCTTGTATTCTATTCTTTTGTCTTCTATTCTATTGCTGTGATGTTGCATTTCCTGAAGCTGAATTTTCAGCATCATTACTCCAGTCTTCAGTGTCACATGATCCTTCAGAAATCATGCTTATATGCTGATTTGCTGCTCAAGAAACCTTTGATTAGTATTATCATTTCATCATCATATTCATCATTTTGTGGAAACCAATAATTTTTTTTCCAGGATTCTTTGAATAGAAAATTTTAAATAAAAGCATCTATCAAAATATTTCTATTTTAAATAAATTATAACATTAATGCCTTTACAGTCCCTTTTGATGCATTTAATGGATCCTTGCTGAATAAAAGTAATTTTTCAACAAAATAAAAATCTTACTGACCCCAAACTTGAGGGTTAATATAATATATGTAAAAAAAATTAAAATCAATTTAGCACAAGATTGCTAATACTATACTTGCAACAAAATATAATTTTATGATCTTAAATAAAATTAATTGAACACTTGCTTTTTATTAATGATATTTAATAAAAAAAAAAAAATTATATATATATATATATATATATATATATATATATATATATATATATATATATATATATATACATACTATCCCAGTTGATGGATGTTGATAGATCTTGGAATTTGCTCAAGGTGTAAATATAATTTTTGTTCATCAGCCAGAATATTGTAAAATATTGGCCAATTCATCACTAATTAGCCAGGGAACTACACTAACCTTTTCCACTGGTGGCACTTGCGCTACTAACTTTTTCAGTTACTGGCGCAAAACATGATTTGGTCGCACAAATTGTTTATAGTAAGCCGCTCTGGATAATAATGAACAATAATGAAACTGTATTGCATACAGATGTGCATTTTATTTTACTTGCCATCTTTTAAACCACATGCCTTCTTGTTTTTGTTTTCTTTAACATTGGTTGTGATAGATTTACTGCAATACAATATACAGTACACAATAAAGTGCAAAATGGATTTCAACATGCTATGGTTGGCACAGATGGGCAGACTCCTGAACTCTTAAGTAGTGATGCACCGATGTGAAAATTGTGGCCGATACCGATAATAACCGATATTAATATTGCTGTTATGGCCGATATCGATATCTCTATCTCTGTGTAGAAAACAAATTTACTGATAATCAAATAAAGAGATATTTTCCAAAACACTGTTTTTTTTTTGTGTTTTTTTTTTGTTTTTACTTTAGAAATGACTTATGTTGGGCACCTTTACCTGTGTGCAAAATATGTCACACATAGGACATATGTGACCCTGGATCACAAAACCAGTCACAAGTCGCACGGGTATATTTGTGGCAATAGCCAAAAATACATTGTATGGGTCAAAATGATCGATTTTTCTTTTATGCCAAAAATCATTAGGATATTAAGTAAAGATCATGTTCCATGAAGATATTTTGTTAATTTCCTACCATAAATAAATAAAACATTTATATTTGTAAGTGAATGCAGCACAATCACGAACATAAATGGACAAGTTTAAAGGTGATTTTCTCAATGTTTCGATTTTTTTGCACCCTCAGATTCCAGATTGTCAAATAGTTGTATCTCGGTCAAATATTGTCCTATCCTAACAAACCATACATCAATGGAAAGCTTATTTATTCAGCTTTCAGGTGATGTATAAATCTCAATTTCAGAAAATGTACCCATAAGACTGGTTTTGTGGTCCAGGGTCACATATGCATTATATTGCATTGCATATAATGTGTGCTGGTCAACTTGTCTAAAATTAAGAAACCCCTAGAAAACAGTAAAAAAAAACAAAAAAAAAAACAGGTGTACAATAAAGATAGGCTACTTAATTTATTATTCCAATAACCAAATATGATACTAAATATCACAGGGAAAAGGGCTTCTATTTGTGACGTGCTGTCTTTGCATTTGAACACTGCACATTTTAAACAGGACAGGCATTAGCCAATACAAACATATTTATAGAAAACAGTTGACAATGAATAGACAGGAGTCCAATAATAGCATAACGAATCACTTATTCTAAAAATAATATCAAGTAGGCTAAGTTTGACGAATCCGACATATAACGAGGGCTGTGTTGTAAAACGTCCATCATTTAACGAATTTTAAAAACACGGATGGATAATACAATATGCTTTCCGACATTTTGACAGAAAAAAACCCCATGCAAGAACAAAATTTAAACTATAGCCCGTCAATTTTCATTTTACAATTATCTTCTCTCTCTGTGCGCGCGCGCGTCCGTATTAGTGAGAGAGAGAGAGATCTTGCGAGTCGCGCAGATACAATGGTACGTTTTAATCTAAGTAACGGTCGCGGGGCTGAAGCCAACTTGATGTGTTGAATGCTCAGAGCACGTTATAAAACGTATTCTTAAAATACACATTTCTGTTTTAATAAATGCTCATAGTAAATCATAGCATATTGCCTAAAACATAGGTACAAAAATAATCAGTGATACATTTGCGACCCATTAAAAATTTTGGTCGCAATGGCATTTCAAAAGGTCGCATATGCGACCATTTTGGTCGCAGTGTAGTTCCCTGTTAGCACTGCAATGTCAGCTGAGTTAGGCAATAGTTACCTCTCTGGACTTGGCCTTCACCTTGCTCTTGCGACCTGGGCTGACAGGCAGAACTCCGGCACTTTCCGAGGGTGTGCTGGAGAGCTGGGGTGGGGGCAGACACAAGGGGGTCTCCTTAATCCTCTTCTTCTGAAACATTCACACCAGATACAAAGCCAAACCATCAGCATGGACAAGAGTGAAAAGCCTCATACAAATGCATGACACAATCGGGCTCAGTCCTCCTAGACATTACAGCCATTCAACAACATTGGATAGACAAGTAAACATTAATAGGCAGTCATGTATCGAACACTATAAAAAAAAACAATAGAGGATTCGGAGTGAGGAACGGTGATGGCTGGTAATTGTAGCCTGGCAAGCAGCAGCCATCCTTTTGTGTCCAACAACATGACACTCACAGCGGGAGGCTTTCTTGTCCGACAAATGTAGCAGGACACCAGCTGGTATCAAGCGCCCTCACTGTTTCATTGGGGCTGGCACAGAGGACTCAATCTACATCAATAAAACAAGGGCTTACCTTGTTGGGGTCTTTCACCTCCTTGGCTTTGGTCAGCTCTTTGGGGCTTTGCGGAGACGCTTTGGGGCCACGGGCAGGTTTGGGAGTGAGTGGAAGAGGAGTTTTGCCAGACGGGGAGATGGGGGTGGCTTGGGCAGCATCATGGAGGAAGATGCGTTCACTCCTCCGCCGTGTCCACTGTTCATCTTCGCTCCCGTCGGCAGTAAGGTCGAAACTGAACTCCCGTGGAGACTTGGGTTTCTTCGGTTTGCGTCCACGCTTACTGGGGCTGGAGTCGTCACGCCTGACGCTCGCGGGCGGCAAGAGAGGGAGCTCAGGAGCCGACCGCTTGCCGTGCAACAGTGACGGAAACTTCTTTCTCATTTTAACATCGCTCTCCGAATCTGTAAACTCGAACTCTGTACCTACAATCCAGAACATATAACCTTCAGTTATTAATAAGGCATGCAAACGAAATGCACTTGCACAAACGCAATCTGTCTTTTATGAAAAACACAACAGTAATGTAAATACTAGGCCATCTGCTATAATTTAAACCATCTACATGTGGTCAACTCATTTGCCAACAAAGAACGACAATGTAATGTGCACATGTAAGAAATAAACAGGGCCAGATGTGGGAGCAGAATTAAGTCTGAACATTGTTGCAGGGCCTTGGAATAGTTAATGAAGGGGGCTGTTGGTCTCCGCTGGCAAGCCTGTCGTGTGCTCTGCTGGGTACCCGGCTCAGGATCACAGCCCAATCTCATCAAAACAAGGCCTGTCAGCATCACATTCTCAGTGAGTGCAAGCGGCGCAGCAAACACACAAACACAAATGCGGCTAGGGGATAATGACACTCCATTCTCAAGGTGGGGCTCAACTGATGGGTGTCTATATTGAATAACACCCCTACTGAGTGAATGCTCCAAGCACAATGTGTTTTCATCTGCCAGCACCTTTCAATTCCCTCACTCGCCGATGCACATGCACGACACAGCTCAACAAAAGACAGCCAATAACAATGCATCACCTTGTCACCAGGGAATTTAAGTCCCAGGACTTGGAAAAGCAGCTGATGTCACAGAGAGATAACAGAGAAGTCTAAGAGTGTAGAAAAAGATGCAATCCATTCTGGAAGAGCACTTCCTTACCCAGTAGACTCTGCCGTTCCTCTTTTTTCTTGGCCTTCTGTTTAGCCTCCAGTTGGACGATGGAGAGTGGATTGGTGACAATGGGGCTCGGGATAGCGCTGGCGGCAAAGCGGGCCAGAAGACCCAGCCCACTCTCTTCTACAGAAGACGAACACAGGCCGTCGCTTTCATCAAGCTCATAATCATACCCATCTTCATCCTCCTCATCATCATCCTCATAATCATCCCGCTCGGTGAAATACTCTGTTAACAATGGGAAGACAAGTCATTTAGGATGTTTGACAAAATATATAAGGTTCAGAAATGAATGAAAATAAATCCTGTGACATGACCCATTACTTAAAGCAGGGCTCTTCAACAACAGTTCTTAGAGGACCAGTGTCCTACTGAGTTAAGACTCAACCCCAAACAAACATACCCAAACAAACTAATAAAGGCGTTCAGAACTACTTGACAGCTAAATGACACTCTTAAAATAAAGGCATTTTCATAGTGATGCCACAGAGGAACACTTATGGGATCAAAGGACCTTTCAGTGAACAGTTTTTAAAAGAACCATTTTTTTTCTTAGTGTGAAGAACATTTGAATAATATAAAGAAACTTTTGTGCAGTGGAGGTTACATGGATGTTAAGGTTTCTACATGGAACCACAGATGCCAATAAAGAGCCTTTATTTTAAAGAGTGTACAGACAGGAGGGTTAAATTGGGATTGTTTCTTAAGTCTGCAGGACACTGGCCCTACAGGACTGGAGTTGAAGAGCCCAGAATTAGTGATAGTTCACCCAAAAAGGAAAATTATGTCATCTACTCACCCTCATGTCATTCCAAACCCGCATGACTGACTGACTTCTGCCTTACTTTCTTCAATGAAAGTCAACGGGGTCCAAAAGATGTTAAGACCCCACTGAATTTCAATGCATAGACAAAACGTCAAATCATTCTTCAAAATATAATCTGTGTTCTACAAAAGAAAAAGTCATACAGGTTTGGAACGACATGGGGGTGAGTAAATGATTACATCATTTCATTTTTGGGTGAACTACTACTTTCAACCATATCCTGTTAAAATTAAAACCTCAATCCCATGCAATTAAATAAAAAAAATATCCAACATCTAAATACCATTTTCCCCAACTAGTTATCTCTGTAGAACAATAAACCCATTGAATTCAATCTGCATAGCGATGAATTCTAATTGACTAGCCCTAATCAATCATTCTGCCAGCTGTAGTGTTTTCTCACTTTTACGTATCCACGGTAATCTAGCACCGCAGAAGCAGACTTTCTCTAGATTAATGTGTTCTTGCTCAAATACTGCAGCCCACCCACTGCTACATAAGATTACTGGTGGGGGACAAAGCCTGGTTTCATGCGGGCAGCAAATACTAAGCTGGGTAGGCAGGATCTCGCAAGCGTAGCTTTCAAACCTTCAGAGCTTTAGGGCAGGATTTAAAATCAGCATGGCTGCTGGCTCGCTCCAAATTGAGAGGGGCAGGGAATGCAAAAGCCCAAACCAAATAAGAGAAGCCAGTAAAGTGGCCTTGCCCAATGTGCTGAATGAGCTGAATCACTGAAGGAAAAAAGGGAATAGAATAAGCCACAAGCGCTGCAGAAAGTTAAGGTTGCTGGCAGAATCCCTGACTAAGAAAGTCATCAATTATTAAAAGTCTCTTCAGCTCGGAGCTTGTCTAAACTGATAAAAAATAAACTCTCAAGGACTAACTATAAGACAGTAGGTACCCACTTTAAGCAACACCCCATTTTCTCCCATTCTCTGGAGGGTGAGGAAAAAGTTTGGTGATGGAAACAGACACACAGGATGTTTGAGTGCAGTTGTGAGTAGCCAAAGCCAGAGGTGAGTTTGTTAAAGACAAGGACTGTGTAGCAGACAAGGACTTCGATTGGTTATGTTGTGAACATAACTTTATAGATGCTACAGCGTTAAGACCTGAAGCATGTATTACATGGACTGACAGCAAGCAAAGGATGTGTACAGGAAGAAGCTGAAGAACAACAAAGCAGGCTCTGTGAGGACAGTCCTCCATGGCTCCTGAGACTCAGTCTGGCCTGGACGCAACTCAGACCATCAACCACTTCAGCCATGGTTATGTTCTTCTCTTTCAATTCAATACTCTTACTTCCTTAGCAGTAAATAATAATAAAAAAAAAATGTATAGACTGTCTTCATTAAGAAAAAATAAATCAAATGAATAAGTAAATCTTATATATAGAAACTAACAAAATCTTAATTATAACTGGTTTCAACATCAACGAGAAATATGTATTGTACAACACTGGCAAAATATATAAACAAACAGCAGCTGTAGAAGACCTTAAATTATTAATACGAACAAAATGTTAATATGGCCAAGAAGGAAAATGAGGAGGGAGAAGATCATCCTGAACTTTACAAAAAATAAAAATAAAAACACTTTTCCTACCACATACAAACATAACCATGGCTTGAGGTCATGTAACAGGAGGTGAGCATGTTAAAAAGGCATTTTCAACACCTAAATCTGTTTTCCAGTCTTTTTTGTTTGCTTTTTGGTTCTGTAACAGTGTAAGCACAAATTAGTAAAAAAATTATGGAGAAGTCACAGCAAAAGAGGATGGTGGCCTACTTACAGAACAATGCTCAAGGCTCAGGTGACATGGATAGTGACCTCACGCTGAACAGCTGGCTGCCCTACTCCCAGCCAAGCCCTTTGCTTCTTATTTTGTTGCGGCAGGACAAGCAAATGGACAGACCGATAGACATTCAAAAGCATCATGGGTAGGAGAAGGGGTCAGAGGTGGAGGGGTGGCCAAGCAGCTGCAGGGAGAGAGCGAGCAGTCTGGAGAAGCTAGGTTATTCATTTTTTTTTTTTTTTTAGTAAATCAGGGATCTCCCTATTTTTCAAATATCCCACAATGCATTGCCTGTTCACTCGTCATAGTGAAAAAAACATTGCTGGAACGGTTCAAGATTTATGCTTTAAAGTTCTACAAATTCTGGTTGTGTGCATGTTGATTTATTGACTTAAACTTTGTTATAATGGTAGTACGCTCTACTGCCATTAGTTTCACTTTGGTTTATGGCACCAATCAGAACGATAATGTATACAATATTGTAAATGCAGATAAACATTATCCAACATCTGTCTAATATCAATTAAGCATTTTCTCATCTGTTAAAAATCTGATCTCTTGGGAGAACCTAACAACAAGTTAGTTATCCTTCTCAAAGTTATTTGGCCTAACGAATCTCATCAGCACTGCTCAGGAGCGCTGAATTTATGCAGAGATCTCCTTGTGACAGCTCTTCACTAATGAAAGGGATATTTGAACAACAGAGGAAATCAGGAGTGTGGAGCGTTGCAATCTAACACTCTACAGCAGGAGATGTAGCGAAAGAGACAGAGAACACTGCGTTTCTTTACTTTCAGTAAAAATGAAATCAGCATGTTTAATAAAGCTTGGGTACCAAACTGCAATACAATAAAGAACACTTTCCACACAGCCACACACATTTTAATGCACAATGGCAAGACATTCCTATAAAAGTAACCATTTAAAAGGGACTCTAACAAGAGCCGATTAAATTATATACAGGATGTGAGGTAGCAAATTCTGATGCAATGAAAAATTTCACCATGACCGATAGTCACGGTTAAAAATACAAGACAGACCAAAAATAAAAAAGCTAAAACCGAGCAGCTGCCATCTCGATTTTGTGCATAGTGAGGTATGCTTTATTAACCTTGGTCAAATGAGTCCTCAGAGGAGCTGACTCCTGCCTCCTGTAGCAATAAAGCAAAGTGCTTATGTTTCCTCTCTTTGGCCGCCTGCTTGGACTTGAGTGATGAAGACAAAGATGAAGAGGCTCTCTTGGACGATGAGCGTTTTTTCTTGGTTGGAGTGCTGCACAGGCCGGGGAGCTGTGGACGTGACACTGTTCTCCCCAACAGGGAGCTGGGAGGCCAGCCATCCTTCAGGGAATCTTCCTCTTCTGAATCCGTGTCTGGCACAAATCACAAAACACTTCACTCAGGATGGAGGAGCAAAAGCATGATGAACTAAAAACTGATTTAAAACAATTATACTTAAATCCATGATGCACTACACTGCAATACAAATCCAAAGTTTGGGGTCAGTAAGAATATTTTTTATTTTTTTTATTAATACTTCTTCTGCAAGGACACATTAAAGAGCTTTAAAGTTACTTTTTACTCCCATTATAAAGCTTTGAAGAGCCAGGATATTTTTTTTTATATAACTCTGATTTGAACTAACTCTTTAATTAAACAGAACAATAAAAAGCAAAAAAGTGACAATAAAAGACAAACGTTACAAAAAAAAATCCATTTCAAATAAATGCTGTTCTTTTGAACTTTCTATTCATCAGAGAATCCTGAAGAAAAAAAGAATTGTACGATAACTGTTTTTAACATCAATAATAATAAGAAATTGTTTCTTGAGCAGCAAATCAGCATATTAGACTGATTTCTGAAGGATCATGTGATCAAATTCAGCTTTACTATTACAGGAATAAATTAAAGTTTTAAATCATTAAAATATTAAATATTTTTATCATATTTTTGATCAAATAAATGCATGAGTCAAGCATGATAGACTTCATTCAAAACATTGATTAGACATTGATATCAAGACAGCTTTTTGTTATTTTTACACAACAAAAATTCCTATATTGTGATAGAAACTGTCACAACTGTTTTTTGTTTTTGTTTTTTACAATAAGTGTGACTTACTGTTAGAAAAGCTGCTGATTTCTGACCTCATTGGAGAGTAAGGTGCTTTCCGCTGGCCTTTTCCCTTAAGGCATGGATCTGAAGGCTTCGTTTTGGCAGCCATTTTGCTTTTACCTCCTTTGGAAGACTTGTGAAAGGTGCTGAGATCTTTTGACAGGCTGGATTTTCCCATCTTGACTCTCATTTCTAAATCGGTGAGCATGGGGACTCTGCTTCCAGAGCTAGCCCTGGACTTCCCTGAGGAACCCTCTATGAACTTACAAGAAGACTTGCTGAGTTTACTGAGCTTAGTGAGAGACAAGGCCTTGTCGAGTTTGGATGCCAACTGCTCCTGCTCGCTCACTCGGCTCTTCTTTGCGACCATTTTAGGTGCCTGTTCAAAGAGATAAAAGCATTGAATGTATATTATTAAACAAATAGGACAGGGAACTGAAAGAAAGAGCAGGAATGGGATCAGACACGCTGCAAGCAAGACTTGAGCTGTGCTGCACATACGAGTGATGTGGGTTCAACATGTTTGGAGCATGTGCACTTACCATTGCACCATGGCTCCAACTGGAACATGTTTGTTTAACAAAAACTCAAATTTTCAGATATTTAGGGGCTTTTGTTCAACTCCAGTATAATAGAGACAGACCTCGTGAGAGTAGCTTGAAGATGCCTCCTGCTCGCCCCAGCTCTTTTTTTTCTTCTTCAATCTCAACGCACTGCTATCTTCCTCCTCCTCCTCATCTCTGTTAGATGCCCGAAAGCGCTTCCTCAGCACCTCCCCACTCTCAGAGTCCTCTGAGTACAGCACGCTTCTGCCCAACCTGCAAAACAACAGAGCGTTCAGCTGCAGGGCAGGCTGTGGTGAGCACAGCTGGGCCTTATCGGTGCCTGAGCTACACACTCACTTTGCACACTTCGAATCCAGCTTGCTGAGAGGTGGAGACAATGCACACAGGGCATGTTTCCTCTTTCGGGGACGCCCCGGGCCCCTGCGGGCTAAACTTCTGTTCCTCTCCTGCTGCTGGATCTGTTGTTGTTGTTGCTGCTGCTGACGTTTCTCTCTGTGAATCACACAGGCATCATAAATTGTTTGATTGTTAGTAGGATTAAGTGAGGTATATTGGCATTACTGGTCTTAATAAAGTGATGTTAAGGGATTTAACGCTAATTGAGAGACTCACTCTTTGTCTCTCCGTCTCTGCAGTTTGACAAGATCTCGTTGCTTGTCTTTGTAGCGCTGCTGCAGCTCAGCGAGTCTCACACGGTAGTCCACTTCTACAGTGTCCATTCCCTCCAAAGAGGATTTGGAGAACATCTAAGAGCCAGAGCAAGATTAGCATCTGTGGTTTAACTTCAATAGATCTCTCAGCAGCTGTTAACACTGGCTATGGACATCTGGTTGAAATCAAGTGCACATGCATCTGAGTGTAAAGAGGCTGGAAATCTAAAGTATTATTAGCTAAAAGCTTGCACTCCTTGTATTTAAAACTACAAACATCCTAGAATTACCATTCTGATAACAGAAATCTTAACTTCTTGAGCACTGGTTTAAGAGGAGAAGAAAAGAAGTCATAAATAGGCAAGCATACAGGTTCATCTTTCTTCTGTCTCCAGCTGTATTTCTTATTAGGGTTGAGCTCTCGGGGGAGGCGGATGATAATCTGAGGCTGACACTCGATGGCCTCCAGAAGAACCTGCCTGCCAGCTTCCAGCAGACTCTCCAGTCCACAGAGTATTACAGCTGCACACACAAACACACGATCGATACCAACATTAATTACCTCTAGGGAGCATGGGACAGCCCCGCATTCTCCAAAACATCAGTATATGGGTGTTTCTTGTGTCAGTGCAATAACGCATTTGACATACAGATACATCCAAAATACCAGATAGATGCATTTATTTATACTTTAAACAAACGTATTTACTCTAAAAGATTCATAGATGAAGAACCAGCACTGGCACACTGTTGATCACTCCAGCAAATTCTGAATATACTCACTAGATCTGAAACAATTCCTGAGCTTGTTTCAGCATATTTTACTTTACAGCACACTACAGTGAGCAAACCTTCCTCCCTAATCACCCCTTCCATTTAAACTGTTAGAGCATGCTACATCAGGTCCCACATCCTTCAGATTACCGGTCCTCTCTCTGAAATGAGACTCACTCACCCTGTGTGTCATCTCTGGGTTGCCTCTGCATCTCCAGCTCTGCCATCTGGCTAAGCAGGGCCATGCCTTCCAGAGCAGTGGACTCTAGGGGACTGACGCCCTTGCAGAGCTCAGACCTAGAGGTACACGCATCTGCCAGGATGGACACTGCTCCGGCCTGCGGAAGCTCGCTGGCCGTGACCAGGGCGAACATGCCTGCCATGGGGTCTTCAGGGAGGATGGCCACCGGTACGGAAGAGGGCTGAAGGTGAGGAGGGCTGCTGTTAGGCAGGAAAAGATTGTCAAGTTTGGATTCCAGGTGTGGAGCATCAGGGACAGGATCTCTAAGGTCTACTGGGTTCAAACTATCAGAGAGATCGGAGGGTGGTTTTGCTGGCTGGATGTCACAAGCCACAAGGTGTGTGTCAGTGTAACTTGATGAAGATTTGTAAACTTGGTCTACCAGACCAATTGAGTCCTCTGCAGTTTCTGCTCTGGTCGTTCTTTCAGTATATGTCTCATACAGCCCTGGATGGCTTGAGGTGGCAGCCTCCATTTTGACAGCCTCCCCATCTCCCTGGTCTGGTTCATCCTCTGGCAATGGTTTGGCTGTGGCTCTAGGGCGGGCCTCAGCCTCTGTGGGGGTTCTAGGGTCTTGGGTGGTGATGGGTGCAAGCCTCAGGCTGTCCTGGCTCAGGACGTCTTTGTTGTCTTCCAGGTTTGGCTCTTTTTTTAACACAGTGCTGCCCTCATCCATGGACTCTTTCTCTCTGGATGCCTGAAGTGACTCCACGACCACTGGAGAACACAAGTGCTGGGGTTTGACATCTGCGGTGGTCGCCAAGTGCTCGGATGTCTCAGCCGGCAATGGCACATCTGGTGCCAGGCCGTCAGCATCTGCGGCAGCGGCTGGCTGGAGGAGGTAGGGGTAATGGCTGCCAAACGGTGCTGTTATCGATTGGTATGGGTAGCCAGGAGGAATTTCTGCTGAAGAAACAGAAGAAAGAACAATTTGAGGGGCTAGGAGTGCTTATGCAAAGACTAGAAAGGCTTTAGTTCCCTGCGACAGAGTGACAAAGTGATTAATAACCCCACATGTTCTTCGGCACAGGGGCTTTATGAAACTTTCATGAACCAAATGGCCCCAGCACAAGCATCCCAAAAGCCCTTATATACACACATAGGCCAACACGCTCGTGCATACTCATACATTCAGAATGCACCATGAGCAGAAAATCTATTTATCCTGAGCATTGAACATTTTTAAAGGGAAACCGCCAGGGGATACGGGTACAAAAGGGCTGCTGTCATAAGTCTCTATTCCAGTGAAGAGACAGCTGGTAATCCCATATGTGGAGATATTTGCAGACTACTCATTAAGACTGCACTACCCTGCACATTCTGACATGAAGAATAGCGCACTGCATTTGATTGCTGTCCTGTGAGTATACTCAGTCCCCTCCCAAACATATTTCCTTAAAAATAGCAATATGGAGATTAAGGGCCTTACATTATTACCGCTTTCCTTTCATTTTGATTAGTTTCCTTCTCATTTATTGTGCAATATGCAAATAAACATTAATTACTCCATATGATCAAGCAAATTCATAGTTGTTGCAATTTTGACAAATTAAGCAGGCTCAATCCTGGACATTTCATTTGGGAAAGCTGACCTTCCCACTTACCATGGTACATGGATGGGAACGGAGTAGAAGTTTGCTTCAGTAGACTGAGTGGTTCCTTCTCAGGCACTTCCACAGATTCCTCTTTGGTCTGGATGGGGGATGTAGGAAGAGGCGATGCCGAAACGGGGCTGACTGAATGAGGGACAGGAGATGATGGATGGGAGTAGGGCTGTTGAGGGTGGGACTTCTCCACTTTGGGTCTCTCCTCAGACTTCAGTGCAGTGACGGGTGAAGGCAACGGTGGGACGGGCAGCGGCGTCAGGGCTTTTCTATACGAGGTGGAGGGGGTTGGAGAGCGTGGGGGAGGCTTGCGTGAGTGTAGGGCTTGAGTGGGGATGCCCGAGAGACTTGATTTGGCCCCTTCAGCTCCTCTCTTGTCTGTTTTTTCATCCAAATCAGTCCTAGAGTGACTTGCATTTAATCTCTCCTGCACCAGAAAAGAAATTATAAATAAAAAAAATCTGAATTTACAGATTTTAAATTGTAAAATCCCCCCCCCCCCCTCCGACCTTAAAAAAAAGATATATTCTAAATTACTTAATTTGAAGTTTGTTCAAAAAGTACTGCAAAACAAAATGGATAAAATTGGTGTGGTATCGATTATAAAAAAATGATAAAAAAAAAATAGATGCATAAAATTAATAGATAAAAAACCCAGAAACCTAGATTTTGCACATAAAAAAATAATAAAGACAATATTTTGAACTTGATTGGAAAGCATAATTTATGCATTTGGTTTTATGCCTGTTTTCCATGCTGAACATTCAGAGTTGGTGCAAATAGACCTTAAGGACTACAAAATGGAAAATACAGGAGTGTCTTCCCACGAATATAATGACATTGACAGAAAGAATCTCATACCACTAACTGTGCGTTCCTCTGCAGTTCCATGACCTGTGCGGTCTGATGCTGGATCATGTAAAGCTCCTGTTGCCGCAGGAGCTGCTGGTGGGAGAGGAGCTGGAGCTGATGGGCATGCTGCAGAGAGCTTCCTGCCGGCGGATACATGGCCGACCACAGCGGGGGGCCTCGCTCTAACATCTCAGCTTTTAAAGAACAAGAGGAATATTTGAGCATCACAAATCAAGTATATTTATTCTGCTACACGTCAGGAATATCACTACCACTCACTTTTATAAATGCACATTGTATTTTATGTGTTAATGGAAAGATGGTAAAATATGAACAGAGAAATTGTGGTGAATATACGGGCCTACCATAATGTGGCAGATGCTCTGTCTGAATAACAACCACCTGTCCGGTCTGTGGATCTCGGGCAAACTGGTAAGGTGGGGGGAGGGAACCTGTCAAGGCAGGAGGATATCCTGGAGGCAGCGTCTGATGAAGGGAAGGGGGACCCAGTCCTGTTCAACAACACAGCGACAAGAAATGGTTGGGTTCACCATATTTGTAGTTGATGGTCCATTTGCACTTGCATTCTGGCAGCTTTGTGAACACTCAAGAGTTAATCCCCAAGAGAAACACCATTCCCAGCATAATCTCACCCCTGTGCATGGAGCACAGACCTAGTTGAATTCCTGCCAAAATGCACAGCACTTTAACTACAGCTATTTTCTTATAGGACATTTTTGTTTTAAAAGTAAAGTCTAGACAGAAACTCGAACGTCAGAGAATTGAACTGAGTGCTGTTTGCTGTTATTCTTGGATGGAAGTTGTGGAGTGAGACTGACTATTTCTAAGAAAATGACTAAAACACTCAGCCTAGACAAAATGCTTGGGCCGTCTGGCAGGGTCAACAGACTGCCTCGAGGAAATAATTTGGTGTCCAAATCCCATTCACAACCCAGTTCTGCAGCATTCCAGACTGCATGACCCTTGATCATTTGCAACAATTGCTTGTTGTAACATGACATAATTCTTACACTACAACCATAGGCGTAAAAAAATGTGGGTACCATATGGAGAGCCAGACAACCACATGGAGGGGGCTCCTGGTCGGGGCAGCCACGGGTGGGAGGCTAGGTGGGAGGCGGGGTCAGCAGGCCAGCGGCCCGCACCAGCCAGATTCGGTCCACCAGTCACCATCAGGTTGGGGTTCAGTCCACTAGCAGACACCATAGGTGGATGCATCTGAGTGTAGTCTGCCAACTCTTTATTCTCTCTGTGAATGAAGAGACTTACTTATTAGTGATTAACCAATCTATGGCAATGTCAGTAAGTTTGCATTTCCTAATTGCACATTGAAGTCTCAATCTCCATAAAAAATTCTGTAATTAAAAAAATGTGCCTTTGCTTTAAAAAAAAAGAAAAAAGGACAAAGGACACTTGACAAAAAAATGCTTATATTTTTAATAAAATATTCTTGTATTAGCCAAAAGTCAGTTTTCTAATTTAATATATATTGTAAAAATTTTCTCCGACATTAAAAAAAAAGGAAAAAAAAGTTTTTTTAACCTTAATGTTATGGTAGTAATGCTACCTGAACGAAGAACAAAATTATATAATATTTCGAATTTGGTTAATTATTCCCAACAAAGACCAACTTAAAAATCTTTCAAAAATAAATAAATAAATAAATAAACGGTTTGGAACAATATGAGGGTGGGTAAATCATTTTCACTTCTGGCTTAACTATTTCTTTAAAAGTCTGCCCAATATCCAGGTGCCTGCATTTGACGACCAGAAAAATGTATGACATACATGCTTCGACATTGCAAAATTCATGCTTATTTAGGGCCAAAAGTAGGACTGGTGGCCATTTAGACCCAACTGTGACACAAATTCCCCAGTCTATGACTTCTATTCTGCCTTACACTTAAGGACAGGCACTGAGGGCAGAATCCTGCTGAGAGAGCCAGTCACTTTTATAAGCACCAATTTCCCCAGTGGGGAAGACTGACTTTTTCTAGTCCTCGAAATGAGAGCCACACTTTGAAAATAGGCTCATATCTGCCGAGAACTGTTGCCATAAATCTGTCCACTCTAAAGAAAACCACGCTGAGAGTGTGACCAATGAAAGTAAAATGTTGCTCCGTTTAGCCAGTATGTGGAATCAAAGAAACAAGAATCCTTTCACACTGGATGGATATGCTTAGTACTTACTACAAGGTGAATGATTTTAATAAAAGGGTGCCTTAATTAGCAGACTTTCATCCAGGCTTCTAACATCTTTTTAGAGTTACCTGAACAAAGATAACATCTATTTTGGCATATAAACACTTCAGGATTGTCGCTAAATATTTATATATGTTTACCATTATAAATTGAAAGCGTCTGCTCTGCTCCATACAGCACGAGCTGCAGAGTCGCAGTACAGTGCAACAGGAGTAAGATTTCACTTTTCACACCACGAGAGCAAGGAGAGATGACTGACAGATGAGGATATACACACACACACACACACACACACACACACACACACACACACACACACACACACACACATATATATATACACATACACATATAATTTTACAAGTTGCAAGTTACAAAAAACAGGGTGCTTTATGTCAGCTGTTATAAACTCATCTTACCTTAATACTTTCTCCTGCTCACGCTCCACACGTCCCGACAGCAGGCGCTCGTCACGGTGGCGCGCCCTTTCGTCTCCTTGTTCTTCCACTGTGTGGATTGGGCCTGCAAGGTTACGACATTACACTAATTACAGATGTTGACAAACAGTTTTTAATAAATGAGCTAACTTCATAGTGTTTGCCAATAATATCAAAATTTTCACCATTTCAGATGTTTAATCCCAATTTACACATTTCTAACCTTTCTTAGGCTAAAAACAAAGTCAAACATTAGTAGTGTCTGCCAGTCTGGCAAGACTTAAAATGTTACCGTTTTCTCTTTATAAATACACTTCTCCATAAATAGCCCAAACTCTAAGGGTGTTTATCAGTCCTAACACTCAGCACCAGTCATATTCAGTGTCTTACACATCTATGAGATTACAGACAGACTGTGTAGAGGAAAAAGAAAAAACACCGAGAACATATGCAGAGTAACATATCACATTTACAAGAACCCATTGAGGCCCATCAATCACTTATCAATGTTTCAACACCACTGTGGCGTCATCCATGGTTCAAATTGCTCTTCATAGAGTAGGAGCCATTTGGAGAATCATCAGACAAAACAAGCAGTATTTCACATACCGAACTAAACTAAAAGAGCCTCTGAAGTTTGTGTTCAAAATACCTCAACAACACAGCCCTGTAAAAGATAAACGCGTAGAACTTATCCGAGCGGGATTTAGTTAGGAGTGTATTGAACCTTTCAGTACTGACAGTGGCTGAGAAGAGATTGCGTTCTTTTAAATAGAGGAGGGGGACGAAAGTGCACACAGATCTCTGTCATGCTCCAGGGAAAAGGTTTCAGTCTGTTTCCAAGGTTACCAAAAGCCTGTCGGACATGCTATCCGTTTGCATCAAAAAGAGGGCAAATTAGTCAAGCAAAGCTCTGTCCCTAACACGTGTTTTTAATGTAAATTCAAACTCAGAAAGTGTAGACTAATGTTATTACAGCAATTTCCTTGCACACAAGAGGACATAAATTAATGCCTTTCTCCCCAGCTCTCTTTCTGCCCCTTTCTGAAGCTGATTCGATTGCTAAGCAACAAAACTAAAGTCATATTAGAATGCACTGCTTGTTTGCCACCTTTAGTAGAGCTTGGTAAATTATGTTTATAAGCAGTCAGGCATGCGGTGTCTTAGTGAAAGGTTTAACACACTCCCTAGGCTAACAGGAAACACTGTGGGCCAAAGCAATAGCAAAGCTCATGCTGTTTAAGAAACAAAAACAAAAGTGGGAGAAACCTTGCTGCTGAGCAGGCCAATGTAAATGGGCTATAACAACGGAAAATAAGACATAAGTGTGTTGTTCTTCGATTCCATTAAAGGCGTGAATGCATACCAACAGGGGCCAGAAATGTACAATTTACACACCTTTCAGGGTTAGTAGTTCTTTTTTCTGCAGAACACAAGACATTTTGAACAATGTCTCAACTGTTTTTGCCTGTTTTGCAACTGTTAAACTGAAAGTCAATAGTGCCCAAAACAACACTGAACCCCAATGACGTTCACTGTATGGACAGAAAATGACAAGGCATCTTGCAAAATATATTCTTTTGTGTTCCACAGAAGAAAGCAAGTTCAGAATTAGAAAAGATTTCTAAAATTTAGAAAAACATGGGGGTGAATTTAAATGAATTTGAATTCTTGGGTGAACTATACCTTTAAGAACAATGCATGCAAAGATATGAGGCAACGCACCTTTGATGGATCCTCCAATTGGCCTGTCCCTGTCTGATACAGAGCTGTGCTTGCTGCTGTTGTCCCTCTGACGGGCTACAGCCACCGCTATGCCCACCGGGGGATGACGAACCTCAGCTTCACCCTGAGAAGAGCTTCCGTCTCTGCCAAAGGATTTAGCACTCTCTGGTCTCTCAGGCTCCTTCTTCAACTGCTTTCCAGGCTGCTGGGGTGGAAGGTGCTGAACTCTAGACACTCCAGGATAACCAGCCTCCAGTTTCATGCTGCCCAGTCCTCCAAATGGACTATGGCTATCGGATCCGTGCCTGGAGCCAGACTCGTTGGAAAAGTTGCCACTGTATTTTATGAGGCTTTGCATGGCTGAAACCTCCCTGTGGCCCTCAGGACTTCTGCCGCTGCCTACCGGTCTGTGCAAGCCAGTAGTATCTAGGTACATTCGCTTGCCCTCTTCCTCACCTCGGGGGCCATGGGTGTGTTGGGCTGCCAATGTGGCGATGTGACTGGTAGCATAATTGCCCATCTCGAAAGGCTTCCATTTGGGCTCAGCAGAACCCAAGCCCTTCAACGGATGCTGCTCCGAGTGAAGTGTACCTGGATCCATTCCAGAGAACGGATGGGCAGACCTTTGAACCCTATCCCGCTCTTGGCTGCGGGATTCAGTTTCGAGTCCCGTTTTAATTATGTGTTTAGATGTAGTGTTGGTTAAGTCTCTGGCATCTGGGCTGTTTCCAGATTTATTTGTGCACATTTCTAAATGCAAGGGCTTTTTCATGGCCAAACCGTTTGACCTAATTATCGAGCCTTCCTCTCGTAAAATGTCTCTCTTGACGTCCCCGTGAGTGGGCGACTCACTCCTAATGGAGGACCGACCATGGTCCATTTGTGTTCTCTCATTCCCCACCTGCAGGGCTGATCTGTGCAAGTCCCTCTCCCTGCTCTTGTCATTTTTATTATCTCGAGCTTGGGAAGCAATTTGAATTGGCCCTTTTCGCTCATCGTAAACCTCGACAGAAGGCACATAAGTAGGAGCTATCACTCTCTGTTCCTTTCCTGGCTCTTTTGCTGTAGAGTAGAGCGGGTACATGTTGGGCGGCATGTGGTGAGGGGGAGGGTAGGTGCCAGAGGACACCAGCCTGGGCGGGAGATGGGACGGGTTCGGCTGCAGGGAAGAGGGACTGGCATACGACACATGCAGCGTGCCAGATGATGTAGCAACTGAATCGCATCTTTTCTGCTTGTCAGTGGAAAGGTGGCCCCCTGGCCGGCTAGTTTCGTCATCCCGGTCTCTGTCCCTCCTGTCCTGTTCCGTACTCAGGTGTCGGGCTGGCGTGCCACTACTTGTCCCGCAGTTGCCAAGTAAACTCTGGTGAGATTGTTTGGGCTTAGTGTCCGTGGTGCTCAGAGCAGGAGAGTGCTGGTGAAAGAAAGGCCGAGCGTGCTCCGTAGTCTTTGTAGACCTTTCTGAGTTGCCTGCTCTGCGCTCATCTTCTGCCTTGACATCCAAGGTGAGGTCCACCACGCTGTGGGGCCGTGACTCCTCTTTTGGCCTTTCTCGTTCCTTCCTTAGAAGGGAGTGGCCTAGGTCACTCTTACAGGGCTTCTCTTTTCCCAGATCCCTGCTTGAATCTTTAGAGCTTTTGTGAGGAGGTAGGGCCTCCTTTTCCCTGGAGAAGGAGCAGGGCATGTGAGCCACTGGGCTCCTGGCCAGTGCAGACTGGGAGTGCACTGAACCTGGCAGGTAAAACCCCTCTGAAAGAATAAGAACAAAGTAGAAAGAGTGAGCCCGACAAAGCTTAGGATATCTGGTGTAAAAGATAAGACTGCTCAAAGGCCCTAAACTGCAGAAAGTATATAAAAATATGGACCATAAACTAACTTAAAACACTCTAAACAAGGCACTATCTGCAAGTACAGCAGAACAAAAATCAAAAGGACTTGAAAAGTTCATGTACTAGTTGGTGAATGCTAACAAAAACAAAGTGATGCCCTTTTCCCTCAGCTCCGAGGCAGAATAAAGTCTAAAGTGTTACTTGGTAATATTTTACTGAGAAAAAGGTAAATTATACAGGGCTTTAGACATGGAGCTATTTTTTTAAGCCATGCAATTTTTGCAATTGCTTCAAGTAGCCCATCTAGTATTATAGCTAGCAATCGATCAAACCACTCATTCATACACTTTAGTTCTAAATAGTGGTTCAACTGATCATAATACATTTAAGCCACAGATCGGATAATTTTTCGGATCAGCAAGAAAAAAAAATATTGGGGGGGGGGGGGGTAACTTTGCTTTCCATTTATTATGTAAAGCACACTTAAAGTACTCTGATACCACAGCAAAAAGTACTTGCCTAACTAATAAAGTTCAAACATTATTAAAGGCAAATGAACAGTCAGTAAAAAATAAGAACAAATACACTAAAGCATAGATAAATACGATATAACAAAGTTACAAATAAAGTATGGTCTAACAGTAGTATTCATTTCAGGTAAATTTATAAAGCTGTGTTTTGTTGATTAACAATGACAACAGCAGATATTTACGGTTGCTGTCACTTTAAGACTTAATGCACGGATCCAATATAATGATACACATCCGATTTCTTTAACCATTCACTTTCACTTAAGACCTAAACGACTGTTGTTGTTGTTCTTCTTCATCAAGAGTCCTATAATAGGCTTCACTTTCTTTGCACAATTCCCCCTTCAATTTTGGGGTGAAATCTGACCTGGCTATTTCTGCACAGTTTAGAGAGATTCACTTTATATACAAACATTAGGCATAAATGTTATGATGATTGTCACACACACCCATAAAATCACAGAGATAACGGTTAAACATGATTTTACAGGCGTATACAGACCTTTTTGGGAGTCAAAGAGTGCATGCTGGCCGAGCTGTGGATGCTCAAGGTGGCCCAGGGGAATGTAAGGGCTGGGGTACAAACTGCTTGGCAAGTGAGAAAAACCTAAAAAGGAGAGAGTATGGCCATGTCAGGGTTTTACTATTCAAAAGAATAAGACAGTAGCCCACACCGTCAGTTCTGCTTCCAGTATTTAATTTAGCATCTCTATCTGGCCATCATCAGGTAGAAGGAACGATAGTACAAAAACCTTTGAAAATAGTTTATGACAGTGGCCCTTGATTCATTGACTGTACATCGGTCCACAATACCTTTCTCCAGCTGAACAAATTTTTTCCTGTGTCATTAAATTATGCACATTTACAAACACATGGTTTTGACGATTTATTATCTTATCAGTTCATGAATCTGCTTCATAGCCAGAGCAACAGCTCACCTCGATCCAATCATAAAATTGACTTATTACCACCACCCAAAGCAAAT
The DNA here is from genome assembly GCF_964197995.2 of Scardinius erythrophthalmus. Taxonomy (NCBI): domain Eukaryota; kingdom Metazoa; phylum Chordata; class Actinopteri; order Cypriniformes; family Leuciscidae; genus Scardinius; species Scardinius erythrophthalmus. Next base: position 39,015,219 of record NC_138221.1, read on the forward strand.
GGAGAGAAATATTTCTCACATCTGACATCTGGTAACCGTGGAGCGGCCATTCACACATGCAAAGTCATGAATTCCATCTAAGATTTCACCAAGAGCACAAATGCACATTCATAACCACAAACACTACAAACAGCCATAAACAAAATCACAAAGGCACACACAAATAGTGCTGACACATAACATTATCCCTCCTTTAAAAAAAAACTTTAATGAAAGACAAAAGGGTTGTCAGAGCTAAGAACAAACAGCCCTCTAAAGATAGAAATGCTTGACACTGAAAGGGGAGGACGAAATATTTACAGCATTATCCTCTGGAGCAGAGGATCATGTAAGTGCATTCATCATTCCTAGCTGTAAAAGATACATTCAAATGGGAGTGGATCAAATCCTTCATTCTGAACCTCCACTGTGAGACTTTGATTGTGGGTGGGGTATGCTTGCATTTAAAACCAGCAAGACCCAAGGTGCATTCAAGACCTGTTGCTGCTTTTACGGAGCGGCTTGGCAGGCACGTACCACCCTGGCCCGCGGTGCATGCTGATCCGAGAGCGACTCTGCATGAGGACATGCAACTGAAATGTTTGTTTTCGGAAGGCTGCGTCTTAAAGCACGCAATTACTCAGAACACTACGTCATGCAGGCGTGGCGGTTTGGCAAGAGGTCAGGTGGTGCTGGAAGGACTCATAAGAACAAATGAGTTACCACGCAAAGTAAACAATGTGTTCGCGCTAAATGCGAACTGCTGAAACGAGACGAGCGGCTTCTACTGCAAACTAATTGAGCAAATTGAAGCTGGAATGTGCACTTCTCCCATCCCTTTGGCAAAAATTGCAAAACAATCAGAGAGGTTTTGCTGGAGAGAGGTCAAGCAGCCATTATATTGGCCAAGCTACAGGGGCACATGGCTGCTGAAACACTTTTTATGATTTCACAACAAATGAATGCAACTGAAGACAACCAGAAAGCAGAGGGTTAGGAATAATGTCCAAATAAACAGAGATTAGGGGAGAATATTTACAACACAGCTGTCCATGCATAGCAAACTGTTCATTCTTGGCATTCAAATTTGAACGAACAGTCTTCCTCTGTGTTAGGATATTGACAAGTTGAGTTTATGAACAACAGCAGGAGTGTCTTGGGTGTAATGGATTAGTTCTTACCGTCAATGCCATTTAAATCAGGTCACATCAACCATTATGGATTGACTTGCAAGGGCCTGGAATAGTCAGTTCTCCAAAGCAATGTTTAGAGAGCGATAGCAGATACAGGGTCCTGGAGGGGCAGGGTCAAAGGTCGGTACCATTTCAATGAGTGTTACCAGAGCTCTAAAGCAAGGTTTATTGGGGGCACATTGAAACTGTCTCAAAAAAAGGAAGCAGTGTCTTCAGCCTCTATGTGGTCTAACTGTGGATCTCATATGCCATTGATTAAATTCCTGAGATAAACTAGACAGTGCTGCTTAAAACAAGTAGTGTCAACAGCATGCTAAATAAAGGGCTGAGTCAGCCCACAAAGCTAGTGTGGTAATATTATCTAGTCACATGTTTGCCAAAATGCCAATGGTTGAGATGTTTATTTATGCATTGCATGAGTGGCAAAGACCTTCTTCTGTCAATCTGTCTAAATAAACTACATTCACATGGAAAAACTGCATTCATTTTTTTATTTTAATTGAGAGTCAGAGACAAACATTGTACATAAAACACCAGGGTTACTCAACACTTATCTACAATCACAGCCTCGCAGTCAAAGCAAAGTCTTTGTAATTAGTGATAACGGTAACATGAGAACATTAAGTGTTATCGACAGTCCAAAAACAAAACATCTAAAAATACAACCTTGTTTTAAAGAACACAATGTGATTCTTCATGGCACTACAAGTAAGAAGAGCGGTGGTTCAAAGGCTGTCACTTTATTTAGTACATCTCAGGTAACCGGGTAGTGCTATGCCGCTGATTGCATTCCCACACCATACCGAGAGATGATTGAAGGCGTCCTACTCTTAGCAACAGGGCTAGAACTGCAGTGCCACATTTATTTCTGTTTTTTCTGCATGCCTTGAGAGGGGTGTGGTGGAGGCAGGAGCGCTCTCAATATACAGCACATCTAATCTCAGTTTCTCTCATGTGAAATCGAGAGAAAGTCTCAACCTACATGATATCTGGTGACTAATTAGTTTTGATTGCCACTGCCATTTCCTACAGTTCTGCAACACAATGTGCCTGATGCAGAGAAACTTCCTGACAAACCACGAAGCTAGATACAGGGTTCCCACAAGTTGACCATTGAATTCTCAGTGCCATTTCCATGTGTTCATGATTGCTGGAAAGAATCATTCAGAATCATTTTATATGGGTGGCTGGACAGAATATCCATTTGTATGCAAGGTCTGCAGTTTTTTTTAATAAAAGGAACATAACTATTATAATTGTCTGTTTTTTTCTCTCTCTAATAAACATTTGGACAAACACAATGTTTACAGCACTCTACCAAAGCAGTTCAAAACAGCAATAATCAAGCCAATTTAAACGCAAATAGCGCAAACTATAATAATAATCATGTTTGTTTTTTTCCCCATGAATGAATTTAGAATTTAAGATTATTAATTTCCATGATGTTTCCAGTCAATTTTAAAAGTTCATAATATTTCCAGGTTTTCCACAGTTATGGGATTTAATGTAGATAAGAGAACATCCTAAAAATACTTAAAATAAATAAGAGAACATCCTAAAAATACTTAAAATAAAAAAAAAATCTAATGAAATGAAAACCAGAAAGAGAAAATGCCATTTTCCCATTACATTTGGTTTAGTGTGACTGTAAAGGGGAAAGAGGTGTGTGTGTGTGTGTGTGTGTGTGTGTGTGTGTGTGTGTGTGTGTGTGTGTGTGTGTGTGTGTGTGTGTGTGTGTGTGTGTGTGTGTGTGTGTGTGTGTGTGTGTGTGTGTGTGTGTGTGTGTGTGTGTGTGTGTGTGTGTGTGTGTGTGTGTGTGTGTGTGTGTATCTGGAGCACAGGGACCATTTAACCTAGCTCATTCTTTAGGGATCTATGACGAAGGACAGTGGAAGGTTACGTGTAAAAAGCTCAGAAAGGAACAGTCAAAAAAGCAGGCCATTAACATTCAAAAGCAAAGATGCTACGACATACCCTTGCTGACATAAAAAAGAAAAACTGTTCCCTGAGGTTCAGACTATATATAAAAGTCATAGAAAAGGCTTTGAAGGAGGGGATGTGGTTCAAGACCTGTATTTAGACACAGAGGGTCTGCAAAAGGTCAGAGGAAGCTGCACCAACTTCAACAAACCCATTTATGTGCACCAGGAGGAGGCACCTACCAGAATTTCTGTCAACATACATCTGCCTCCACTCTCCCTCTTTTTATTATATTTATTATACATCTCGAATTTCACAAACACATCAGCATTCAAAACCGTCATCTGGACCCCAGGGACGCCACAGGAAGCACAGCAGAACATCAAATCGCTACCTGCGCCCGCAAATCCATCATCATTCAAAGAGGGGCATTCCTTTCTGAGCCGAGCCCAACGTGTGACAGGAGCAACAGGCATGGACGGACGCTCTATCAATCACAGAGCGCCGCCCTGCAGCCACCATCATCTCCTGCACAGTCCAAAGGTGAGCAGACCTCAAGGGCCACGCATCTGATTACAAACCGCTGCAGATAACGGCCACAGACACATGCTCGCACAAAAAAAATAAAATAAATAAAGTGCAGCTGCGAAGCCACAGCGGCCCGTGAATTAAGACCAGGGAGGACACATTCCAGGGATACTGATTCTTGCCTAATATAAACTGGTTCAAACCGTCATCTGCGCTCGCCTGATCCACACAAGTGTTGTGGAACGCCTCATCCTCAAATCTCAGCGTATAGAGAGATTGTGTATTTTAAAGTTAACCATCGCTCAAGGGGTTATCGCGCAAAGACCCAGTGCATATACAAGCCCCACGTCAAACAAACTGTAACATTTCACAGTTCGCTGCAATTCATGTTTATTAATTGAACTTCAAAGATAAACTGACAGCAAGGCAGTGGTTTTTCCCTCTGATTATGGAGTATTTGCAATCCACAGTGGGGCGAGTGCGGCATGCTTGATTGTTTCACACATTTCGTGCAAAAATAGCCAAATTCCACAGCTGCTACTTCGACTTCCTTCAGTTAATAAGAGCCAGGTGCACCCTTCAGAATAAACAGGCATGTTCAAATATTTTCACAGGCTGCAGAGACAGAGTACACTTCAATGTCAGCTATTCATCGCATTTCTACACAGGCAGAGCGAGGCAGGCTTGTTATGATCTGTGCCAAGGTTTTAGACAATTCATCTGTACTTTCTCTGCGGGGACTTGAAACAAAGGCCTATGGGTACAAGGCCCTTCAACAAACCTTGTTAATAATCCGCCCACGCCCTTTTACAGAGCTAGCGTTGCTTTTCTTTCGATTGTTTGGCATACACGTGAACCATTTTGAAAGCTGAAATCTCCATCTTCTCAAAATGGCAGGGGCTGGAACGGCTTCAGTGCCGAATGAATCATCTTGTTTGAACATGCAAGTTTGAAGATACAGCCCAGATAAGGTCTTGACTTTATACACCAAGATGAGGAAGAGAGAATATGAAGGAAATGTGTAATGCAACTGCAAGGCAAAAATAACAGAATCTCAAAAGTCTTCAAGGCTCAACAAGTATGGCTGACTTTTAAGCCAGCTGACTTAACAGTCATTGGCCCTGTTGAACTATTACTCCATTGACACTAAAGCTTACAGTGGTTGATCACATTCAGGTCTTGTGCAAACTGAAATAATATTTCATTATATTATATATAAGGTAAAGTTATCTAGCCAGCTAATATAAGCCAGGTTTTCATCCACATATTTTTGTGTGAATTTCAGGAAATGCCGAATAGAAGCGAGATATGAATAAATTCCCAAATGTGCATAAAACTTTGCTTGTGGTGGATGAATGAATAAATAAAAGCTGATTTATTCATTCAGTCAGGCATGCACAAACTACCACACTGCTTTATTTTTTATGTTTTTAAGATATTGTTTAAGATAAAATATTGTTTTTAGTGCTTGGTTTTTTTTTTTTACTTGGATGGAGACAATAGGGTCTTTGAGAAATGAGGTTTTATTAAAACTGCAGGAATGATTTGTGATAGCCTTAGAAGCATTGGTTAAAATGGATTGGAAAAAAACAATCATCATATGCCATCGGTGTCACAGAGTTGCATTATACTTGTATAGTTTCAGATTTTATTGCCATTTATAAACCTAAATTTAATGTTTAAAAATGTACACCACCCCCCTTTTTTTTAAAGAAATTAATACTTCTATTCGGCAAGGATGCATTCAATTGATCAAAAGTGATAGTAAAGACATTTATGTTACAAAAGATTTTTTTTTCTTTCCTTTCTTAACACCATTCCAGCTTCAATGGACTGAGGCCAAGACTGGAGTAATGCTGCAGAAAAATCAGCATCACAGGAAAATAAATACATTTTTAAATCGTATTTTTGGGACCTTATAAGCTGCTAGAAAACTTAGTTACATAATGCTATAATATACATAGTACTGTTATACAAAGGACAGCAGCACTAATATCGGTCTTAAGCTCTGTCAAAGCTCTTGGATATTGACTATTGACTGACACCAGCTATTTCAAGAAAGGAATTGGTTACAATTACATTGCAGCAGAGTGGCTGTCAGATGTGGACTATTCTACATTAGGACTGCGGGGATGACATTGATTTTTTATTGTCTTTTCTACAGTCGTTGCACACCATTCACGCAAATCTAGTTTATTGACTTCGAGGTTCGAGAGAGAGAGAGAGAGAGAGAGAGAGAGAGAGAGAGGTTCGAGAGAGAGAGAGGTTCGAGAGAGAGAGAGAGAGAGGTTCGAGAGAGAGAGAGACAGGGAACTACACTGCGACCAAAATGGTCGCATATGCGACCTTTTGAAATGCCATTGCGACCCTAATTTTGAATGGGTCGCAAATGTATCACTGATTATTTTTGTACCTATGTTTTAGGCAATATGCTATGATTTACCATGAGCATTTATTAAAACAGAAATGTGTATTTTAAGAATAGGCCTACGTTTTATAACGTGCTCTGCGCATTCAAAACTTCAAGTTAACTTCAGCCCCACGACCGTTACTTAGATTAAAACGTAGCCTACCATTGTATCAGTGCTGCACGTCTATGGTGCTGCGCGAGCGTCTCTCTCTCTCTCTCTCTCACACAAACAGGGACGCGCGCACACAGAGAGAGAAAATAATTGTAAAATGAAAATTGACGGGCTATAGTTTACATTTAATATTTAACGTTTTATATTTTAACGTGTTCTAACGTGTGCGTTCCTCAGCGCGTACATGTGAAGCTCACATGCACTAAAAGCCTGTCTACCAGCGCCTGGATACTGGACTAAGTTATCTTTCGAGTCTTATTGTGCTAATACTGTTATATACACACAAGGTTTGCATAAACTAGTCGGTTATGTCTAAAGTGAAAGCAAACTTGAGAAAAATGAGTAAATCTGCTTGTCAAATGCGTGTATATTAGACGCTTTGCGCGCAACTCTTAATAGTAAACACGCTGCCGCTTGTCCTTAAAGGGATAGTTCACCCAAAAATAAAAAAAATATCTCATCATTAACGCACTCTAATGTTGTTCCAAACCTGTATTAATTTCCTTCTAATATTTTCTAATATTAATATTTTGAAGAATGTGGCTATCCAGTAGCTGGTCCCCATTGACTTCCATAGGAGAAAAGTCACAGGGGTACATCAACTGTTTGGTTACCCACATTCTTCCAAATATCTTTTATTTTCAACAGAAGAAAGAAACTTATTCGAGTTTAAAACAACTTGAGAGAGTAAATTATGAAAATTTGAATTTTTAGGAGAACTATTCCTTTAATGTTAATAAAATAAGTATCAACGTATAATTTATACAGTGAAGTCTATTTTGTTTTATTTTCATATTTGTTCATTTAATTACTTTCTTCAATGCTACTGTTAAATACACCTACTGAAGCTGAAAACATAAAACACTGTTTATCTTTGATCTTAATATTTAATAACAAAGAAAATAATGACAAATATTTTTATCTTCGCCCCTGTCTGCCATTTTTTTATATATGTTTTGTTACCTAAGGCTTTGTTTTTGAAATATGGACATTAGTTTGGCTGTAATGCTCAGTCACAAAATAGTAAAACCAACATAAAAAATAATTGTGATAAAATCGTGAATCGCGATTTTCCTGAAAAAAATCGTGATACGATATTTTTACCATATCGCCCAACCCTAATTGGAATAATAAATTATGTAGCCTATCTTAATTGTACACAATGTTCCTGTTATTTTTTTTTTTTTTTTTTTTTTTTACTGTTTTATGCCATAACAGCAATATTAATATCGGTTATTATCGGTATCGACCACAATTTTCACATCGGTGCTTTACTACTTAAGAGTTCAGGAGTCTGCCCATCTGTGCCCATAGCTTGTTGAAATCCATTTAGCAGAAACTCTATCCCATTCCCAACCAATGTTAAAGAAAACAAGAAGGCATGTGGTTTAAAAGATGGCAAGTAAAATAAAAAGCACATCTGTATGTAATAGTTTCATTATTGTTCATTATTATCCAGAGCGGCTTACTTTAAATAATTTGTGCGACCAAATCATGTTTTGCGCCAGTAACTGAAAAAGTTAGTAGCGCAAGTGCCACCAGTGGAAAAGGTTAGTGTAGTTCCCTGAGAGAGGTTCGAGAGAGAGAGAGAGAGGTTCGAGAGAGAGAGAGAGAGGTTCGAGAGAGAGAGAGAGAGGTTCGAGAGAGAGAGAGAGAGGTTCGAGAGAGAGAGAGAGAGAGAGGTTCGAGAGAGAGAGAGAGAGAGAGAGAGAGAGAGAGAGAGAGAGAGAGAGAGAGAGAGAGAGAGAGAGAGAGAGAGAGAGAGAGAGAGATCCATCTCATACATGACTGCATATTACACATCACCAGCCGACAGCCTTAACCGGCCACACACTCACTTTTCCCAAAAAAATACTGCACCTTTATCTGGTTAAGCACAGTCCACACCACATGCTCGTATTCCCAATACAAAGTCGATTTCCATTAACTTAAAAATATAAAGCCGGCTAGTCCCTGTGGGTTGTATCATAGAGGGTGTGTTTTTTCCATTAGCCCATCCACCCGTCCCTGCCTGTCACCCAGACCTCTGACTACAGCCTTTGTCTGAGTTCACTGATCTGCCAACAAACCTAATCGTTAAACCCAATACGCTCAAGATGCCGTGAGCAAATGCAGGTCCCGCTTCGCTTTAAGCAGTGACATGCTTTGACGTTTCTACCTTCCTTTTGCGGCACAAAAACATGCAGTGATTCTTACCTTCATGAGGGTGAGAGGCCCAGAGTTGGGCCATTTGCAGGCTGGCTTGGTTGGGAGCTCGGAAGGCCGGATCCGACGACCCATGAGCGCCTGAGGCGCTGACGTATCCGCTAAGGAATGGGCTCGAGGCACCTGGGAAGGCATCACCTGCAAAAGAGAGGATCAAACGTTTGCTTATGAAGTGACAGCATAAAATGAGGCCATTAAAAAAAAAAAAGTAAGCGCTGTCATTTGATATGATGACATTCCACTCAGGAGAATAGCCTTGGCAAAAGTGGAATGATTAGTCTGTGAAGCTCTGCGGTTTTCTTTTGAAATTCAGGAACCACAGTCACAAACCTGTTCCGACTGCTGGACGGCCTTTTAATTCCCTTCAAAAGAAGATTGTTTACCGAGAGGCAGAGAAAAACCACAAACACGAATTGCTTTTGCTTGTAAACAAATGTCACGAATAATTATTACTCATCCTAAATGTTATGTTAACTGTCATTACAATAGCCACCAGATGTGCAGCTTCAAAAGGGGGAATGTCTAAATAAGTGTGTTTTCTTTTTGCCAGCTTTGACATTGGAGCAGGAGACGACGCAGAGGCGCGTATGGTATTCGGTCCGCTGCCTTCCTGGAGCTTTTAAAGTCAAATAGATAAAAACAACAGCGATAGGACATGCGGTTTCCACACTGAGATCTGCAGAAATGTTTATAAATTCTGTTCAAGTCCATAACGACTCTGGACGGGTCACTAAAATTCCACGGAATTGTTCAAGTTTCCCCCTAGTGGGGATATTGCTTGAATTTAAAGGGACAGTTCACCCTAAAATGAAAACTATCATTATTTACTCATCCTCATGTCATTCCAAATCCATGAGGTTAACATTCAAAAGACAAAACAGATATTTTCAAAACAGTGAATAAAAGTATATATTAAATCTGTTCATCATATTAAGCAATTATATCTCTTTACAATACTTTTAAAAAATAAATAAACTCTCTAAAATTTTGGTTACCTGGACTGTCAACGGAGGTTAAAATTTAAATTTGTGTTTCGAAGATTGGTTTGCATGAGGGAGAGCAAATGACAATTTTAATTTTTGGGTGAACTATCCCTTTAAATCAACAAATTAAAACCCATATGCCAAACTATTCAAGCATGACGTATAAACGGATGGCAGTGGAAATTAATGAGCCCTTCCCCCAATTCAATTCAACCGCTCTCCGTTCCCACATGCCTTTCCTCAATCCAGCGTGGGAGGGGCACTTCACACTTATTACTCAAACCAGAGATGGACTCGGACACACTTTCACAGATACACATACACACAGCACTTCCTCCTGTGCCGCAGACACCTTGGCACAATGGGTCCATTTTTTGCATGTGTAAATACTGCATTAGCATGACAAGAGGAGGAGGAACAACAAGGCATCAACGGCAACATGAGCCTTTTGTAGAAGAGGTTAGCATGCGATTAACCTAGGAGGGAAGCAGTCTTGCTCTGCTGATGAACCGTTGGGCCATTGTATTGCACATCGCTAACAGCAGATGTGAACCCTTTGGACTGCATTTAAACATTAACCACAGGACAGATTAGACCTCTGGATGGGGTGCAAATGGAGGAGAGGAGATAGTAGAGGAGGAGGAGATCCATACTTGGGAGATGTGGAAGGATATATTGCAGTATGCAAGACAAACACTATAACCAATTGCATTTGCAACACCACATTGCTTTGAAAAGAAAGAAAGAAAACTGTTTTCTCAAAAAAGTTTTTCTAAATGCAGGATTGCACACCACTGAGCTTGTGATTCTGGGTCTATTGGCCGGGCCAGGGGTGCTCTTAAGCCTTTTCTTCAAACACACAGCAAGGGCACTGCTTTATTTATTCAAACAGAAGATCTGGACTGTGGCATGGGTCATGTGACAAGAGGTCATGTTTTTTTTTTTTTTACCCATTTGAGTCCAGTCCCATAATGCAAAGATTGAGAGAGGAGTCATTTAAGAGACACTTCTAATCCAAAGCAAAGAGCGGTACATTTTTACTACAGGGTCATACTCTCATAGAGAGTGCAATGGTTACTGGGTAACTCAGCAACTGTCCAGTTTACAGTTCACTCCTTATGTGGTTTGAATAAAGAACCTTTAGGGTCTACGCCAACACTCCTTTGAAGATTTTCAAAAGTATGAAGGGTACTTTTTCCATCAAAGATCATATATAAAATAATAAGCATTGATATTAAAGTTAGGGAAATCTGAAACCAAGTCATGATTTAGTCTGAATTGATTGTTTTAGAACGATTCATATTTATTTGCACAAATAAGCTGAATACTAATTGTAACTGGAGAGTTGGTTTGCACTACAGTCGAATATTAACAAAATACATCAGGCTATACAAATGTCTCAACGACTGAATTTCATACAAGAAATTCCAGGCACATTTATTATTGATCCAATAGAAAAAGGATAATATCAAGTCTGCAAACATATGCTTAGTAGACTATTAAATATGCATAACAGATTTGCATATAACGTGGGAAAACGTACTGACCAATAACATCATGCAGGGTCATAAAATGTTCTAACAATAAAAAAAATCCCAAAACATGCGTAAAAAAAGTAGTTTCTAAGTATATTCTCCAAATATGCATAATAAATAAAATCACAATGCATTTTTGCATGCCTATGTTCTATTAATGGCTATTTTGCACTAGACGTTGGAATGGGATTTGGCTCCATTCAGCTCAATAACATTAATGTCAGGTATTGATATGGGGCAGTCATGCTGGCATTCAGCTTTATCCCTAAGGTGTTCAGTTCAATGCTCTGTGCAGGTAAATCAAGCTATTCAATTCCCACCTCAACAAACCAACTGCATTGGCTGTGTTTTGTAAATGTGTGTACTGACATCAAAACAGAAAAGGGACTTGTCTGTACTCTTTCAAAAAGTACAAAAAGTCTAAAACATCTGAGCTGGGATTTCTAGTTCCCAGCATTCTTTGCCATGGCACTTGCAAGGGAGAGTAAAAATGATCAAATAAAGTGTTGTACGTTTTTTTGTGTGCAATATTAATGTTAAGTGGGATATTTAGTGGTGTTTAATGTTTTGCTATGCTAATTTAGAAGAGTTTCTGCAATGTTGGGTTTTTTTGTGGGGGTTACCATCATGGTGACGAATGGAGCATGAGCTTGGTTTGAGAAGTGGTATGTTGAGTGTTCTATATTGCTTTACTTCAGCAATTGCAATGATATGCTAATGCTAGTCAAAGCATTGTGTTGCCAATTAGCAAGTCAGCATTTACTGAATTAGCTAGTTGTGTTTCCTCTACTAAAAATATTTAAGTTGAGATAACATGATAATTTTAAGTTAAATGCATGAGTTAACTTACTCAAATATATCGAGTTAAGAGAAAAACTTTGACCCCAAATTAGGGTTTGCAGTGTAGTATTTTACCATTTTTCTGAAACTAATTAATTTTTCTGAAGAAAAATCGACACCTCACCCATCTAACCCTTGTATGCTGACATGACTGTCCTGTAACTATGCATGTCTGTCTGCTATTTGCTATTCCCTGTCCGTCCACCCTATCCAAGTCACATCCTAAAGCAGTTCAGTATGGTCCACTGGCAATGTTTGTCTATGGCTGTGTACTTTACTGCTGGGTGAGGCTGGATTGACTGAATCACAAGTTTGTCCAGACTTTTGATCATGCAAATTGAGTTTTGACTGAGCACAAGTATCCTTTAAGTTTATGTAGGGTGAATGCTCCACTCAAAAGGAATCACAGTTATGCCTGTGCCACAGCCTGTAACATAAGCAGCAGCAGCAGCTCCTGTCAAATAAATATAACTAAACCCTCAAAGCCAGCATCATTTCTGTGTAGTTTCCAGGCGCAGTGTGAAAACCTCAACAAAACAGCAACCATAAAACTGTTGCCCTGATCAGTGCCACAAGATCGTTTACCTAGAAGTACGTCCAAGAAGGTCTCAATGGGAATTTACAAAGTCATTTGTTTCACATTATCTCTGAAATATTCATATCCCATCTGTAAACATTTCCCAATGCCATATAATCCCTCTGAACCCAGAGTTTGCAGGGCACGTTAATTGTTTCCAATCATTCAGCTTTAAAGCGCTCAGTCGTCATTTAGGATGCATGAAGAAAAACACAAGGGGTTCAGTAGGTCAAAAAAAGTTCAGTTCCTTAACATGAGAGTTTAGAAGAGTTTAACTATTTCCCTCCTCCAAACGAAATGGCCACTGTGAGAAGACCAGCTGAATAGGACACAGGAATTTCCTAATAGCTCATGTTGCTCAACTTAACTGCAACCCAACAGGCCTTGCACTGAGCTTTCGCAATTCCCCAACCAACACCCCTTATAATTAAAGCCAGACTCTTAAAAACAATTCAGAAAGAACTGTTGTAAATTAGAGAAAAGAGAGACACTAATTAGAATAAGGCCTTAAACTGAGGCAAAGAAAACGGGGCCGTTAAAATACTCAGAGCCACTCTTAACTGGTCCTTCAAAGCACACCACCTGCTCTGAAAAACATAAAGAGCACTCTCACACGATAAAAGATGACATTATGATAGACACTGCAATGCTGTAGACAAAGCATGCTCAGTCAACCAATTCACACATCAAGGGGAACTGAAACTGAATTTAGTGTCATTTAAAGCAAAAACCATGACGGAATTACACAAGAATGCAAAACATTGTGAATATAGGCCTACACAATACACATTTTTTTGTATAATTTCTTACCTAAATAAAACATTTTCATAGTCATAAAATCTAAATTTAAGCCATTTATACGTGGTTTAACTCAATTCATTAAAATACGGAAGTTGGTCTCAATTTCCATGTCATGCCAACTTTAATGTACAGAAGCAACTTTATAAAAAAAAAAATGAACTAAGTAATTAAGTACAATAACATGCAATGATTAGTCCAACATAGCAACATTAGGGACTTTCGCACCAGGTAGTTATAGGAACTTAGTTATAGGAACTAGCCACTAAGGTGGTTCCCCTAGAGCCATTTTCCCGGTTGCATTCACACCGGCAGTAGGATCTCTGAAGTGACGTAAACCGCATTCGTTGTTGTGACTTATTTTGACGGCGCGGCTGACATTTTATTTTGACGGCGCTGAGAACGCCAAAGCCTGAGCACATAGTGCTCCCTTTCTCCGTCTTCATTAGTTTATGATCTGTTTACCAGTCCTGTCTAATACGTTATTAGACAGAACTGTTATTACTTGACAGAACTGTTATACAAAGAAAGTAAACAGTATTTGAAAAAGTATTAGCGTTTGCCATGTGTTTGATGCCCAATGTCGCTGCGAACACGGCAAAAAGCGGGTACTTCCACCATTTGTTTTAGGGACTATGAAAAGTTTCCTCAGGTGCGAAAATATTGAAACATCTTTTTGTTGACCAATAGCAGACACTAGTGGACCTGAAATTACTTTATTATACACCACACCCTAATGTCTTATAATATCATCTTCCACTCAAGCATGTGGCTTTTTAAAACATGGTCAGGGAATTTTTTTTTTTTTGATAGCCAAATATATAACAGAAGAACAAAAACCTTTGCACAAAATCAAAACAGCGATCTAACAAGCTCCTCACTAGTTTTGTTATGTAGAGAGAGAGAAAAAAAAAAAAGTTTACATGCCAGTTCCTTTTAACTAACCCTACTGGTAGCCAATAATTATGGTGGAAAACAGCTGTTCAACTTTTACAACTAGCCTGCTATTAAGAATAAAACACCATCCTTGTTGAGCAATGGAATGTTCACTTGGGAAAAGTATACATTTAAGATGTTTTGAAGAGTTATTTTTGGAAGCATTCCTATCCACTAATCCACAAGTTTGTTGTATTTTTATGGCCCAATGGAAACCGAGTAATTTGGGATTCTATCTCAGCTCAATGCATCACCTGCAAAGAAACAAAAACATGTCAAACTGTACCAGTTCTAACAAGTCAACCTGGATCTTATATAATACACTGAATTCCCGCATCTCACTTGCACTGCAGGGCTCAAACTGAAATTTTTGTTCAGATGTTTTGACAAGATAAGAGTGACAATATAATTGCTACCTATAGTGGTAAATCCAACATACCGAGGTAATCTTTGTCTAATAAACTAGCTTCTAAGCATCAAGTTTAGGCGTCACTGCCTATTCAACAACCGAGCCTACAACTGTGTTAAACAATGTGTCTGGGCAGCAATTCATCCTAGAAAATGGCAAGGATTATACATAGCCCTTTGTTGTATACAATAGTGAATGTTTAGTTTTGCATGCAGAGTTTGTCCTTTGGTTTGAGCAGAATAATATGTAGTCAAAGCTAAGCCTGTTGCGATAATTAAATAACCGTCTGATCGCGATTATTTGATCTAACCGCGATTGTTTCAGACAACCACGATTATTGCGCTCTTTTATAGGCCCACGGCACAAGGGGTAGTCATGGACCAAAAGAAATAGACAAGCACTAATCAAGTTTTACATGCCATCCGCGTTTTGTGCCGCTCTGTTTTGAAGCGTATTATCATGCTTCCTGCGTATCATATTCAGGGACGTGCAGAGAGATCCTCAGGGGCAGGGGCTTAAATGTAAAAAAGGGGCGCATATATATAAAAAATAGCCTACTGGCCAAAAGTTTGAACAACTATTTTTTATGTTTTTGAAAGAAGCCTTTTATGCTCATCGAGGCTGCATTTATTTGAACAGTAATATTGTGAAATATTACTACAATTTTAAATAATTGTTTTCTATTATAATATACTTATAACCTTTGATATTTTTTCAGGATTCTTAGTTAAAAAAAAGAACAGCATCTTATAATAGAAATATTTTGTACCAATATAGGCCTACACTACCGTTCAAAAGTTTGGGGTCAGTAATTTTTTTTTTCTTTTTTTTTTTTTTTAAAGAAATTAATACTTGTTTTCAGCAAGGATGTGCTAAATTGAAAAAAAAAGTGACAGTAAAGACTTATAAAATAATTTCTATTTTAATTATAAAGACATTCTATATTTAATTCAAAGACAAAAAACAAGTGACCTGAATACTACTTCCTATTAATGCTACTTTTGGTGCTGGTTTTGTGCAGTGCTTTGTAGTCAATTAACATCCATTGTTTCAATGATGCAGATTCAGATCACTTCATAAATGTAAATTCGTCTGTCCATGTCATTTTCAAACGATTTATGAATAACGGGAAAATAACCGCTCCACTTCACATTGTCCAATGAAATTTGAACTTGTTGTGCCAGATGACGATTGGTCAGTGTATTATACATGACAAACAGGCTTCAATGAATTATGTAATATTTTAAAATATGTGATGTGTTGAATTTTAATTGAATCGACACACTACCTTTTATTATTGAAAAAAGCAATTTTATTGCCGTCGAGCCATACAAGTTACTCACTGAAAGAACCATATTTGGGTCGAGAGCATCGGTTCCCGAGCAGACTGTATAATACCTATACGTTTACACCAGCGCATTTACATTTTAAAACGCATAACCGACCCTCGAAAACAGAGACTGACCTCTTCAGTTAAGTCTGAAACCAGACAGTCACACGCAAGTGACGCAACGCGTTATGGCAACGACACCTCAGACTGACAGAAACGTAAAAATAAACGTGAATTTAGGCTACTTTACTTTTGTATACATGGTCATGTTAATTATAATCAAATGCATTTTGTTTTATTGACCACAATATTATCATTGATATTTGTTGAGAAGGGCACTTTTGATTAATTTTGAAAAAGGGCAGGGGCTCGAGCACCCAAAGCCCCCCAATAAAATTGTTAAGTGTATGAATACATGAATTAATTTTAGAAGAGTACTAATAGTAATTTGTTTTTCTTAAAGGGGTCATCGGATGGAAAATTCACTTTTATATGATGTTTTAATATAAATATATTTTTGCAGTGTGACAACCACCATACAATGAAAAAAAATTGTATGTAAAAAAAATCCATTCACTTTTTTAATCCTCAAAAAAAGTCTAAACACTCAGGCCATTTGGATTTTCTGAGCAATATGATGTCATAATGCTCATGCTCCGCCCACGAACACTGACCCGTATTAGCATATTTCTGCCCTCGGCCATTCAACACCCCCTCCCCCCCTTTACTATTTAAGCAGGCTTGAAATACAAATACTCCAAGTAAATAATCTAAAAAATAAATAAAAAATGTACTATTGCTGTCAGAGGATTTGCCTTCGAGCTCCACCCAACGCCTGATTGGTTACCAGGAGAGGGGGAAACATGAGCCAGCAATAGAAAGGTCAAACACATTTATGACCACCAGCATTCAATCCTTCCTTTCAAGACAGAAAGCTGTTAAAGTTACAAAAGTAGCATTTGTTCACAGCGTGTCTTTTTAAGGTACTGTCAGCGAACTGAGCCGTGACATTGTGGCCAATGAACGGTGTACGCATGCGATGAAATTCTTTGAAATTACTTGCCCACAATAAAACATGAAAAAAACCAGCATGAAACACACACACAGAGGCAGCTCTGTAGTATACGACAGCTTTCTCATCATATCTACTTCAAACAGCTGTGCGATGTGACGCACTGCCCTTCTAACATTAATATCTGCACTGAAGAAAAGCTGCTCATCACCTTTTCATTACACAAGAACAACATTGTACATCTTCAGTGACATGGAAAATAAGGCTTTGTATCCAAATTCAAGATCCCACCATTTCAGACATTACACAGGGAGCTGTGATTTCACCTGACCCTTTCATCTTTCCTCAGACAAATTAGCACACGATGGCACATGCCTGAGGAGAAAAACCCTGAGCAAACAAAGGGTTTATTTTTATTCATCATTATTATTATTATTAATCATAGTTAATAAAAATAAATAGAAAAGGCAAAATAGCACATTTCTTCATAAGATGATCACATTTAAAAAACAAATGAATTCAATAAAAAAAAAATGATTTAAACAAATAAAAACGACCATTTACAGTAAGTAACAGGAAAACATTCTAGAAGTTCTAATCCAATTTAGATGGAATTTTCTTTTTTCCTTCTAAGACTTCACAGCTGATCAGAAGCCATGCAACTGATAAATAATACTAATAAATGGATTGCTTTATCAAGATTAGGCTACTCAATGTAAAAGTAGTTACATAACCCAAAACAAGAACAAAGTACCAAATAATTAATGTAAATGAAACTAAAATGAATACAACAGTATGCATTTGGTAAATTTTTGCCATAGCTGGGCAAGCTAAAATAGTACAAGCGTCTTCAGCACTTATTTCCAGGCACTGTAACTGGAGTCAGTGATATGAGAGAAGGGCTGTAGTGCTGGCTTTCATTTCACATCCTTTGTTAGCTTTTCAGAGGCACGGCCTAATCCGAGGTCAGGTCACTGCTACCCTGTATTGCCCTTCCCCCGACACAAACTACCCCATCCTCATGCAGACCGGTCTCGACACCACCCTCACTGCCCTTTGGCCCATCCTTCAGACACGTGTGCACATGCAGCCTCAGCAACTTCAAATGAGAACACTAATTATTACTGCTAGTGACTCAATGTACTGTAAAATGTCATTATCAGCCTATAAAATCATTTTTAGATACCAATTTACAAAAGAACTTCCAGCAAAGCATTCATTGGGGCAAAGGTTTGAAAATCAAACCTTCACAAAAAATTAAGAAATATAAAAGTATAATATAACCCTAACAATAATAATAATTAATGTGAATCCCAATTATCAATGTGAAGAGTGAGCAAACCTAAATATGGCATAGCCTAAATCAGCAAGCTATTTCTGCTTTGTCTTTTCTGCTTTGCAAAGAAATCCAAATTAAACAACAGACATGGTGTGCTTTATCTAGGCCATGAGGTTCTGCAACATAAAAACTTGATCTAGGGTGCTCACATTGGCAGTTTTGTTCGAAACGCAGCACAGTTTGCATAAAAAAATTGGAAATGCGAAAGCGGTCAAACGGACCCGGGAGCGCGTCGGAGTACCGAACCCGACACTACCTCTAGGAGTTCGGATACATCAGAACCGTGGTGCAATTCGGGTGAATGTGAGAGCAACTCGGACATGGGAAGTAAAATAACATGCACATGCGTTTTAGACGATGCCGGCTTCATTAGTTCAACAAAACACATGTAGGGAAAGACAACGGTGATAATTTCCCTGGGATACGAGTGTGAATGAGCGTGCAGTGTAATCGCGCATGAGTGCAATCTGAGAGGCAAATGAATGGCTCGCAATCTGCAGTCTCCTCAAAACAGTCAGTTACAAGCAGCAGAAAGCCACCTTCTTGCAACACACATACACTACTAGATGCAAGTGTCATTCACTCTGCTGCGTATAACAGCAACCAAAAAAAACACACAACAACTTTATATTGACCCACGTCCTGTAATCATGTTTGTGATGACGTAAGATGAATGCAAATGCCCCGGGGTTCGATAGAATCAAGAGAGTGTGAAACCAGACCAACGCTGTAGGGTGTGCCTGGAACAAACGCACTCGGGTTTGGACCCTGGCAAACATGCCCCACCCCCCCACCCAGTGTGAAAGCCCTCATAATCACCCTTCCAATCACGTCAAATCACATTTTAATAACATTTTTCCCCACTGCCACTTCTTGCAGATTTTAAATCAAGGATGCTCCATTTCCCACTCTTGCTGTACAATAGGATCATTCTAAAGGAAATTCTGCATTTTTTTCGGCATTATGAAGAAAGACTAAAGATCAAACACTCAGGGAGAAGAGCTTCAAATAATGAGAAAAAAAAAAGAAAGAAGGAAAATTCAGAATCATCCGGACACTTAAAACAGAAAAATAAAGCGTCAAACACCCTCCAGTGAGACTCTCGGCACTCCTCATAAAGCACGTTCATGTGAGCATGTCTAACAGCCGGGGCATTTTATTTCAAATGTGCGCAGCGCATAACCCATGCAGGATGAGCAAATGGGGTCTACGCGGCAGGACACTAAACACTTTATGTTTAATTCAGAGGAAAGTCAAGGCTGCAGGACGTTTACACACATCCTCCCCCCCTTGCTCTCTTTCCATCAGTCCCTTCTCTCCTTCCACACCACTCAGGACAAGAGGGGGTTGGACTCCTGCATTTTACCATTCACTCTTTCAGCCGAGCTCCTCGCCTGTCACAGCAGATCACAATGAAGGACAGGTCTCATACTGTCTACTATGGCCCGCTACCGGCCCACGCTGCAGGCGGACCACAGAGTAAGTTCCACTGCAGTGATAGAACCAGACAGCAGCACCGAGGACGGTCACACATTAATTCGGCTCTCGCCGCATCCCATTGCTAAATAAACAGCAACAAATCACTGGTTTAGCTCCTTCCCCCTCTCAGCACTTTATAGGAAGGTTCCTGTAACCTTGAAACCTCAGCATACAGAGCAGGAAAGGATAACACCTGGATGGCAAAGGCCATTTTTACAAGTGGTTTTCCCCCCTAAAAGCAGCCTCAGGGTATAAATAAGGGTTTGTTCCCTTACTGATTACGGCAGCGCAGCCATTTCTGGTGAAGTCATCAAGACGACGGTATAATGTATAGCTTATTAAACAGAAAAGGCTGAAATAACAAATGTAACACAACAGGAACGTTCATGCTCAGCTCTGGATACCCGCAAGCTAGTGGAACGACAGGAAAGTGCGAAGATAGTTCTTCAAAAATAGAACATTTTACAGTTGCCATTTGGGGTTTTTGCAAAGAGAGGGTGCTTAAAAGGAATCAATAAAATCAACCCCAAAATCTAGAGGGGAGTGAACCATGTGGAGGCAGTCATTCCTATCTTGAGGCCAAACACCAGGGTCCTCTATTAAAAACAGCCCATAAACCACCAGTAGGGCTGCAACTCCAGGATCCTCTGATGCGGCATATGAAAATCGATCAATCATACATTCCAAAAGGCGGCGCACTTCAAAGGCATATCAAGCAAAGATTTGCATTTTCCCATGATGCTTCAGTAATTCAACTTGCATGGGAACCCTGTTAAACGAGTGCTTTGTGGAGTAGAAAGGCAAGTTTCATGCAATACATTTCATGTTCAGCAGAATCAGCACGTCGAACAAACATTAACATCCCCCTATTAGTAAGACTATTACAAATGCTAAAGCTAGCATTACTAATATAAGACAAGGAAGTAAAAAAAAATTAATGGATGATCGTTTAATCTGAATAATAGACAACTACTGACTCCAAGACAATGAGAAAGGAAAAACCATCAAGCAGAAAATGCAAGTCAAAACGAACTTAGTGAATCATTCTCTGAAGTTTAGAAAGCCAGATAATCTTCAGGTAGATTAACATCCTTTAACAATCTCCGAACATGTCAGTCATTGCCCAGAAATTGAGTATTACACAATTTAAGCTTTCTCTCCTTCATCCGCCTTCCAGAAAAAACATGTTAATGCTACTGTCCCTAAACTACAGTTATCATGAAGGTGAGTAAATTCACCAAGTTCCAATGTGCCCATGCAAATCACTTTCAACTGCATTAATTACACTGTTTACCAATTACACGTCATATTGTATCATATATAAAATAAAGGGGGACTCATATAGTGCTATGCATAATGCTTTGCTACATTCCTCGTTCAGTGTGATGTTCCTTGTTAAATGTGAAGACCAGCAGATGGGCAGGTTTCATACCAATAAAATGCTCCAGGATTCATGTTTCTCAAACCATCACTTTAGGCTCTCAACGGATGGCTGGCATTTCCTATAGCCGCCCAAAAGCAGGGCCCTTTGGGTGATGATTCATATAATTTCTGCAGTGTTTGCGGGATGCTTTTAAATTGCCGCACTGTAAATATCAAGGTGTTCAAAACATATTTGAATCAATTGATCTTTAGAAGCAAATCAAACGAGTAGATAAATGTGCAACGTTCTAAGAATCTAAACTGTACATTACTCAAAGAAAAACATGCCATTAAATATAACATTTTCCCATTTTAATACATCTAAAAAAAGGAAAGAAAATAACTAGTTCTATTAACATTATGATGATTTACAGTTCATAAAGCATAGGGCCCTTGTCAGATTGCAAAAAAACAAATTGGTTGCTATTAGGACATGTTACAGATAAAATCTGTGGAGGGAAAAAAAGCATTTCCTATAGAAATGCTCTGCAACTACATTTCAGTAAAAAGGTTTCCATCACAGCAATGTTAAGCATTAAAGTTAAGGGACAGAATGTTGTCACTTTGAAATCCAAGAATAACAGCCATCTGGTGACTTGGATTCATGCGTGAAATTTTTGGAACGAGTGTTCAAATGTTGTGCATGTTTGCTTCACAAGCTGGTGCAAAAACTCCTAAAGGTTCAACCACCCCTTTCTAAAAACAGAGTCGACACTTACATTTAATTTAGCTTTAGCTACTTTACTCATGTAAGAGACAAACAATATAACAAACTAAATTACTAATTTACACGGTTCTATCCTCTCCAGAACTACTGCTTTCTTCTTTCTTCTGAACAGTGGAAAATTCTACAAAGTTTCACAGAATCAAAGAGCAGAGCAGTAGTAAGTAATGCAGCATTACCAATGACTGGGTTAAAACCAGTAGGCTATACTTCTGAATCTGTTGGGAAGCACACATATGGCACAAAATGAGATTGCTTCTTTCTTTCCACCCCACATGTACAAGGCCATGTACATACAAAACTCAAATTACATATCTTCATATATTCAACATGAAATTTCAGGCATGAAGTTTTGCTCACATGCCACCTCAAGTCCCACCATGTGACTTGGTTTAAATCCAACAAACCAGAAGCCTCGTAACCTGGCACTGAGACATGGGTTCAAAAGCAGCCTTCCTTTACACTTTCAACATGTCCGTGTATAAAGCACTTGAAAATATAATTTAAAAACCTCACTTCCTGACACTGCGCAGCATACTGAACATTGAACAAATTTGAGTTCTAGCATGCTTACGTATACTGCTCTTAACTCTTCCATCTATCCTGTTCAGTAACTAATGCATCTACTCACGAAAAAACAACATATTCCATAGAATCTGGTGAACGGCAGAACAAGAGACTGAAATCTGTTTTCTCTTTCAAACAGAGGAAATTTGGCTATTGAACGGTTATTATTGGAAAGAATGGAATGTCCAGGCAGTTCCCAGGAAACTGAGTCATTCTATAAACACATGATGTATCCGACACTTATTACAACTAAGCAAGATGACTAGGGGAGGGGTCATAAAATACAAACAAACATCTCAGTGAGAAAGAAGTCAGTGTGATGTCCACTTGGAAGAGGTACGTTTTAAAATAAATGCTCTTATATAATGTAGTCAGAATGATATTTTTTTATACAGAATTACAATTACAAAGACATTGTGTGGTAGATTAGTGCCACAAACAGTTTTAGTTGTATTTTTTTTATTACAACTTACAACTT
The DNA here is from genome assembly GCF_964197995.2 of Scardinius erythrophthalmus. Lineage (NCBI taxonomy): Eukaryota > Metazoa > Chordata > Actinopteri > Cypriniformes > Leuciscidae > Scardinius > Scardinius erythrophthalmus. The sequence continues at coordinate 39,038,055 of NC_138221.1, forward strand.
ATTTAGTTTCAATATGCAGTTTTAGCACCCATAATGGCAAGATAAAAAAAAATAAACAAGAGCATATATTTGGGCTTGTGGGTAAAGAGCTCCACATGCCCTTTAAAAGGTCTTGTTTCTAATGATTATTGTAAGAAATTGCAAGTTAGATGCGTATTTTTACAACGCAACTAAATTCTTTTTTTTTTATTCTTAAAAAAAATAGATGACTCAAAGCTCAAGGCAATAATAATAAAACCATCATCTCTGAAAGTTAATCATCCAATGGTAAGGTGTTGTCAGATGCAGTGATATCATTTATTACACTACCCAAATCTTATCAGTGTAATGCATCCAATAACATGATGGAAAAATGTCATGGTAGTCGAAGGTTAGGGTGACTAAAACTAATACAAAACTCTCTCGGGTAGATGGGAAATATGGCTGGGTAAACTGTCGAACATCTAATACACACCCCTAAACAAAATGAAATCTCCTTTCTTAAGAGATCTAAAGGTTCTTTGACATCTGCAGAGTGAAACATCTAGTGGATGGGGTAAAAGGAAAAGAAACACAGAACACCTTTTTTATTTTAAAACTGGAACATCACTGATTTCTTCTTCTTCCCCAAACAATCCCAGCATTGTTGTCATTTGTGACAGCCTTATGGAGGTTTTTTCTACATTTGTTACAAGTAATTTGCATTGGGTCCAGCCCCAGGACACAAGGCAGCTATTCTAGGTTGCATCATTAACGCTGTTCTTTGTTAAATGAAGACCAATTTAGTATTTAACAACTATAACAATAAACAACAACAGCTACTGAACTATTTTAGCGATATAAGCTATAACACATTCATTTCAATTAGTGCACATGACAGAAGCCACCATTTTACAATAACTCAGAGTCAGTAACAGAAACACAAATCTATGCAGAAATACATAATACACCATGAGTTCTTTCTCTGAGCTCAATATCCTCACAATAAAGCTTTTTTGCATCCTTGAAGGGACATTGCAACACAATGTTCTCCTCACCACCCAATTAAACACAGTAAACTTGTCTATATGCAGTACAAATTAGTGGATTTTGCCTGAAAAGGATCATTAGGTATGACATTTTAACTTCAAAAATAATTTGTTTCTCTTTAGGCATCTTATAATGTCCACAACATACAGATGTTTCCCCTAATAAAGAACTACAACAAATAGCCTATCATGACTAAATCCCATATGATTATACATATCAACATGTTACAACAGTAAATTCAGCCCTATACATTCTGCATAAGACCTTCATAACACTTACAGAACAAAATGCATCTCAGCAAACACAATATGCAGGGTGGACTTCAAAGAGCATTTCTAAACACAATGGTCAGACACTGCGCCTTAAATGAGTGACAGGGAAGGCAATAGTTCACTCGAGAAGAGCAATAATTGTAGTGTTTGCCCCAGCCAGTGAAGGGGGGGGGGGGGGGGGTGGAAAACAAATGGGGCAATATCAGTCATAAATCTATACTGGCGATTTTCGATTTTCTAGTTAAAACATCAGGTCTTTTGCCCAAAACACACCTCGTGCTTTACTCAAACAGCTGAATTTGAAGTCATGACAAAATGCATTACTCTCCGTGGTTTTAGTATTTTTTTTTTATGTTTGCGAGCGAACAGATAAGAATTATTACAAGGGTGATTTTAACGCTGCTAGTCTACTGCTTTTAAAAACAACTGTTCGCATAAATGTTTATAACGACAGCTGAACGCTAATGAGAAAGTGCATTTCTGTAGCCGAACGCGAGTATTGCTTTGTGAATATTCATTAGTGTACGTATTTTAAGTGTTAGCGCACATACACTACCCTCCGCATAAACTTAACAGGATGCATTAACTAATTATTAACACTATTAAACATTATTTATTCCTTCCCATATTTCTGTAAAGTCTTATCAAGCTATAAAAAATGCGAAGACACGAACAGCACAGCAAATTGTTTACAAGACGCTAGAAAAGTTAGAAAGCGACGTTATAGTTTTAACTTTAAAAACAAATAAAATGCTGTTTACTGAAAAGAGGACAATTAAAACCTAACTCACTGTGGTGAGAATGTAGGTTCATGGCCGATGAGAGATATTTCCCAGTGTGTAGAGCCGCCGGGTGGCCCGCGCCCAGATGGCCGGGAGACGGTGGTATTCTGCCGGCCGCAGCGGCCGCGCCGAGTCGGTGTGACTCCATGGGCAGCCCCGAGAGATGGGGCGGCGGTACGTGAACAGATCTGGGGGGTCCGAAGTCTCGGCCATCCATCATCCACAATGACCCAACTTGATCAAAGAAACAGTCCGATCGGGGTAATCCGAAAGAGCCAGTCTTAATGGCTATAATGTCCCTAGATTCCCAGGGAAATCAGTGTCCTTATCCGGCATTCTGCCGACCTACAAAAACAAAACAGAAGAAAATATTCTTGATAGCTGCGGATCACTAACGTTACCGAACTGAATCCAAAATTACATGGGAGATGAACACAAGCAGTGCTGTAATTATGACGCAGTTTTATTCTCAACTAGACCATTGGAAAAAGAGAGTAATCTTCTCAAGTGCGAGCGGTGAGGCTGCAAACAGACATAAAAAAACCGTTTAATATCACTCTCGAAAAGTCTGTTTTAGGATCAACAGACGGCAATGCCTCGCGTAATCTGCATGCAGGCAGTATACTGGGCGAAAACCGAGCCTTTTGGTGGGGACTTGACCGATTATTCGCGCAATAAGTGAACTATAAGCCCATTTAAACGCATTACAAACATATATTCCTCGTAGGCTAGTAACGGTCAAGAACGGTCCGTGTACGCGCTTCAACGCGCGACGTGCACGAAATAACAAAAACAAAATATTTCGAGAAAACGGACGCATGTAAACAACCACCATTTACGAATGTCTGGTTGGTGTCCATCTAGGTAAACTAAACATGTTGATGGTTATAAAACACTAGGCTATTATTTTCTTTTTTGCTTATTGTAGGCTACCTTTTAACGGACTGTTATTTAAGTTACCTCTGCGAAAGGTTTATGAAAACAAACCAGGTTTGTCTACTGCAAATGGGCTGCTACGGCATAATGCACATAAGTATGTAATATATATATAAATATCTAAATTATGACGGTAGTATCTAGTATAACTAGATTTGAATGCAGATACAAACAGTTTGAATCATGTAATACCCTTCTGAACAGTATGTCATTGCAGCCTCATCGGTAATTTTAGGCGTTATTAACTTCAAACAGATGGTAGCGTTAGCTACTAAAATATAATTTGTGCGGTTCCACTTCTTCCTTTCCTATTATGATTTAACGCATTACGTTATGAAGTTGTAGTGTTTGTTATTTCAGGAACTGTAATAGCGCCTTATTCGACTGACCTTTTCGCACGGCAACTTTTAGTAGCTTGAACGTTGCTGCAAATGCCAAGGTTAAGTAATCGGTACGAAAACAAACACGAATGAAAATCACGACGAATCAAAGTTTAAACACGCGTATGTTGTACAGCCACGCTTCACGATGGCAACACCAAGCCGATCGACAGCCACGTTTCAAACTTTCCCGTTTCCATTTCCAGCAACGAAACTTTTACGCCCAAACGTTAATCGCTCGAACACACGGTTTAATGCGTTGCAGAAAAAGCAGTACTAAAGCTTGATAGTCAAACTATCCCCCGCCTTTTCATCGCGAAAGCAGCTCATTCTTTTTAAAAAGAAGTGTCTCCGATTTTGCTTCATAAACATCATGTTACTGTGTGACGGAGATAAGGCTGGCGACATCTTACTTGAAATGGCGACTCAGTTTATAAAATCCAGTTTCTTCGCAAAATCCGTGAGACGTGTGGTGGAAAATTTCTTAGACTCCATTTACAAACCATCCGTAGTTACGCAGAGCGAAAGCACATACGGGGGGGAAGGCCCTGCGTTCAAACCACTGTAGCGCTCGGTAAACTCTTCTGCAATGAAACAAGCATTGTTTAACAAGCTCCGCCTCCGCGAATCTCACCCGACACGTTCTACGGCGAAGCATGTGATTGGTCTACAGATGTGTCAATCAACTCCATGTAAACACTTTGGGCTCCTCTCCAGCTCTATAAAACCAATTATGGAACAAGGAGGTTGAACTGTTTCAAGCTCCCCTTCCTTCAAGACTTCGATGATCAAAAACAAGCGAAGAATTTTTGGAGGGCAGTTTCAAGGCCGCTCAAATTCGACTCATTAAAAAAAGACGGATGCGGACTTGGGTTATAGCTAACTCAATGAACACACACTAGTCCAATCTCTCAAGCATTCACGGTATGAGTTGTAGTAGTAGGCCTACTTAGAAGCTCAAACCAGGGATTTTCGAAGTTGGGTCCGTCCGTGTATCGCAATGGGGTCTTGGGGTTCAGCGAAAAAGCAGCCAAAGTTACTCGTTAATCTAATATATTTATTATGTTCAACACTTTATCTTTTATTATCTGATCTTTTTACCGTTCCATTCTGGTATCGGAAATCCCGAGAACGCAAACATAATTTATTATACTGAGAGCCTTAGTTTTTAACTGAATAAAATGAAGTTTAGCCTATTTAAGTTTAGCGACACATACATTCAAGAATAGTTTGTGTCTCTTCATACAGTCGTCTTCACATTAAGGATGCAAGACAATCGGGAAAATAACCTGTCAAACCATATCTCCAGATAATGTTTTTAGTTTTAGCTTTTGTTAAAAGCTTTGGCTTTTGTATAATGGCCATACAATTTTTATTATTTAATTTATCACAAGCTTAATATATTTTTTTCCACAAAGTAGGCTATATGGGTTTTTTATACATGGAAATATAATCTTATTTGAAGGTTCTATCTTGGCAATAAAAAGTTTGAAAAAAGTGTGAACACATATGAGATCCTCTAACCCACTTTACCGAGGGCGTGTTATTTATTTAAATTTAATTAACCGGGTGTGATGGTTTGCATACGACAAATCACCGCCTGTGAAACAAGCTCAAGAAATAAATATCAAAGATTATTTTTCCAGTTTTCTGAACCACTCATTCACTTCCAAAGTCAGTCATTGAAGCATGACATCACGATTTCATCTGAACTTGAACCGCAAACCCTAGGTGATCAATCGATCAGCTCACGAGACCTTTCCACACTGGAAAAAAAAAAAAAGATGATTAGAAAAAAAAACTGGTGCGGTTTCTAACCGCCCCTTGGTGCGCCTCACCAGTGAGGCGGTTTCAAGGCGTCCTCGTGAAGGCAGTGGAAACGGGTCACACAGGAGGAAAAGACCTACGTTAATTGTCAGGTTTTAAAAGACCATGCCTCAGTTGCAACCTCTACCAAAATGACAACACTTTCTGGAAAAGCTGAGCTTCAGGACTGGTGGTTTTCTCCAAGGACCCGCGGGAACAATAGCGCTGATATGCTGTGGAAACCGTTGGTCTCGAGACGACGCATGGTCATCAGTGCAGCCCTACAGCTTCATGGCTCTCTGAACGCGTTCGTTATTAATGAGCAGCGGAGCGACAGCAAATGGCAGACGCAGTCGGGTTTGTTCGTGTTGGCAATTTTAACTCTACTGATAAAATACCTGTTTTCCTTTGGATGTTGGTTGCATACGTGCGCCTTTCCCAATGCCTAAAATCAGCATGGATTGTTGATTTAGGATCCTTTCTTTCGTCCATTGTTCTCGAAGACCCATCATCTCTATTGTTAAGGTGGGTGTTGAATGCGAGTCGTGGAAATAAACATTTGACACATACTAGGCTTATGTTTTTAATGGTTCTGCATTTCATGGTTATTGATAAAGGAAATTTATAATTGTTAAATATTTTTAAGCCTAGGCGTTCATTTAGTAGCCTAGTATATTATATTATGTATCCAAGAAAAATATGTTGAGGGACTAGCACATTAAACTCTAGCATGAGCCTATTATTGTATTTTACCCATTATTTTATTACACAAATATTTATATTTGATCAGAATATTTTATATGCTTTAAAGCAAAGTGCAATCAATGTCTCCAAACAAAAAGTTATTAAATACATTTAAAAGATAAATGTCTGGTGTATTTAATTTACTAACACACATTGCTTCAACTTGCAGTCAGTTTACAACATGTTAGAGTCTCTGAAGGCTTCAGATGAGGGCAAAAATAAAATGAAAAATTATATGAGAATTGTGCCAGTTTCATTGTCCATCCTCTCCTCATACGTCAAGTTAGTTTATTAAAATAAGTAAATGGTTGAGTCTATACAATTCTCAGATCAAATGAGAATTATAATGCAGGGCTTGACATGAAGACTTTTGAGCGATGCAAATCTTTGTTTATTCAGACCAGAAGGGAACTAAATAATTTAATAAGCAAAGTACAGATGTAAACAAACACATTTTGCATGATGTGCGTAACAGGCCTTATTCCTGAAATGTGCAAATATAAGCAACTAATGCCCTGAATTTGCAAGTCAGACTGGTTTGTACTTCCTTTGTACAATAAAATGGATGGTGTGTTTGTAAGTGTAATTGCAAATTCTCAGAAAATTCATGACAGGATTAAAGCATTGAAACACAATCACCATCGACAAGCCATACTGTTATATAAGCCCATATATACATACACATTTGTGAATAAGCAAACATTATTAGTATTGGACACTATTGACATCTGACTTGAGGCATCATGTACATGGTAAACATTTAAAGTGGATCAAAACCTTTCAGCATAGTTATACATGAATTTTGAACAATACCGTTCTTTTCTTAGGACAACTTTGATTAACTTTTTTGATCCACTTAAAATGTTGACTACTGTAGTTCATTTGAAATATGGTGTGTGTTCACAATTCCACGAAAATAAATGTTATGAATAATCAAATTTCTAGTAAATAAAATTCCAGAAAGTATAATGAGTATAAAGTATGTCCGAGTGTTTTAAATTTTCTCCCTTTGGCAGGATTTTTATGAGGAATATATATGGCATATTATATAGCCGAAAAGTATATGTTAGGTAAACAAACATTGAATCTTGCCTGGGTGAATTTTTATTTATTTTTATTATTATTATTTTTAAGCATGCTGGGAAAATATCCTACAATCATGAGGGATCAGTTTCCTAAAACAATAGACTTTTATGTTCTTGGCAGACACATTTTTACCAAAAGAGGTTCCAAAAGTAACAAAAGCCCTACCTTATTGTAACCAAAGATATGATAGTATAATGTTGCCTCTGCCAGTTTAGCAAAAGGTCAATTCTATAAAATAAAGATAAGATCTGCCTCCCACAGCCTCTGTTGCTTTTGAATCAGATGACTCATAGAAGCCTGTGTGTGTGTGTGTGTGTGTGTGTGTGTGTGTGTGTGTGTGTGTGTGTGTGTGCGCGCGCGAGAGAAAGAGAGAGAGAGAGAGAGATAAAAGATTGTTGTGGCAATCTCTTTAACAATCTCAAACATATCTGATGCCGTACATGTTTTGTTTTACGTGTTTTCGGGTGGTTTGAGAAGAATGGAATACTAATAAATTGATTTTTATAGAATGGGAGTGTTTGGTACACTGTGTGTAAATTCAGTGGATAATAGTGCATAAAATGGCAGATAATTGTTAATACTAGCTTTAGCAAACACCTCATTGATGATCGATCACAGGCTTGTGGAAGATAAAGAAGACCAACTCGTGATGATTTCACCCTGCCTGCTGTTGTCATACCATTGAGTCGAAATTGTTGCACAATTATTATGTCACCAGCTCATTAATGATAAAATACGCCCTTTATTATGATGAAAAGATCGTGGTTCAACGCAAAAAATGCGAAAGTGTCGTGAGAAACAGCGCCATCTAAAGGTAGCGGCCACACACTGTGGTGTTTGTCAGTGGGCTTCATTTCTCAAGGTCCTGAAAAAGGGGGAGGAGAGAGCTGACCTTAGCCAGCCATGCAATTCAACATACTTGTATCTAACCTTGATATTTTAACAGCTGGCTAAACTCAACTTTTCAAACTTATTACCCGATAATTTTCATACAATACGTGCAAAAGAAATTCACCTCTCTTTCAGGGAAGGTAAGACCTCCCCATTCATAAAAGTGTGGACGGGGAAAAACCTCCATAAAATAGACAAACCAAAGCATCTACCTTTGCACTAACTCTGCAATAAGCTCAGTGTTGTGGATGCTAGCCAAAAGTGCAATCTTTTCTACTCCATCAGCAATAAAGATTACTGTTTATCAACAGATATAATTTACAGTCAAGGGCAAAGTAATGCCAGTGCTGTGCACTAAGTGTAGTAAAGATGTTGTGATATCATTTCCCATTTATTTTTTTAATTATTTAAAAATCATATGTTCACTAATACATTGGACAAATAAAGCCATACGTGTTTGAAATTATAGTAAAAATGATTCACATCAAAAAAAAAAAAAAAAAATCAAGAAATCCTCATTTTTAATATTTCAGCAGGCATGTTATTATAATGATGATGTCATGCATAAAGCCGGCTATTATGTCTGCTTGTGTAAAAGATGAAAACCTTCTGTTTAAATATATTTTAATCATATTTGCTGACAGCTATGCTAAACAACTGGAAATTTAAGCAGAGACGGGCAGTGCAAGGGGAATGCCAGCCTGATATTTTAAGAGAATGGTTGTTTGACCACTTCCATCTGGCAGAGCTAACCTATACAACATTTTTTTCAAGAATCGCCATGCACAAGTAAAAATGATGCCCTTAAGTTCAGCCGTGCCTGTTTGATTCCATTGGTTTTCCTATATCTGTGATTTCAGTCACAGAAATGCTTTACATTGGTTGCCTGGGGCAGATGTAATCTACTTTACGGCTTTATCTGCACTTTATGGAGGCACAACTGCTTACTGGGAAAATACTCCAGTGCATCCAAAGGTAAATAAACAGCTTAGAGATCTCTAGTGAAAAGAAAAAAAGACAACCCTATTTTACATCACTTAACAAGAGAAAATCTGCTTGTCTTCTGAATAGCATTAATGTGAAATATATGTTTGGATACAGAATTTATTGCGCTTTACAGACTCGCATTTTTTTTAGAGATCCTTGGTAGAAATCCTCAGGGAATAGCTTTCTGCCTTCCTGTGCCTTCGGTCTTATAAGCAGTGACAACTCAGCGCTTGACAGGCGAGTGAGACAACCTGCCACAGAGCTCAGAGACCTTCCCAGGATGTCGAGCCCTTCTGGGGCTTAATCTCAGTGTGCTGGGCCGCTCCTATGACAGCTTTTAATTCTCACTGGGCAACATTCATCATGCACTGTCTGTGTGTGCTATGGGCGCTGGATCAAATACACCCCAGGATATTCACATTCCAGCCAGCGTGTCCCAACCCACTTTACACCATCACATGTATTCATGGCTCTTTTATTCATGAGTTTGTTTGCCTTTTGTCAGTCTGCTCTCTCCCCTGTGCAGCGTCTGTCTGTGAGTGACAAGAGAACGGCCGGTAGACCAGACTGATCTAAACGCGCAAAAAAAGATCATACAGTGAGATGTGATATTCATGGCGCATATTTCACTAGATCTAATAATCGTCTTTTTATTTTAAAAGGAAATCAATAGGCGAGATCATTTTCTTTGATAACTCACAAACTATATTTAACTGCCAACTTGTGGTTTAAGAAATGTGTCAAAAGCTGAACTTTGACAGACTTATAGTAAGAATGTCAGAATACTGAATTTGGACATTCATGCGTTTTTTTAACAGTTGTTGGGACAATTGCAAAAAAAAAAAATTTTTTTTTTAATTATAATAATCCATATTCTTGTACGGGTTTACCATTGCTATAATACTTTTTAGTATTAGTAAAAAGGTTTTCCTTTCTACTACGGTCTCATTCTTTTAGCTTTCAGGAATAGTAAGCGTTTAAAGCCAAAGTCTATGTATCGTTTAAACCTACAGTTTAATTTTCAGAATGATTGTATTTATTGTAAATTATTGTATTTAATAACTAGCATTATACCTGCCACAACAGATATTAATGGCAGTTATATTTGAAATTCAAAGTCTTCAAAACTTTAGACAAAATTTTTTGGACATTCATACATTTAAAAAAAAAGAATATATATATATATATATATATATATATATATATATATATATATATATATATATAACTTTAGAAATGATCAGCAAAATAAAATAATATATATAAGAGAAATAAATTCATCTATAACTCAGAATTTTGGTGACTTATTTTTCAAAACTAGTTCTTATTTTCCAGTTTTTAGTACAAGGACTACAGCAAATCCATTTGTAAAACCTTAATCTTCCTCTGGAAAGAAACGTTGGGAATAAGAATGTTGTTGTGGCTTAAACATTTCCAGTGAAATCCAGTCAGGGACTTAACACAAAGCGTCTATCAGACTGAGGGTCAGAGAGAGCTTTCAGGAAATTAAACTTATTGCAATGAAAAATTAAACGCAGTTCAAATCAGCCCCTATTGAAGGGGTGTTCAATGTGGGTGGGAGAGCGTTTGACATTTTTAATTAACTCAGGCTTTGTATTATCCCTGGGTTCATCACAAACCAGCAGTGTACCTCAGTGGTTGAGATGCAGACTTTCAAAAGGGCAATGCTTCAGAGGTTTCAGCCGGAGCCGAGCTACGCACATACATGAGCTCTTCCCCAATAACCCTGCACGCCTGACCTCCCGTGACCTTCCCGCTCTCTTTTTCTGCCAGCTTCAACTGACTTCTGGTCCTCAAGTGTCAGTCAGAATTGAATTTTGTTGCCAGAGCAGAATTTAAGTCCATCTTCTCCCCTTGAGGTTTGGCTGAGTTCGCACACACGACACTCAGTCCTCAGCGTGGGGAAATAAGGCCCTCACGCAACACAACTGTCATAGCCACAATGTACCCCTTATCTTGAATTAATATTTCAAGACTTATCTGACCATTCATTATTCGCAATACAGCACGGTTGCATTTGGAGTCCCTCGACGTGCTTTGATTTAAGCTCTGTGATCATAAACATATCACGTCAGATTGGCTTTTTAAGCCATTTTCCCCCTCTTGTAAGTGTGCTTGGGTTCCGACGCTTAATAGCGAGATTAAATGTACTGTTGCTGTAATGATGTTGTTTATGCAAGTTTGTGTTTTGTTATATGCAAATAACACTCTGATCTGATGCACATCAGAGCTGCAATTAAACCTTAATATCAAAAGAGTTCTTTAGGGCTTCGGAGTTGAGAATAGTATCATTTTAAAGTCATTTCTTTATTTATTTAACAAACTCCATTGAAAGACTAGCTGATTACATGCTTGCTGATGTGGATTACAGATGAGATGAGATTGTAGAATGCATATTTATGTTCCTAGTGCTTCTGATTTTAATTGTACGCTATTGTATCTTTCAACGCCTGGACCGTATGTTTCCGTGATATGGGGAAATTATTTTGCTTTATCTTTGATGGGAAAAAGATCTTGTTCCTTTTAAACAGCTGCTAGGTACAAAGGGAATATAATGAAAAGTACACAAAATCAGAATGTTCACGCACTTTGTTGTTCCCACCATCTTTAAATAGCACAAAGCTGGCACTGTGTTCTGAGGACGGCGATGGTTGAAAAAAAAGTCACGGGAACAACATAACCGTAAATAGACGCATGAAAGATTCTGAAGAAAGAGGTTGATTTTCAGGGGAAAAAAACATGCTTTATCTCTGCTGCTCATCTATGGTGGAGTTTTAGTGGGTGTCACAGTCAATTAAGTGAACATGGCTTTTGAATAGAAATATTATTTTGGGGAAAAATAGCTATAGCTAATTAAATAAATGCCATGAGCCATTTTTTGTAGGTTACTTTACAGGTCATAAATAGGGAAGACCAGGGAGTGTTGTAAAATGATTTGCTGTAACGCAGTTATTTTATTTTACTTTACTTTTTTAAAATTACAATTAAATATAAAAAGTTGTGTTTTTAAACCAACCCCCTTCAGGCCCTTCCCCCAATTCCACCCAATTCATTAGGCCATCCTTAAAAATATTCTTGTTTGCCGTAACCCGACCGACCCTGTCAATTTAGTACCGACCCAATTATTTATTTATTTTCCCTTTTAGTCCGACCGACTTGCCGGTTGTAAACTTGCGTTAAGACCGACCAATTTTTTTTTAACTCTTCAAACAACTAATACAAATGCAATAAAATAATATTAGTTATTAAGTATTGTGAATATAAATTGCTTAGACATACATACAAACATAAGCTACGTTCTTTCTTTTAAATAAAAACTCGTGGCGCGTCATTATGTTTACACCAGGTTTACGCTTGTCACACTACGGCCTGCAGGCTAAGATCGCTCCGTTTCATTCACTGTCAATGGTTCGCGCTTGGTAATGATGGCTGCGGCTTTACTCTAAAGATTATTTAATTTTTATATGTTGTTGATTATGGTTTATTAAAAAATAAACATGTGAAAGCGTGTTATATAGGCTACATGTCATGTTTTAGTCAGTAATGACGACGCTACTGCAACACGCATCGCCGCAGATGAGAAGCTGCATCAACGTGCTATCGCAAATCAAAGTGAAAGTAAGTCGCAGACGCTTAACACACGATCATCTTCATTAAATGTAAAGAAACGAAATGATCTTACCAGGGCTGTTTCCGCTTTCTCTTATTGCGGGCTTTGATTCAGAAATTTTAGCTGTTGACCAATAAAATAATAACTGTTGCTTTCGGTGCACTGCATTAAATCTGCATATAGCGGGAATTAAAGATCGGTTATATCCGCAAAAAAACAACAACACACATCTATGTAACCAGGTGTAAATAATTGAATCGTTTTGATCAATCAGATTGCAATCCGATCTGAGAAAACGCAAAGTGGCCTGGTGTAAACAGCCCCTAGACATCGGTGAAAAATGTTCTCTCAAGACCCCCCCGACCCCGATTTTTTTTTTATTATTAAAAAAATATACTTTTTTATATTATTTTTTTATATATATAAAAAAATATAGACCTACCTACCGACCCTTTTTTTCTTTTTTTTTGCTGTTACTGCAAACCAAAATATTTTTAAGGATGGCCTTAGTGCGCAATTTTTTTCAAAGGTATAGTTCACACAAAAATTAAAATTCTGTCATTAATTACTCGCCCTCATGTCGTTCCAAACCCGTAAGACCTTTGTTCATCTTCAGAACAGAAATGAAGATATTTTTAATGAAATCTGAGAGTTTTCTGTCCCTCCATTGACAGCTACACAACTGTTACCACTTTCAAAGGTAGATAGGCAACATCGTAAAAGTAACGACGGGAGTGGTTTGTTAGCGCAAAAAAACAACAACAACATAATATACCAATTTAATTACAAAATGTTAATCTCCAACTCCTGGGGCCTATACCATGAAGCCGGTTTAGGTGGCAAGCCAGGTTTCAGTTTAGTTTGGGCCAACCCTGGGTTTTAGGCACCATGAAAGTGGTTTGGCTTTTAGCCGTGTTCATCGCCATAGTAACTTACGCTCCACGGCTAACCTGGTCTAGGGCAGGTTATGTTCCAGGTTAGAGGTTGCAAACCGAACTTGGACCAATCAGCTGTGAGCAAAGTGACATATGTCTGATTCGATAAAGTCACTCCACCTGTTTCTACTCCAAATTAAAGGTCACTACATAGCAAATGATTTTTAAAGACAAAATCGTCTGGCTTTTACTAATGCTTATTTAGAATAAAACATTTGTATGATTTAGATATTATTTATGTAATTATTATACCCTTAATCGATCACACATGTACAATTTTAGTTCATCGATTATTATTAAGAAGAGTTTAAATGAATAAATATATAAAGGTACTATAAATACGCTTTAGAATCAATAGATGAAGCTATAAAATGACAACATGTGAGCTTAAATGTTCAATTCTCTCTATGCCTTTTATCAACTGTATAAACTAACTTCGCAACTTTTACTTGCACTGATATACAGATGCGAGACTTTTTCTTTTAGTTGTCCTCTTTCATAGACAGCTATTTTCTTCTTGCTGTGTAAATCTGTTAAAGTTTCTAATATTTTAACTTTTTTTTAATAAGTGAATTGCGCTGCTTCTCTCGCAAGAAATGAATCACAGTTTCACTCTTTCTCAGCATGTGATTGGCTATTCGCTACTGATATCAAACCTAAACTCCTAAACTAAGAATCAAAGCCTGAGTTGACAGAGTTGATGATCAGCATCATGGTACCAACAAAGCCTGGTTGGATTGGTTTGGTTTTGTCAACTCGAAACTAATCCCGCAATCCTGAGTTTGTTCAACTACCATCATGGCGCAGGTCCCTGTGTCGCTGTGCTCTCGTGAACGCGCGTTGAAGATAAATACTTATAAATAAAGTGGTAAATAATGTGGGGTTTATTTTTGTGCAAACAAACTACTCGATTCGCTTCAAAAAAATTAGGTTAAACCACTTGGGTCTTACTGGTTTGGAATGACATGAAGGTGAGTAATTAATTACACAGTTTTCATTTTTGGGTAAACTAACCCTTTAATTCAAAAGGATAATTTTTTTTATTTTAAAACAGCAAAAAAGTTTAAGAAATGTTCAACAATTACATAAAACACTGAGGTAAAAGTAAATGTTATATATTAAACAAGGGAACCTGCATTAACCTGACTGAAAACAACCAAATAATCACAAGTGAAATCATTTTTTTAGTTTTCTTATTCCCTGGCATTTCACATATGTGACCCTGGACCACAAAACCAGTCTTATGGGTACATTTTCTGAAATTGAGATTTATACATCACCTGAAAGCTGAATAAATAAGCTTTCCATTGATGTATGGTTTGTTAGGATAGGACAATATTTGACCGAGATACAACTATTTGACAATCTGGAATCTGAGGGTGCAAAAAAATCGAAACATTGAGAAAATCACCTTTAAAGTTGTCCATTTATGTTCGTGATTGTGCTGCATTCACTTACAAATATAAATGTTTTATTTATTTATGGTAGGAAATTAACAAAATATCTTCATGGAACATGATCTTTACTTAATATCCTAATGATTTTTGGCATAAAAGAAAAATCGATCATTTTGACCCATACAATGTATTTTTGGCTATTGCCACAAATATACCCGTGCGACTTGTGACTGGTTTTGTGATCCAGGGTCACATATTCAGGTACCCACAAGCTCTGCCACTGCTGCTTATATTGTTTTCATGCAATAATATACGTTTGAAGTTTTAAATATAGGTTTGGAATTGTCTTATAATGGCTTATAATACGAGTTAGATCTGTTTATTTACATTTCCAGACCATGCGCACTGGGATAGAGTTTCAGCAAAACCCGTTTATGATTCAATTTACCACAAAACATGTTGTTTTTGCCTTTAAAATGCTTAAATGTGCATGCCAGTGTTGCATGCCATCGTTAAAGCTTCCCACTCTTCTTACTGTAGTAGAACTGACTGTGGTTGAAAAGTGGAATGTACTAACAGCATAGAGACCCTAAAAAAGGAGCATGAGATGCTATTAAACTGTTCGTCGGCTTATTTTATTTGGTTATGAGAGCCGTGACAAACAAGCGGTGGAACAAAACCCTCCTATGACATTTTCAGAATTCATTGTATTCGTATTGATCCATAGAAGAGGGACAAATGACAGTCATTTTCTGCTTTGTTACTGGACTCCATCAGTCTTGCTCATTTGCTCTCATGTCATCAATCACATACAATAGAAATAATTTTGTTTGATGCATTTGCTTTCTGCGTCAATACATAGAAGATTAAAACTGCTGCCGAATGCAGCATGGTATCGTAAATAAACAGTTTATGGGAACCTAGTCACATTAAATGGCTAATTATAAATGCCAATGGTTGTAAATGCATGATAGTAATACAAGAGCAGTACGTAAATCTAAATGAACAGGTGTGGATTTTTTTATGTCATCCTTAAGCTACATTTTAAAAGATAAAAAAGATAAACATTCAGCATGATGTTTTCAAGTGATGCAATCAAAGACTGTACCACAAATCAAAAAAGACATGTTTTAGGACATGAAGCAACAAAAACACAATATTGATTTTGTGCTACCGTGATGCTTATCTGAGTCTGAATAGTCTTTATGTGCATGAAGGTGACTCAGAGCTGGATGGTAAGTGTAGCTGGCCATGAATACTGGGATATACAATGTGATGTGCTTCAGCTGTTTGCCATTAACCCAGGCGCACCTACCTTGGAAGGTCATCTGACCTCTCCTGTGTTAAATAAAGGCCTGATGCTTTGAATAAATTGGTCAGATGAAGAGCAGGATTGCTGTGGCACAGCGTGAGCATCAGTGCATTGTGATACATCGACCCACGATGCTTGCGATTTATAGCACGGCTTTTTATTTAGTGATAAAAGCTGCTGTGATGGAAGGTGACAGCTTCTAGCACAGAAATAAATCACACAGAAAATGGAAGGCTTTCGCTTTGAGCCTGCATATAAAAAGTGTCATTTTGCATTATTGATCTCTTGGGAAACTATGACCGGGATGATGGATGCCTAAATTTCTGTAAACCTGCATGGATTTGAAAAATATCAAGTGCATGCATTAGGGATAAAAAATAATATTTCATTGCTTCTGACCACGATCAAGGTTATTATTTGTATATATTTTATTCGGTTTGGTAAATGTGTCGTGGAATATTGACATATATACATCAGGAAGGCAGCATAAAGCTTGACAGAAAGAGGATGATGGCTTAAACAGGCTATATTGCTGCACAAACCATTGAAATCAACAACAGTCGAACGTTTTACTCATTACTAAATCACAGTAATCATCATGTTCAGCAGCTGCTGGAATAAAAGGAAGTTAGGTTTTATGCAACAAAGAGCAATGTGCATTGTACCCGTGTGCAAAAACCCTGCATGGAAGTGGCTTTGAAGTTTGCTAGCGACTGTGCAAAAATAGCATAGCATGACAAAAACAAACTCCCGTTAATATGCACCGTCTTCTCGTTCTGAATGCACCCACACTCCATTTTCATCTACCCGTGTGTGGTTTGCGTAGTCTGTGAATCTGAGGCCTCTAGAGTGCGGGCGTCAGCCTCTATCAACCGCAACATGCATGCCATTTCAGGGCATGAAAACCACAGCTCACCCCAGGAGCCGGGACTTAGCATGCCAAACAATACCTTACAGTTACACTCGGTCTTTTCAGCATTCTTTTAATCATGACATCATGAGTATCGGCTTCCTACTCTGAAAAGGCGCCCAGATGCAGCTGCTCGTGTCACTCCACAAAGTAGACAAGTGCACGCAGATGAGAGAGAAGCTTTGCCGCTTTGGCACAAAAGCAACTTCATATTACAAGAATGAGAGACAAATGTTTGAAAGACTTTAATGAAACTGTCACTGTAGATGTTCTATATCCAGCTGACGGTGTCGTGCTAATGCTCAGGAAATATGTGCATGTTGCTAACAACACTTTCAGATGAATGATATCAATGCTGTATGCCGAAATCCTGTTGGCTTTTATAAAGACTCTCGTGTCACATTTCTCACGGTAACTTCCATTTGATTAAGGTGTAGGCTATAATAGTTATATACCTTTTTGTTGCTTCAAAAGTGCTGATACACACAGACAAAAATCACAGAGACTTTTCACTGTGTGTTGTCTGTATGACTGCTACAGAAAAGCAGGGATTTTCTGTAACACTTTCTGATCTAAAAAACACTTATCTAAAATTATTACATGGCTTGGTTGAATCCCAGTGTAAATGCGGTCTGTTATTTCTTGATAACAGACCGCTGCGAATTTTAACACACCGTTGCCATGAAAAACAGAGAGTCGCTATGGACGCGGAACGGACTATTTTCTTTAGCGGAAGCAATACAATTGTTTTTAAATCAATAAACTCCTTTTTAAATCAATAATTTGTGTCAAATTATTTAGTTATTTTGTAGGTAGCCATGTAATAAGCGGGATAATGTATAGCGAGGCGGTTGTTATAGCGAATAACAACCCCTTCAGGCTGATTCAAGACCCCTCCGCGACCGTTCAGCCTGTCGGGGTTGTTATTCGCTATAACAACCGCCTCGCTATACATTATCCCTTACATAACTGGGAGCGGATGACAGTAGAAGCCAGACACATTAAAATTATAAATGGCTGCGCCCGCTCTTACCTGAAAAATAAGGTGGATAAGGGTATAGGGGGTGATTTCGGACACAGCCACAGCCACTGATTCATTTGGAAAATAAATGTTACTGTGTGTCCACAGAGACTCAACAGTTCCCTCTGTTGTAGCTTTGTTTGTAATTTTTTCTGATTAAGCAAAAAACACTAAGTAACTGTCAATATTGTGTCTAAAATGTAACACTGTAAAAAATTATTGTAATTTTAATGGCCGTAAAAATGCTACAGTAAAAACCTGTTAACGGGACTTTATACGGAGAATACTCTACTAAGAAGTTTCTTTTCTTAGTTTTTTCTTATCATCTATATAGGGTTTTATGTTACATTTTATGTTGTTAATGTTAAATTCATGTTTATTGCATTATTTTAGTGTTGTGTGTGTTACCATGATGGTGTTTTGTGTTTGTGTGTATGACACTGTGTGCGTCAGCTTGTGTATTTACCTCAGCTTGAGTAAAAGCTACATGTGATGAACTTTGGCTTTCTTTTGTCTAACCACCAGTTTTTTTTTTAATGATGGTTGCCAGTATTATAAAGGTAAAAACAGATTTGAGTGATTTGGTAGTTAACATGACCTAAGTTAATGAAATGCATGTTTTTTTTTGTTTGTTTTTTCACTGTAAATTTAAGGTGAAAATGTAAAATGTAGCTGCCGTATTTGTACAGTAAAGTTCTGGCAACCACAGCTGCCTTTTTTTTACTGTATTATTCATATTTTTTTTAAAGCGTACTCATATTAACTTCTAGTTTCCTAGTTTATAGAACTTGTACAAAAGCATTATCACACTCATAATGTTCTCGCTTAAAATGTAGCATGTGTGGTGAACGCAAACCATGAATTTCAACTACCTTTGGCATTGTGTAGTTCTAAACTCAAGCAACACATTATATAATTGCAGTTCATGTCTGCAGGGATTGACTGTCAAACACATTTACTTCAGCATTGTGAAGCAGCCCTTGCCATGTTTGAATTCTACATGCAAGCAGTGTTTTTCCTCCAAGGATGTGATGTCTCTAAAATGTTAGTCATACCGCATGGGTGGAAACCTTCATTACTCATTTTGCCTTATGAGCTTTCTGGCTCAGACCAAATAAGCTGTTACCAGCACCCCTTCTCCAGAACGAGATTCCCAGCTGTGTGGGGTGAATAAAATTATAAAAGCTGAATAAAGGATTGGCAGGAAGGAGCAGTAAAACATATATGCTATTTCAAGCCCAGCAAGGCTGATCGCACTTTGTTTCCTTTTAATTTCTAATGGCTCCATCTCCTGTGCTCTCTGGGGTGTGTCCAATGCATAGAAACAGCTGTCTGCAAATCTGGGTCATACCAGCCCAGCCTGCATGGCCTTTAACAGAGCAGAGGCCGGGAGCATGACAAACAGAAGCCATCCCATCATCTGAAGACCTTAGAATGTTTTTTATAATTTTGCACAGATTCAATCAACATGTTTTATTACAAAAACCCACACCCATGTCCTTGCTGTCAAATCGTTTTTCCTGGATTTGTGATCGCTTGAACGGAGCATTGATGGATGCAATTTTTTACAGGCATCCCAGACATCCTTGGGGGTGCTTTATTGTGACAGTAAATGTGGCTTGGATATTGAAAACACACCCTGCAATTCGCATGGCAAGATCCGATGCTATCTGAATTGCTGTGCCAGCTGTATTCAGTGAAACAACATTATCTAAATACTCCTGTGACTTGGCTGTCTTCTTTTGAACAGAGCATTTGTCAAGATTGAAATCGTTGCTGTTCTTACAAGGATTGTTTAAAGCATTCATATTATGGTAAAAAATAATCCCTAAGGAATTTTTCAAAATCTAATGGGATCGAGTCAAATGTGATCTACTGAATATACAGGTTTATTTGATTTCTAGTTGATTCTTAAGAGTTCTTTTTGGATATTGTGTCATATTTATCAGAAATCTTCTAGTAGTTTTATATGACGTATTGTTGGTACTTACCCCCACATGGGAAGTATATGAGCTTTAAAATCAATCCAGAAGAGGTTTTATTGAAATTCCTACTGATGTTGTATAGCAGTTGTTGTCAACCAGGGGGCTCAAGATGACCTAAAAAGATTTAATAAAATAAGACAAAACAAGCATTAAAATAAGCCAAACCAACTACAAATCAAGATATTTCTTATATTAAATTACCCATCCCAATATATGAGGAAGCCTGGTTTAAAAATGTGATGACTAAACCTAGAAAAAACATGTAAATTAAAGAAATAACATTTTTCTAATTATGCCAAACTGATAGTTATGCCTATTTTAATAGGGTAGAATTTTTGAGTACAAAACATATATAAAATCCTATACAGTAGATCATAAATAAAAATAACAAAATCATGGGGCCTTTGAATATTGTTGTAGGGTCTTGCTGCCAAAAAGGTTGAGAACCACTTTATCCAGATAATCTTTGGAAACCATATGTGTTCTAAGATATCTAGGTTTCTATTTTGTGTTATGCTGTAAAAGCCTCGATGTACTTCAAGCAAAATCGAAGAATGAACTGGTGTGATGAAAATCAGGTTAAATGAAGTTCATTTTGGGAGTTCGACACAGCTTGCCAAAGTGAACTTTCCAGAAAAGTTTGTTCTGGCTGATAAACATTGAACAGTATACCGCTGCCCCGCCGGAACACGAAAGGACCCCCCATGCTTGGGACGGCCCTGGCTGCAAACTTTTTATATTTTTACCCCTAAATGAAGAACAAAAAGGAGCTTTTATATCAGGCCTTAATCTTAAAAGAAATCCCATTGGAAACCCTTAGATTTGGTTCCAAATTATGACAGAAATTTGAATTTTTTTTTATAATTATGATAGATTTTTTTTTTTTTTATGTATAAATGTATAAATATACTATTTAATGTATAAATATACATTTTATAAATATTATAATGTAAAATAGGAGCTGTGTTAGAATGTTTCGGTATTCAGATCACTTTCCTTTTGTACTGAGAATTGTTTCTAATAACAAAACTGCCCAATTGTACCTCTGCAGCTAAAGTTTTTCACTGACTCATTTGATAGAAATTAAATATGAGTTTTCCTACAGTACATGCAGTCCTTTTTGAACCATTAACATTGTGAAAACTGTTAGTGGAAGAAGAGAACAGTGGTTGGCCTGACAAACCAGGTTTATAGAACAATAAAACGCACTTGAACTCAACTGTGAAGCCTGACTAGAGAAGAGTTACAGCACAGCTTCAATTCATAAAATGACTTTCATTGAATGCTGGCTTACCAAAATGGACGTCACAAGGTTTATATGCTCTCCTTTTCGACACAATACAGGAATCCTACCAGCAGCCATTTCAGTGGAGTCATGCTGGTTGCTGTAAAATGGAGAACTACCATATATTGAGAGCTAATGGGAAACCAATTTTCTTTTTCTCGAGGGAACATATTTCACATGGTTCTGGTTCCACAAAATGCTTTGAAAATTGTTTTGAAAATAATAAGTACCAACAGCAGATATATATATATATATATATAATAAAAAGTTGGCCTAGAGAAAGTGAGGGATCAGTGGACATGCTCAGCGCCTTCATTCAAAACCATCAGACACTCCCTGACCCAGATTAAAAAAATCTCCCTGTGTAACACCTGATCTGAAATTCAATCCCATATTGAGTGCATGTGTAAGTGAAAATTGAGGTCATGCTATAATCTGTACCTCTGTCTCTTCCTGTCAAATCATAATCCAATCCATAACCTGCCACTGAAGCCATAAAAAAGTAAATGCATAATCCCACATAAGCCTGGTTTTCACAAAAAGCCCTGTAAACTACAGCTAATGCCTTGTGTGTTATAAAAATGAGCTTCATAAATGATATCCCAAATCAGGTTTGTACCACTTTTAGCCTAACCGTAAAAGAGGTTTAGCATGTGAATAGAATGGAACCTGAATTATAATCATGACACTTGATTTGTATTCAGTACCATACAACACAATCATAATCCTGATTGCGTTTTCTGCTCAAAGTGGATATTTTGCCTGCGCTTATCTCATAATCCAGAGGTAGAAAGGCAGGATGCGGCGCTATCAGAGAAAAAGAATAAAAAAGAAAAGAAAACAGAGCCAGCATGTGGTCTCTATGTGATTCCTCTGTAAAAATCAAAGAGCAAAAACGCAATGTCGATCACTTTCTGGAATATGTCTTAAAATTAATTGGTTTCACTGCCTTGGAAATTACTGCCTTTACTTTTCATCTTAATCACTGGCAACACATTCATATTCTTTCTAATATTCATTTTAGATATATTTTAGATGAATTTTAGAATATTCACAAATCCTGTGAAAACAAATAAATAAAAAGCAAGCATTACTGATAACCACCAGTGTTTGGGGAAAGTTGCCCCCCATATCAAAGTGTCTATTTGCACTATAAGTGCAAATAGCCGCTGCCTTACAATATTGCGTTACTTTCTCAAAAAGTAATTAATTGTGTTACTTGGCTACTTTTTATGGAAAGTAAAGAGTTACATTACTTCTGTGTTACTTTTTCTCACCTGGGCTGGGCTTGCTTACTTGATTTTAATAACGCACAAAACAAAAGTTCTATTTTTGCCAAATGTAAAGGCCCTTTTTCACACCAAAAGTGAAATGATTCAGCCTCAGGCTGAAGGAAATGCAAATTCACGGTTGTACAGTAGAGGGCGCAGTTCAAACAAACCTATGTGCTGCCAATTCTGGATTGCGGAAGAAAGGACACACGAAAAGTATACTCTAACTGCATCCGAAAACATGTCCGAAAACACATACTTCCCTACTATATAGTTGGCGAAAAACAGTACGTGACAAAAGAAGTATGTCCAAATTCACGGTACTAATAAAAGATTAGGCAAAAAGTACCCGGATTACCTACTTCTTCTGGCGACATTCTGAAGTGTGCATACGACGGACACGGGAGAGGATTTATGAAAGGCAGTGAAGCGACGTAACTGACGCTGGTAGGTCACATGATAATGTAGCGAATGTAGTACGTCCAGATGACATTCAACACACACATTCATACTATAGAATGTACTTATTTAGCGGTCGTGATCTCGTAAAGTAATTAGGCTACTTATTCAAAATAAGTACTCTTACCTAGGAGAGTATGCGATTTCGGGCACAGCCTCTTAGCCTACTTCACCAAATAAAAAAAAAAAAAGAAACACAAATGTGATGTTGATCTAAAGTCATTTTTACTTATTAGCATGGTTGAATTGTACCATCAAAGGTCAGCAAAGACAGTGGTTGATAAAGTGAGATTAAATACAAAAAGTATATTAGTGTTATTTAACATTTAAATTATTGCAGGTTTGCATAATATTCTTAGTTTGCATTTCACTGTTTTTATTCATTTTGAGGAATACTGAGTAAATACTGAGTACTGAGTAAATGCCTGCTCACACATAGTCTAGATAGAACTACAATAAGTATCATGTTTACACAGCGACACAACACTTCTGCACTTATTCACGATTTCTCTCAACATGGGGACAGCAGAGGTATCAGTGAATAAACAGGAAAACAAAGTAACTCAGATATTTTGTTGTAAATTTAACAGTAATGCATTACTTTTCTAGTAACTTGAAACGTAACTCATGTTACTTGTAATGCTTTTCCCCAAGTCTGATGACCACCATGTCTTTT
This sequence comes from Scardinius erythrophthalmus, assembly GCF_964197995.2. Classification (NCBI taxonomy): domain Eukaryota; kingdom Metazoa; phylum Chordata; class Actinopteri; order Cypriniformes; family Leuciscidae; genus Scardinius; species Scardinius erythrophthalmus. Next base: position 39,061,829 of record NC_138221.1, read on the forward strand.
GGACGCTGGTCCCTCCCATAGAATGCCGGTTTGTTGAAAATAAGCAATAACCAGCATAAACTAGCCTGGACCAGCATGGAAATCCATGTTAAGCTGGTCTTTTCAGACTTAGCTGATAGCATGATACATTAAGCTTGTGTAGATATTTCCGTTTCTTAAACAATGTGTTTTTGTCTTCAGTTTCAGCTGCATCTGTCCTTCCCAGTGTTTCTCCTGCTCCATGAGTCATCTAGTGTAGCCACATTAGCACCTTCACAGTCAAGTCCGACTCTTAGCACTGTCTGGAGCAGCTGTGTCAAATGTAAGTCTGTTCATTACAGTCCCTGTATCCCTGCCATTAACTGGTTCATGGTAATTCAGACACCCACAAGTGGCTATTACAAGACGACTGTACAATAACTTCAAACCAGCTAGCATGGAAATGAATGTGCTGCTATAAGACATCTAACCCAACAAACTTCAGACGCACCCCATCTGTTGGCCGAGTCGAAAATGAACGACTAGACTGTGACTGTATCCCAGTTTGCCACATATTTTTCCTGAACAGCATGCAATATTAGAAGTAGTGTGTCCTAAATCACTTAAATAAGTATATCAAAATTTTCTGGAATCTTCAAAGTGAGTATCTGTGCTTGCTTTTTAAAATTGTATTGACCACTTGCACCATGGAAAGGGGAGTTTGTGTCCTTTTTTTTTTTTTCAAGTGCTGAGGAATGCAAGGCTGAAGCTGCATCCACGTTTTTTAAATGCATGAATCCAAAAGTTGAATATTAGGCAAATAATATTAAGGTACTGTTTAAAGCTACACTATATAACTTTTGTCCATTAACTCTTGCAGAAGAGCATTTTCTTTCAGCTCTGTTGTTCTACGCAGATGAATGTGGTTTGATGAATATAGGACATTTTATCAGAGCAGATGGACAAATAAATAAAGTTTTTATTTTATATAAAGACAACAAACTTTCAGCTTCACCATACCCACAACCAGTGCTATACAGTTATTTCCTGTTAAATCCGTTCTGACAGCTCTAAAATATAAATTGTTATTATAGCTATATCAAAGTGTATTTGAGTAAACGTGTTTGAAAGATGGATTTCTTTGCACTGTTATTTAGTTTGAAATAGAAACCGTCTTTTACAATTTTATGTTGTATGTCCCAGTACTTGCTTACTGTCTTATTACATAATAAAGGACTATACAATACCAACCAAAAGTTTGGAATAATTAAGAATTTTCTTAAGAATAAAAAAGAAGTCTTTTATGCTCACCAAAGCTGCATTAAAATACAGTAAAAACAGTAATACTATGAAAAATTACATATAACTATTATTTAAATTAACTTTTTTATTTGAATATATTTTAAAATGTAGCCTTATTTATTCCTGTGATGCAAAGCTGAATTTTCAGTATTATTATTCCAGACTATTATTATTCCGGTATCACATGATCCTTCAGAAGTCATTCTAATATGGCATTAAACATAAGAAACTTAATTATTACAAACTTTTGACTGGTAGTGCATATATATGTATTTTCACCATCACTAACAATGTACTATAGTTTAGAAGTATTTAGAGATGCAGTGCAGAAAAAAAGAAAGAAAGTATAAATCAATTAACTTACACGCTCTAACAAGTCATTTTTAAAATTTGGTCAGCATAAATGGTTCAAATATGTAATTTGCTGTCGAATTAGTTCCTGATATGATGATCTTTAGAAAGCTCTCAGTATAAAATGGGACTTCTCAGTACACTTCCTGGCTAAGAAGGCATAAGTCATAAGATTGGGGCCGCAGTGTCTGGCATGTCATTAAACATTCAACACTGTCTCGATTAGAGGTCTCAAAGCGGGAAAAATTTGTAGTATGTTGGTATGATGTTCACGATCTGCTCCATCCCTTGAGAGTGCACCTCCGTGTAATCAGTATGTCTGTCACGCCTGAGACTCTCGCTCTGACATACTCACAATTTAAACCATTCACATGTCTTTTTCATGAGTTTAACCTTCAAGCAAAATAACTCCATTGCCAGTGTACATTTTTATTGGATGGTCCCTGGAGGAAAGTAACACATACACATCTAGTATTTGCTTGAGTGTGCTGACACTTGTACTAGATGAAACCGCTATTAGATACTGTGTAGTCCTGAATATGTGCATGTCAGAGAAAGAGTATGAATGCAATTTTGGCAATGTCCTTGACTAAGTGAGAAGCTCGCTACAAAGAACAATAATATTTCACCACAGCTTGGAAACACAAATAAAAATCACCTACTTTCCCAAGGGAAGGACTCTTAAGTGGCATGTTTACAATGAGATACCGTTTGAAACATAAACTAGATAGTCAGTGACAACAATGATAACAAAACTATAACAACAATGATAAATCAATGAGACAGACAGATTCTGAATTGTTACTGGCCAACAGTGTAATTTAGAAATGAGTTATTTCACTGCAGTTTGGAAAACTTGATTCTCATTGGTCAATTGTGGCACCCTGCTGTCAGATATTTCCTAATATTCACCATCGTCCATGGCAAACGTCTCTGGTGAACTCACTCTCTCAAAGCTTTTGGAAAGAAATGAATACTTTCATTCAGCAAGCATACATTAAATTGATCAAAAGTGACAGTAAAGACATTTATATTCTTTACAAAAGATTTCTATTTGAAATAAATGCTGTTTTTAACTTCCTATTCAAAGAATCCTGAAAAAAAAATGTTTTACAGTTTCCACAAGAATATTAAGCAGCGGAACTGTTTTCAGTATTGATAATAATAATAAATGTTTTTTGAGCATCAAATCAAAATTTGATTGATTTCTGAAGGATCATGTGACACTTACGATGCTGAAAAGTCAGCTTATATTTCACAATATTACTGTTTTTACTGAATCTTTGATTAAATAAATGCATTTTTCAAAAACATTTAAAAAACTCTTCCAGACCGCAAGCTTTTGAATGGCAGTGTAATTTTTGTTTAAAAATTAATTTCAAGTTAAATCGATATTTCATTTAAACATGTTTTTAGTGAGTTGCAGTGTAGTTAAACAAAATAACCAAGGTCAGAAAAACGTACGTTTCTGACATTGTGGTGTGTTTCCAGTTTGGGGGACAGGGAGCAAAGTGGGATTATAACGAAGGATAGAAGATGATTCCCAGTGATGAATTGGACGTCAGTTGGCACATCCTGGCCCGTTTAACTTTCAACGAGTTGATCCATCTCCTCTAGAGTTTTGGAAGCTGCTCAAAACAAAGTGCCAGAGAACTAGAGCAGAGTGAAAAATGTTCAGGAACTGTACTATTAGACACCAGAAACCCTCCAGCGGCTAGACCAAAATTAGAAGCCTCATTGTAACCAAGTCTACACCCTATTTTAATTCTCTATGGAGTTAATTAGGCCAGCATGGTTACAACACTACTACATAACGTTTCTACGGTACGCTCAGGTGGTTTTGTGAAAACAAGAGTGTGTGGGAAAATGGTAGCAGATAAATCCTCACGCATGAGAAATTCCTGTCATTTTATAGGCTACTTGAGGGAAAGTCAGGTTGTGGTATAACATTTTGGCTACACTTTATTTTAAGGTGATGTAGTTACATTGTACTTAAATATGTACTGAGTAATATTAATTAACTACATGTACTTACTATAGAGTTACTGGAACACAAATGAAAATATTTTTAATGAAATCTGAGAGATTTCTGGCCCTCCATAGACAGCTATGCAACTACGACTTTGACGATTCAAAAAGTTTATAGAGAAATCATAAAACTAATCCATATGAATGGAAGAGACACTATCGCTTTATGATGAACGATCGCAATATGATGAACAGATTGAATTTAGGCTTTTACTCACGTATAAACATTGATCAGCGAACATAAACAGAAGCTCAACCGTACTTGCTTGACGCATGAGAACAAACCTCATTGGTTCTTGCAGAAGCTCAAATGTGCTGCGTAACACACAACAAGAATGAACTTGCATTGGTTCTTGCAAGTTTACCCCAACTGACATGTGAGTTGATGAATGTTTATATGTGAATAAAAGACTAAATTCAATCTGTTCGTGATATAAAGCGATTTAAAGATTTTTTTTACTAAAGCGCTCAATTCATTTGCATTAGTTTTACGATCTCTTTATCTTTACTTGTGTTCCGAAGATGAACGAAAGTCTTACGGGTTTGGAATGACACGAGGGTGAGTAAATGATGACAGAATTTTCATTTTTGGGTGAACTGTCCCTTTAAGGGTTGCTATTTTGAAACCCCAGTAGAGTCAATTGATGAGCTGGAGATTGACCTGGATCTCCCATCATCACCATTGTGCCCTTGAGCAGCCTCAGGTTGCCACAGGAGGGCTGTCCTGTCCATGTAGTAAAAGTTGGCCTACTGCAAATCTAGTGACTTAATATTTTAAAATTATGGAAATAAGCTTTTCCTGCTGCATGCAATTAAAACCTAATAACATGACTACTGTCATTATATTCAGTAAAAATAATTGGGTGAGGGCTAATACCAACCCAGCAGGTTTTGTGTGAATGCATTAGCTAAGAATATGTCAGCTAAATTAGGAGGAAATCTGTACTGTGTCTGCTATCCAGACAGGGATCTACTGCCTAGAATTTTGATTGCAAATTGCATTTTTATCCTCACCGAGTCGCTGTAAATTGTAATGGATTTGGCCGATTATCCCACCATCCCTGTATGTTACCTCCTCATAGCAGCATATCACCGCAGTACAGTATCTCCAGAATGTCCTGCCGTTAACCAGTGAATCATCTGCTCTCTGCGGTAGCACATGAGGATATGAGCTGCATTTTTTATATAGCATGAGCTGTTGGTCGAGGTGTATGGGCTATATATTAAGTTATAATTTGTGTTTAATCATATTTATCTGTAAACAGAATTGTAACGCATGCAGCCAACATAAAATTATATAAAACTTAGTGTTTTGCCAAGAACACTGGACAGTGTTTATGTAATGTATGCTAGTCTGAAAACGTACTTAGTGCAGCAGCGCCATCTGCTGTCTTGAAGATTGTACATGTTGCATGTTTAATACCTTACATAAAATGGCCCGAGATCTAATTGATATTACTGAAATATGTGTCTTATTATAGACATCTTATTTGTCCCTGTGACAGCCCTAGGCTCTATAAAGAAAGGAAGAAGAAGAAGAAATAACCACGGCCCGGCCCGCTCTTGTGAGCCAATCATCCAACAAACGAACATGCTAGATGTAGAAATCGCTCACAGTTGCTCTAGGAATGTGATATAACAACGAGAATTATTACATTCAAACACATAGGCCTATGCTTTGTGACATAAAAAGTTAAACTCAAGTCTCAAAAAAGGGAAGCTAAAAGGGATAGTTCCTTCTAGAAAATTCTAGTATTTTCATTCAAATTTCATTTGACAGTGGGTGAACTGTCCCTTTAAGCAAAAGGTTTGGATCAATTTGAGGGCGAGTAAATGATGATAGAATTTCCATTTGTGGATGAACTATCCCTTTTTGAATCTATGCTATTCTAAATGATTTTAACATAATATAAATTGGGTGGGAAGGAGCCATAATATTACTTTATGCATTACATTTTCTTAATGAATAGGCCTAATGTCATTAAGTGAACTGCAGTTGCAAAATACAATCAGGTTTATTAAATCTTACAGTTAATCTTTCATGTAAGGATTTTGTCATTTGAAAAATGGATGTTCTGGTCACTGTGATGGCATTTTATGAACTGGATGAAGACATCAATCCACAATCTGACTTGTGAAGCAGCCGGGAATCAATCATACCTTGTTCGTTCGTTCGTTCGTTCGTTTGGCCAGAGCAGAACAGGCCCTGACTCAGCCTGGTTTCTCCCAAGTTGTTTTTTTCTCTCTCTATTTCTGTCACCAGTGGAGTTTGGGTTACATGCTAGTTGCCTCTGGCTTGTGTAGTTAGGGACACTTAATGTAAAGCAATATTATTGATTTGACTGCACTGATACTATTGGATGATAACTGAACTGGGCTTTAAGATGACATTACTATTTTGTGCAGGACTCTTTTAGCTATAGTTGAATTTAACTCAATCCATAATTGATTAACTTTAATCAGCTATTGAACAGAACTGAATCAACACTGAACAATGACTCTATTTTCTTTTTAGAACTGCTTTACAGCATCATTGCTTTTTGCATCATGGAATCAATATTTTCCTGTTTATCACTGTAAAGCTGCTTTGAAACAACCCATACACAAAAGAAATACATTTGAAATATATTTTCAAAATATATTTTTGGAATATATGCAAATATTTGAAATTGGCCCAATAAATATATTTTAGTTAAATATATGTAAAAAAAAAAGTCATATATGTTTTAACTTTTGCAAATTGTTTCATTTGAAATATAAAAAGTTAACATTTTCACAAACAACACATTTTCAATTTACTTTTTAGATAGACCACTTCAGCCATGGATGTGGACATGGGTGAGCAGTGCTCTACCACTTCCCCCGCCCACATTTTTCCTACTGGTCAGGGATCGAACCGGCAACCCTTTGGTTACAAGCCTGAAGCCCTAACCAGTAAGCCACGGCTGCCCTTTTACTGACTTTATTGGCCTAAAATGACAAAATTGGCCTATTTTTACAGAATTGAATAGAGTTATTTAATAGTGTGTGTATGCAGTGTTAGACACTGAGTTCTATCTATTGTTTAAGTGCACTTCACTGTTGGAGTGTCACTGTTATACTTGCATCATAAATATTGTGCATATTTTCAATATTTAAATGACTTCAGGAAAGATGTCAATAAAACAACAATAAACCTAATAATTGCACTTAGTGTTAGGTACGTGCCACCTAATATGGCCCAATAGTCCCAGGAAAGCAATATCTGTCATTTTACATTGCAGTCATTTAAATGTAAGTACAGTATTTTATTATAGCTGTGTGTCATAATACAGTAGTGAAATATGGTAGCCTACTGTTGTGTATAAGGGAAAAGGTAGAGGAATTACTATGATCAAAATACATTTTCGACCCTTCTTTAGCAAGCTAAACATTTTATGGCCATATATTTTGTCATATATTTTACATTACATGTTATAAATGTAAATATATTTCACACTTAACATCATATATTTTTGTTATATTTCAGAATATATTTCAAAATGATAAATATAAGTGAACAACAATGCAAATATATTTCAATGTATTTGGAATATATGCCACATATATTTTTGACACTTTAAAATATATTTCAATATTTTTTTTTTTCTGTATGGGAATCTGTTATGTATAAAGCGATATATAAACAAAGGTGACTTGACTTGACTGCAGTTTTAAAATAATACTGTCACACACCCCAAATAAAGATAACTTTACTAAAAAAAATCTAAAAGAAAAATGCAGGAAAGTTTACAAAGAAGAAAAAAAAAACATTTTATTTAGATATGTTTACATTCAGTTAGCTTTAGCCAAAAGGTCCAGTATCCATATTGCACTATGATTTTCTTTTCGGCAAATCCCTTTTACATGCATCCAGACATAATGACCCTCATCTAGTACCGTTCCTCAGTCTTGTCAGAATGTACGTTCATGTTTGTCTGTCAATACCATATAACAACACAAAATGTGGAGTCAGACTTTAAACCAGAAGAAACCCCACAGTGATTTTCACAGTGCTGCCAGTGCCAGCTTTATCACAACAAAACTAACATTTGGCATCTTGACCAAAGCGCCGTCAAAGAACATTTGGCAACATGAAGATAACACTCTCAGAGAACAAAAGAGGCAACACAACTTAGAACACACACATATATATATAACTCTTTACAGTGTCAAAGCTTGTTTCTTCATCTATTTGACTACATTCACAGGCACACAGCATTGCAGGTGGGCCAAAAGAAGCCTGCAGCAGAGGTCTGATTTATGGGAACTGCGGAGTTGCTACACAGTGTGGCAAAGGTGCTGCCTGATGAGATTGATGACAGGAACAGATATGTTTTTTTGGCTTGGACTATAGGGCACTAGTACCCCTGGGTGAAGTTGTAGCCAGTCTCTGAGTGGAAGATGGAGCTTGAAGCGGTGAAACTGTAGGCAGCATAGGCGACCACAGAGCCCAACATCAGTCCAGACATGTAGGACACAGTCATTATGTTCCCTGTGGGACAAAAACACGCAAACTAAATTTACTGCCTGCTGCATCTCTAGAGAGGAGGTTATAAATGCCTCTTTCTGAAGGTTTAGACTTGTCTACAAGCATCTGTTAATCTGCATTTATACTCCATGAATCTAAACGGAGTGATACATTTACCTGCCAGCTCCCTCTGCTCAGGTGCCACCTTGCCTGCAGCATGAATCATGGGAACACTGCCAAAGTAGCCATTAGTGATGCCCATGAAGAGAGAGAAGATGCAAGGCCATGTCGGGTGGCTGAAGATGGGCTTCTGAGCGGGATACACACACAGGATGAACAGAGGGATGAAAACTACTCGCACACAGGAGCAGAAGAGAAGACGAGTTCCGTTCCATTCATACGGGACGGCTGCCAAGATCTACACACACGGACAGACGAGATTAGACATCAAGTGATTTCAGGGAACGTTCAAAGCGACAAATACTCTGTTATGTCACCATGTCTCTGAACATACTTTGCCCACAAAGTCGGATATGTTGAAGATGGCCATGATCAGGATGGGCAGCCATTCCCCCATTGTGACGTTCCTGATCTCAGACTCCAGTCCAGGAAAAAGACACAACGTGATGAAGTACGTGACGGCAATAGACAGCATGTAAGTCCAGATCACCCGGGCAACCACATAGCGATGCAGGATCATGTCTGCAACAGAGGGGGGTCATTGCTCGATTAACCCAATAACATTAGGTGCTTTTGACAGGTTACACTACTGTTCAAAGGTTTGAGGTCAGTAAGATTTATTCAGCAAGGATGCATTAGATTAAAAGTGACAGTAAAGCCATTTATAATGTTTCAAATAAATGCTGTTCCTTTGAACTTTCTATCAAAAGTATCCTGAAAAAAACATTGATAATAAGAAATGTTTCTTGAGCAGCAAATCAGCATATTAGAATGATTTCTGAAGGATCATGTGACTAAAGACTGGAGTAATGAAAGACTTCAGCTTTACCATCACAAGGATAAATTATATTTTAAATATATATATTTACATAAATATATATATATTTTAAATTGTAGTAATATTTCTCAATATTACTGTTTTTACTGTCAAATGCAGCCATTGCGAGCATAAGAGACTTCTTTCAAAAAGTGACCAAAAATGTACCCAAACTTTTAAATGGTAGAATATATGCAAAGTTTAGCTTATTAGGAATGCACAATATATCATTAACAGTAACATACAAGTTATCTGAAAATATTAAATACATATATTCACATTTACATATTTACACATTTACAGTTTATATTTTTACATTAAAAAAACTTAACCAATATAGATCTTCTAATGACTTCAAATTGTACATTATAATGTTGCTGTGCCTTAATTATTTTGTAGTATTTAAAAAATGCATTTTAGTGTTTTATTTTTATTTTTTATTTATTTAGACAAAATAATATAGGTTTTTGATATCAACCACTCAGTTATTGGCCATGACATGAAAATAATTTATAATAATCAGGCTACAATTGGAATATTGATGCATCCTCAAATCATACATTCTTTGTAACATGCATGAGGAGTAATACAGTGCTATGCATAAGTTTAGACACCCATGCTAAAGTTGACTAAAAAGAGGAATAAAAAATCATCTTTTGGAAATTGAACTTAATGCCTTAATTAAAAAAAATAAGGACACCAATTTTCTTTGTGAATGAATAATGTACCATACCAATCTTCACCATACCTAGAGATTGGCATGGAGTATTTTCCATAAGATCATCTCTCAATGCAAATCAAACCAGCTATTAGGCTAACTGAAATAAAACCATGCCAAACTCTAGGTATGGTGAAGGCTATGTGATGATGTGGGGCTATTTTAATTCCAAAGGCCAAGGGAACTTTATTAGGATGCATAGTATCCTGGATCCATGAAGTTACTGGCCTTTAAAAATAAAAATCTGCCTGCCTCTATGGGAATTTAACATAGGGGTGTCCAAACTTATGCACCCTGTATTTCAAGGAAGAACATTTATTTATTTACGATACATTATTCATTCACAAAGAAAATTGGTGTCCTTAAAGGTTGGATTTTTCCTAATTTTTTTAATTAAGGCATTAAGTTTAATTTCCAAAAGATGATTTTTTATTCCTCTTTTTAGTCAACTTTAGCATGGGTGTGTAAACTTATGCATAGCACTGTATGTAAAATAAAGTATTGTAAGTTAGATCACACCTTTGATGCCTGGCCAGCTCCGTTTAATCTTTGGTTTGGGAACGTCAAATCTTACGTAAGTGTTTCCTCCAGCAAAATCTGTGCATCCGTCTTCAGCTGGGGTGGAGCCCACTGCACCATTGCCCTTGAAAACAGACAGGACATCTGAACAATTCATACTGAATACATTATATCTGCATACATATGACTAATGCATGACATATCAATAATTGTTTTTAGTTCAGTATGGCAACCTTGCATTCACTTATACATGTAGCAAAATCTAACACATCAAGCAGGTTACTGCAACTTTGTAAGCGCGTGCACTGAATTCAGATCTTGTAATTCTTCTCTTGATGAACTTGCAGAAATGTAGAGGCTTTGTGAGAAGGGCCATTACTTGATTAAGGGTCTGGCTGAGCTAGTAAAACCACTCTCCTTAATTTGCTGAGAATAAAACAAGAGCGTTCGGGTCCCATGGCAGCACACACAGGGAACTGCTCAGCAGAAATACCCCGAGTAGCTACACCTTTAAGCTCCAGTTCACCAGATCGAATAATAATAAAAAATAACATTAATGTAAGAAATAATTAATAATAGGAATAAAAATAGGAATCCATTAGAATATATTTTGATTCTTAGAACATATTTATGGAGAATTTAGGATAAATTTCCAATTATGATAGAAATCCCACTAGCAATCATTTAGGATATCTAAACAAGGAATTTCTGGATGAAGATGAAGAAATCTTGAGGGGAGAAACAGCTGAGTGCTCAGTCACCCACAGGAAAAACATGAGGTTACTCTGAAGTGCTTTCATATATTACTCTGCCTGGACCGCCTGCACCTGAGTGAGCAGTGAGCACTTAAATCATACTCTCCCTGTGTCCTTCTCAGTCTCAGAGAGCACTGACCGGCACAAATAGAATGAAGTTATGTGGGATTTTACAGAAAACACTGCTGAGTATGCATTACTAAAACAGTCTTTTCAGAGTCCAGCTAAGTTAAATAGATTTACGAACTACCTTTCAATTAACTTACCAGCAGATCATGAATTTATTTATTTCTAAACCCCTCTGTCCTACTCACCCTGCTTCGAGCGGACTCAAACCGGCATCTCCTGCATGGGAAGCGGGCACGCTAACAAGGATGCTAAAGACCTAGCGGCAGTCGCTCTTGAGATCAGGGGAGTGAGGTTTACCTGCACAGCTCTCACTAGCTGGCCTCCGTTTACAAAGAGAGAAGGTTTGTTGTTTAATTTACACAGAATTTTTGGGGACTTTCGCCTGCTAAAACTGACCTCAGATGTTGGACTGGGCAGCAGTAATTGTGACAAAAACACTTAAAGCAAAAGTATGAGAAAGCTAGAGCACATTGTGGACACACTCAAACCACATGACTGGGTTAAAGGCCCATTCATTCACAACAAGAACGATAACTATAAAGATAACTATATCAATGACTATATTAGTGTCCACACCAGCTGACGATAATGTTCTGTTTGTTGTCTGCTATTGTCGTGCTTTAAATGCTCAAGCTCTTTAAATCAGCATGGATTCTGATTGGCTGTCAATGTTTTTATCATTCATCAGCTGGAAAAAAATCATTCTGAAAGTGATTCCAACGATATTGTTATCGTTATAGTTGTGATGTGAACGGGCCTTGATGACTACAGGCACATTCACTTTTTACTTTCTAATAAACGTTTTCATTTAGCTAAGTTTCTATTTTGGATCCTGTCGGATTTATATTTAATTGTTTTACCCTTGTTCCACACTTTTAGTCTTAGAATAGTTAGTGCACTTGCTTTAAATGAAAATTCAGTATAAAGCTATCTATATAAATATCTACATATTATTTATGTAATGTATTATATATATTTTTACATGTATATATTAGCAAATTGCATTTTGTATATTTTTTTGTATATATTGTTAGATTATGATGTATTGATGTTTTATATAGCTAATATGTACAAATTGTATTTTTAATGTTTTCATTTTATAATTAATTTATTAATATATTTATATCAATACATATCAATACAAAATATATGTTCATATTAATGTATGTTTATAATGTGCATCATTGCCAGTCAAGCTGTAATTTTGTGAAATTATGCAAAAAGATAGAAAATTCATAAAAAGTTAGCCTTAAAGGGGTGGTAAAACACCTTTTTTCTAAGGCTTGATCGTGTTTGTGGGGTGCACTGTAACATGTGTTCATGCTTCGTTTTTTAAAATTCGCATTATTTTTCACATATTTAACCATTATTCCACACTGCTCTGTCCCTCCTTGTAAAAACGGTCGGATGATTTCCTGGTTCTAAGAAGCCCCGCCCTCAAAAATACGCAATGGGCTCAGATTGGTTTGCTGGACCACTGTGTTGTGATTCGCTAACCGCCAAGTGCACGTTGTTTCGGAAACGCCCCTTACCCTCACCGGTAGTTTGTGCTTCAGTAAACAACGGCGTTAATATTCCCATACCAGTTTGAGCCCGAATCAGACCCAGAGAATGTTAGTGGAGAGGATCGAGCAGAACCTGTTCAAGAACGGCTGTTAAAGGACGTTTCAGAAAGGTATGTTTTTTTTTTAAGACTGCAGATCTATTGTGATCGCTATATGACACTGTTACTTTTGTATATTTAAAACGATTGTAGCTAAATATCTGTCGCCGGAACTATTAACCCAATACGAACACTAAACATCGGCTTTATAACAGTAGCCAAATCAAACACAAACCATGTTTAGCATGCCTGTAGATAAACAATACATAAAAGCTATAATCAAAGAATAACTTACACTGATCACATAAACGACAACAACCACGAACATTCAAAGTTCGCTGCGCTGGTGATATTAAACAGAAGTTTGTATGTGTTTGTCGGATAAGTATGAATTAACGTTAGCATTTAACAAACTGGTTTGTGGAGACAAACAGCGTTGTCCTTCGTTTACTTGCTCGCTACGATGTACAATTAACAATACAAACTATTACAGGAAAACTCATCAACGAAAAAATAATACTTACATGTTGTGGCTCGTAAACAACAGCTTCTGTTTTTAAAGTTGGAACTGCTCGATCTTTCAGGACAAGCCGTTGTGTGAATCCTGCATTGTAACTCGTGTAGATTGAGGAAGCTTTCCTCCAGAAAATGTGCAGCACAGAGAGCGACATTTGGATTATAATTATGAGGGACCGAGTTAAAAATAAATTGTAACCGTCCTTAGGAAGACTGAACAAAGTGGACCTGCAATCTGGGTGAAAATAACAGCGTTTCGACGGCATAGCGGCAACGGCACTCTACTACCACAACAACTCTTCTCCAAAGCAACATAAAATGGCATCGCCCCCTCTATGTATTGTGTTCCCAGAGGAGAGGTTTATGTAAATGTTGGGCTTAGTGATGTCAGCAAGCCCACAGGAATGTCGTGTAGTCCCTATTGGCCGTTTCTGTAGTTCTTAGAAATTGAATTCTTTAAAAGCAAATATCTCCCTTTGCTTTAAACTTTGAACGTTGTAACTTTGCAGATGTTGTTTATGCTCAAACAGCAACATTACACACTAACTAAAGTTAGAAAAGTGAAATCGTGTTTTACCACCCCTTTAAAGAAATCAAAGGAGTCTGAGACTATTCCATTTTTTTTTAAAATCTCATGTCCACCACAAACTGAAAAAAATAAAATAAAATTGAGATGTGGTGAAAATGCCATTTGCTAGTTCAGAACAACAACAGATTGGAGAAAGGCCACAAACAGGTTCATCTTAATATGTCCTTCTCACATTTGACATGCAAAACTTACAAATCTTACTTCTTCTGCAATTACATCATGGTGGACCTGGTACTGGGTTCCATGGTGTGAGTGGTCTTTGGCATGGGACAGGCCCTGTCGTGCCAGACTCGTGTAGTATTTGACAAAACGTGTCCGTCGCACCAGCATGTGCAGGACAAAACAAACCAGCACCATACAGATGGAAATGACGAAGAATATGATGGTGTTCTCCCTTTCGTTTTTGATCAGTAGTTTTGTGAAGATTCGGCTGAGTGAAATGATTACTCCTGCCGTGCCTACACACACACACACACACACACACACACACACACACACACACACAAAAACCAGCAATGAGAATCTTGTTTTTGCAGTTTGCCCAAACATCATGGTTTTTCATAACCACATCTGATGACAAAAAGCCTCTTACTCTCTCCGGTCATCACGCCCTGTGTGTAGCGCTTGGGAAGCATCCCCATGTATCCATAGAAACTGGACTGCTGCACTGGAGACACAACAGCATAAACGACTGTTATGTCAGGAGATGGTTGAGAACACAATGTTCTGAGCCTAACTCAACCCAACATGATTCTGCGGAAAGGAAAATATGACTAAATACCTGTACATCCAAATGCCACAGTCCCCATAGACATCAGATTGACGACATATGCCTGTTTTGTGGTGAACTTCTCCAGCCACACATCAAAAATAGTGACAAAAAACAGAGGTCCAAGTGCAAAGAGGTAACCTGCGAGAGATGAACTCACATATAAACAAATCATAGCACAGCTCAAAATCGAACTATGTTTGCAAGTAATATCATTGAATATTTAATTATAGTAGATGTTTTAACAGGCCTGATTTGTTTTTGGAGGGCTCTTAAAGGGATAGTTTACCCAAAAATCACTGACTCACCCTAACGTTCCAAACTTGTATGACTTTCTTCTGTGGGACACAAAAATGCATTTTGAAAAATGTCTTAGTGTTTTTGTCCATGTAATGAAAGTTAATGGGGTCCAAAACAAAAACTGGACTCCACTGACTTAAGGCCCATTCACACCAAGGACGATAACTATAAAGATAACGATAAAGATATAATTCTAAAAATCGTTCTCCATATTAAAAAATAACAGAGTTCACACCACAACTATAACGATAAAGATATGAGGAACGATATCGTTAGGATCACTTTCAGAACGATTTTTTTTTCAGCTGTCGAACGATAAAACACTGACAGCCAATCAGAATCCATTCTAATTTAAAGGTCTCGCGCATTTAAAATGGATCTGGATCATCCGGGCGCGCGTGCTTAGAATAAAAAGACCGTTATCGGTCGTTGGTGTGGACGCATATATAGTTATCTTTATCGTTATCTTTATAGTTATCGTGCTTGGTGTGAACGGGCCTTTACACTGCACACTCTTAGAAGAAAATGTTCTATATAGAACCTTTAAAGGATTCTGTCAGGTGCTTTATACTATATATAGAACCTTTTATGGGCTCCCATCATGGGGTAATTTTATGAATTTAGCTTTAATTAATTAATTTTGTTTTAATTGATTTTTATTTTAAACTAAACTTAACAGATCGTAAACATACTTGATCACTTTATAAAAGTAATGTAATAGTTAAGGACATTTCACCTTTATATAGAACCTTTTAGCAAAAGAATCAAGAATCCAAAAAGTCAAGAATCCAAAGTCAACCTTTTTTTCTAAGAGCCTACAGACAAAAAACACTGAGACATTTTTGTGTGTTCCACAGAAGAAGAAAAAAATGCATAGGGGCCATTCACACAGAGACGCGGGACAGCTGAGTAAAAAATGCACGGCCTAGAGATGCGTTTTTTAAAAGTTAAACTTATTTTAACTTGAGTGCCGCATTTTTAGAATGCGGAACGCTGCAAAAGATGCGAGCGCAATGGTTAAAGACTAGCACGTGTTTACATTGAAAAACAGTGGAAAACTAGCGCGGTGGAATGGAAAAAAACACGTTCTGTATGGGCAGTTGTTCTGATGATTTGCGCTACCCGCTACCTCCCATTAAAACAGTAGGGTGTTTTTCGCTATCGAATTCTGCTACCTCTCAGATTGTACTGCCAGAATCATATTCATGTGGTTTGAGGCTTTATTAACACCCATACCTACCCCTACCATAAACCTACCCTTAAAACAATGCAAATAGTGTTGGCAGCACAATCTGATAGGTAGCATTATTCGGCCCCTTACAGGTTTGAAACCACATGAGGGTAAGTAAGTTCATTTTTAGGTGAACTATTTCTTTAAAAGCATGAAATTATTCCCTGTTTGCTCCCATTCTTGATGGTCACTAGTGAAGGGTTTGTGGCAGTGTGTGTTTTTGTGGTGTCATCGACCACTTTCCCTTTGTTTTTCTCCTGTTTCCATTATATGTGATCCATCTTCTTAGTGTGCATTTCTCTGTGTTTTGCAAGCGTTATTCTTCAGGTTCGGATGAGTGATGCAGCTTTCCCCTCAGGCCAGCAGCTGTCTCAGGTCAATCAGCGGCCTCCTCCCCCATCCCTTTGTTCTCTAGATAAACAGACTCACCCACAGTGATCCTGGTGTGCAGGCTCAGCATCTCCACCAGGACATTGTTTAGGATCACGGCCACTAGGGCCACTAGAATATATGTTAAACCCATGTCAAACACGATAGATGTTCCTGAAGGACACAGAAGACAAAGAGGAAATGACTTCCAAATTGAATGCACAAACCACAAAGAGAAGATTCATGCAATTTCAGATATCAGATCTGAAATATTAACATAATCAGATGTTTGAGCCTTTTTGGATTTGTTTTAAAAGAAAAATCATAGTCATAACAAGTTAACAGTTATTGTAAGATTAAAATGTTAACAAAAAGAGCCGTTGAAGAAATCACCCATTCACAACCTGAGTTGCAAGTTGCACCTTCTGCTGATCATTTGATTTATATTTAAAATTCATAAAAATTCACAAATCTTCTGATTCATATTATGTTTACAGTCTACACTACTGTTCAAACGTTTGGGGTCGGTATGATTTTTGCTCTCAAAGGCTGCATTTAATTGATCAAAATTACAGTAAAAAACAGTAATATTGTGAAAAAATATTATCATTTAAAATAACTTTTCTCTATTTTAATACATTTGTTATTAATGTCACTGCTGAAAACGGTTGTGCTGCTTATTATTTCTGTGAAAAGGAAGCAGTGATGCATTATTTCAGGATTCTGTTGAAAGGAAAAAAAACAGCATTTATTTGTGACATTATAAATATCTTTACTGTTTTTTTGTTCAATTTAATTGCTGAATAAAATATTAATTTCTTTAAAAAAAAATCATACTGACCCCAAACTTTTTATATATATTATACACATCTTATTATATACTATGTACTGTATATTTACATTTTGTTTAGCATTTTTGTTCATGTCTTTACTTTGTTTAGAGCATAAGAAACAAATGGATTTTTAAATATATTTTATTCAAATGTTATGCTATACCTCTGTAGTGGGCACCAGGACTGTAGAGGACAATAAAATGACATGTATAGGCAAAAACAATAGGATTTTTTTTTTTTTTTTCATTCACCAATACATTTTTAGGTTTTCAGGATTTTTTTAAACCAAATTTTGTATAAAGATGATTCTCAACTATGTTATGAAAGATGTAAGGGAATTAATTGATATACCATTTTACTTTATGCAATACTGTATGTGGGTAAAATGGCCATACATGGGTAGACCCATTCAAAGCCCATGTATTTATACACTGTATCTAATTTGCATATTAATATGTTCTTGGGGCAACATGTGATGAAAAAAGAAATGTAGTAATGGGAGTAAAAACTTTTTCATAATAATATCTAATATTTCATAATGAATACTGACATATAATTATTATTTCGCTATTCTCTTGTTGTGTCTCCCAATATGCCTGATAAACATGCTTAAAGTCCTGGTGTCCACTACAGTATACTGCCCTGTTTTGTAACAGAAAGTCATATTTTGATTAGAAACCTCATAACATTTTCCTGAGATGTTGATTTATGGCAAGCAATAAGAAAATTAGTCCGATTTAAATGATAATTACAAAATATCATCATATTTCCATAAGAGTGCTAAATGTGATCACCAAATTAATGTCAGTCATTTTTAAAGACCAAGTAAAAGTTGTTGTCATGGTAAAACCTCCAAACATTTGGTATCTTTACAGGACATTCAGACTGTGGCATGTATGGCGTCACTAAAACATAATGTCTACAGTGGACAAAAGAGTATTCCTGGGTCCCAGGAGGATATATATATATGTTACCGGCAAAGTGTGAAATCCCGGCATTCTATAGAATGCCTAGGTAATGTATAGAATTAGGTAATGTATTTTTTGCAAAAAACATCAGGAATTCTATACATTGCCTAGGCATTCTATACAATACCGGGATTTCACACTTTGCCGGTAAAATATACAAATCACAAAAATTAACATAAATCAAATGAATTAATTAATTTCACAGTTTTGGTAAGTTATGAGGCATAAATATAATGGAGTACCTTGAAATTTATGATGCAGGTAGTCAACGTCTGTAATGAAGCTATTGTAAGGCAGCAGGAAGCCCACTCCAGCCAGGAGCATGGCAAAATAGATCCCATGGTAACGGTCGTCTGGAATAGGTTCTTCAAACACTATGCGCAGAAATCACACACATTTGTATGCACAAACAACAAGTCAGAGTTAGAAACACTGTCCCATCTATGTTTTATTTGTGTGTGACATTTCAAAATAAATGCATTTTAAATATTTGGCTCCCAGCCTAGTCTGCAGTCTCTTTGAAGTATATTTATGCATATGTATGAGACATTTGACATTTTGCGCTCTCTCTCTCTCTCTCTCTCTCTCTCTCTCTCTCTCTCTCTCTCTCTCTCTCTCTCTCTCTCTCTCTCTCTGTCTCTCTCTCTCTCTCTCTCTCTCTGTCTCTCTCTCTCACTCTCTCTCTCTCTCTCTCTCTCTCTCTCTCTCTGTCTCTCTCTCTCTCTGTCTCTCTCTCTCACTCTCTCTCTCTCTCTCTCTCTCTCTCTCTCTCTCTCTCTCTCTCTCTCTCTCTCTCTCTCTCTCTCTCTGTCTCTCTCTCTCTCTGTCTCTCTCTCTCACTCTCTCTCTCTCTCTCTCTCTCTGGACGAGGAACTGATTGATGGAAGCACTTTTGTGCCTCTTGCTGTCTTTAGTGCATATGGTATCAAATGTAAAATATAACTTATTATACGTTTAGCTTTTACCAAGGATCATGGAGTAACCCCTTTCCTGATCCCTTGATTTAATAAGCATGACCTTTGTAGCCAGGCAACATGAGGGGACAACAGACTCTCCACCTAACATGATTAGACCTAGCATACATGCCAAGTGATGTAACCTTTCCAACCAAGGTGAGTCTTCATCCTTGCCCAACCAAATATGAAATAGTGACTCAGGTGACAATTTTCCATTGAGGCACATCATATGCAGCAGAGACTCACCAGGTTCTGAAAGGGCCAGCACTCCTTTATCAGAGATGTCTTTCACCTGGCAGTCCTCTTCCTCCAGCTGATAGCTTTCGAAACTGAAGCTCATCACCACATTGCCCTCGGGGGTCTGGCCAGGGGTGGCCTGTTTACGTCTCTCTACTCCTTTTGAGCCCATGGTCCCCGAGATGTCTTTCAAAAAGGCCTTTTTTTAACAGTGCAAGAAATATGATCTGTAAGAGGATGAGAATTATTCATGTGCCGGCAACTTACAAAACAGATTAGATGCAACACATTACATGCAAAACTATCAATATCTCGATTTTTAAAATTGACTTTACCTCAAAATGTAAAGTAGCTAAGATATTTCATTTTAAAGTATTTTAATAATACAACACCCCATGTAACAATCACATGAGATGTTGACATTATAAACAATCCTTAAAGATAGTTACATGTATTTTGTGTTTTTATTTTGCACGTATTCCTGGTGTAAATAAAGTTCAATACACACATTATAGGCAATATTATAGGCATTTTCAGTTGAGATGAAAGGGGCTTGTGATGTCAAATTGGCTCTAGCGACTGAACAGTGAAGTGTAATAAAAGCATGTGAAGAGCAGCCTCAAGCCACTTTCTGTTAAGTCGACCATGCTATGCGACATTTCACTTTTAGCTATATGTTGTATTGTGCAAGTGTCCAAGTAACATCCTCTTTATATCTGTTTGCATATGCATGTGTGTATATCATTACTGATGAATTGTCAAGGATATTGCATCCCTATGTGTTCTATTTTAGGAAGGGACAGTAGGCTATCTCAAAAAATCTATTCTGTTAATGCAAATCAGGCACTTCCAGCGAGCAGAGCCTGGGCCAAGATGCCACTGTTGGACGTGCTCCTGAAATCTTCCTCATCTTGGAAATATGCCAGTGCATCCTTTGAAGGAGGCTTGGGCTTGCAATGCATGACTGGATCAAAAGAAAAGCAATCTTTGATATCAGTGTTACGTCACTGACTAGAGAGCGGTTAGGCTCATTTTGTGCCTTATCCGACTGTGTTGCATTGAGTGAGTGATGAACAAAACAAATGGAATTGCTCATTGTCAATAATTTACACAGTACGAGTTTATAAACACAAATACGTACATCACATCCACCAAGCTGTCATGTAGCATATAGTATCATAGTGGTTCATGCTGTTTAACTATGAGATACTGTAGCCTATGTCAACAGTGCTGAAACATGCAAATAAAAAGCACAGAGCAACACCTGTTCCTGGACGAACTGTCAAGGTCTGTCGAGACTCATTTTACTCCGCTTATTTTCTAAAGGCTAGACGATAATGATAAGCACAAACAAGGAAATTAATATCAAGAAATGTATAAAAGCTTTCCAAAATAATATAGAAAATGTGCTGATGAACGCAGACGAATGATGTAAGAGGTACAACCAAAGGACCTGATGCTCGCGTGCTTTGTTGTGATAGATAGCCTAGTGTTGTTGTGTGTTTAGCACAAGTTAAATCTCTGACATTTGTGTGAAAATTTTTGATGAAAAAACAATAAGTCTAAATCCAAACGAAGTATGAAAACTTACATATGAAAAATGAACTGATCGTGCACTTAGTAGTGCACTATAATTAGCAGTATGGCAAAAACAGCAGTCAACGCGCCTTTCAGTGAGCACTAATTTAATCACTTTCTTCTTTTCAAAACATACCATCCCTGCGAGAAAATCTCAAATCATTTTCTGCTATCTTTCTTTCGGGTGCTTTGTTGCTCTCACGGGACTTGTTATAGTCACACAATCAAATCGCAGCGTATATTTTCCATTATTCATCTAGCAGCGCTCATGCATCATTTAGAGACAAAAGCGATACAGTTATCAGAAAGACAACAGGTTAAATCTTACCCCCGAACAATTAAATGTCTCTTTACTCCCTTATTCGCATGTTATTCGGTGTAACCACATCCCTTCTTTACATATAAAGTATTTTCATCATACGTGCGGTGATGTTTCGGTTCTCCGGTGTAAATATCCTCCTTGACAGAGCCGCTATCATTCTCCCTCCCACACAGCGCTGTTGTATCGGTCTACAAGCCTCCAGCTGTCTGCCTAGGAAACCAGCTTTCATTATCGCTTTATTAAAGGAAACCTGCTTTAGTGCACTTCATGATTCTCAGAGCACTTATTAATGCAATTAAAAATACATGCAAAACTAATCAATGATTATCATGCAGTTTCACAATTTTAATATTTTCAATATAAACAAATAATTAGAATATATATGCCTATATATGGAATGCTTAATTCTGATTGGTCGGTTGAGGTTTTCATAATTTCTGAATAGATAAAAATTCAAGTCCTTGTAATAATAATATACTGGTTGGATAGTTTGGGATCAGTACGATTTAATTTTTTCCTCCTAATGCTTAAAAAAAAAAAAAAAAAAAAAACTACACACTTTTTGCATTGCTGGGTCTGTTTGGACCCGGTGGAATATAAGCTTATAAAACAGTCATAAATTAATATTTTTGGACTAAAACCATATTGTATGTATCTAATCAGTAACTTATCATTAATGACTGAATGCACAATGGTTTTGAATGTTTTTACCATTACTTCATTTACCCCCTTTTTATTAATTGAAAAATCAAGAAATTCTTTGAAATGTAAAATGTCACAGAGCTACGACAAAAACAAGTGTGATGCAGGGATATATATGTATTATATATATATATATATATATATATATATATATATATATATATATATATATATATATATATATATATATATATATATATAACATATATATTTAAATAGAATTAAATTAATTTGAATCTTATCATTCATGACTGCTCAAAATAGTCTAAATTTGTCAAACTTGCATATTCTTTTCCTAACAAAACAACATCACCAAAACAACAACAATATTACTCTGAAATGTTTTCAAACAAAATATGTTCTTTTTACTTAAACATTTACTTTTGTATGAAAACATTATGATAAACAGCTTGAATCTTCTTTAATTCTGCAATGATTCATCAATAGGTGACAGCAAAGTGAAATGTGGACTTTTTCTTTTCCCTCTTTCCTTAAAATAGGTTGGTCTACTTTAAGTACTTTTGCTCTATAAACACATTAAGACATTAATTTGTTTATATTTTTTTTTATTTTAATCTCAGAATTATTGTGTGTGTATGCACTAGCATGTTTATAAACAAAATGCAGCCCAAAGGCATTAGCTTAAATGGTTATATCTCTTTTATATATATATATATATATATATATATATATATATAAAAATGACAATACACTTACAAAATGTCATCTTTGTAGGCTATTAAAAATGATGTAGTCTACCTCTTCCAGTTCAAAATGAACCTGAATGCAATAGAAGTGTTAAAAAGGAAATTAATAGCCTACTTTTAGCTTAATACTTCTAAGGATGTTGATCAAACGTGCTAAGGACTTTTAAATTGTTACAAATCTATTTTTGTTTTGAACTTTAGTTTCATCAAAGAAAATACATGGTTAAAACAAGAAGCAGCCCAACTGTTTTCAACGTTGATAATAATCAGAAATGTTTCTTGAGCATCAAATCATCATATTAGAATGATTTCGATCATAACACTGAAGACTGCAGTAATGATGCTGAAAATTCAGCTTTGTGTCTCAGTATGTTATTTGGTCTATAACATTAATACATTTGCATTTGGCAGATGCTATTATCCAAAGCAACTTACATTGCATTTCAAGGTACACATTTACATTCCCTGGGAATCAAACCCATGACCTTGGCATTGCAACCACCAGCGCTCTACTGTTTGAGCTACAGGAAGGCTACATTAGCTACATTAGCCTCGACATTAGCCTCTGTAGAAAAAAAAAATCAAAACAGTCCACATTTTGGAAAAATATAATATATTGCAACAGATTGGAACAAGTGGGACCCATGCATACTGAATACATTTGCAAAAGTATTAATTTTGTCATTATTAAAAGTGACATATTTTGGATAATCAATGTGTACAATACATGGTTGGGCAGCATTCAGCCTTGAACTGGATTTTGCATCAGATGTCCAGACAACATAATTGGGTAAGATCAAAGCTCAACAGTGAATCTCAATGAGGAAGGCGCATGAGATTGCTTTATTTGCCTTTCGGAGGAATCAATGGACACCTTTTAATTTCGAATAGTGGGAAGGTCTAGATACCACATGTATAATACACAATGCCGATGTTATATATCTGTCATCTCTTATAGAGTGAGAAGGCAGCAAAAACAAGGTGAAAATGCAGTGTTCACCTGTCAAATGACCTGCCAAAGCAACAATGCCCTATAAAGGGGAAATTAACTTTCTGTTCCATATTTATGACAAATATATCACACACTCATTCTGACTGTAACCATGTAAAAGAAAATGTCAGCTGAAAACTTTCTCTTTCAGCTATTAATTCAATCAATATTATTGAGGAAGGTTGCAAAATTCAGACACATGCAGGATGCTTTATTATTTACCATTTAGCAATGAAATAATATGCTTTGTATATGGCTGAGCCCAGCAACATTAGTTAAATGAGTCCGTTCTTAGCCTGGATGTTCTGTTTCCCAGTGGGAATCTAATTTCCTAGCCAATGTCATTTCCCCAGAATGCTTCTGTGCGTGTGTATGTATTCACAAAGCTGACTGGGCTGTTTCATTACATCCTCTGTCACCTGCTCTGTGAGAGTACAAAATGGCTGAAAGGCATTTGCCCAAAAGGCATTTTCTACTATTTGAGTAAAATGATAATAGCATTGTTTGCTGTATTTGTCTTTTACCATGTGCAACTTTACAGAATGCATATTATCTAATGTCTGTTTTATATATTATTTTTTATTAAGACATAAAATCCCGGACATAACGCATCAAATCGTAGGCTATTAAAACAAGGTATTCTGAGTCTCATATTCACCCAGTGAATTATTGGCATAACGATAATATATTGTTCATAATTCCTGACATAAATTTGTAATTTCATTTATTTAGCTGTGCACTCTTTTTCCCATTACAAAAAAGTCCAAAACAACCATATCAGCCAGCGCACCCTCAACAAAAACTTACAGACTGCCTCTTTAAAGTCACCATGTACAATTTTTTTATAGAATATTGCAGTATTTATTATAAATTATTCATTTCTGCACATCATATATATATATTTTTTAATACATGTGGCTTCATATACTTTAATCAAAATAACTTCCCCTCCCTCTTGTGTTGACATCTCTTCTCTGATGATGTGTTTACTGGCATGGGGGCGGGACAATCTGTCACTCACATGAGATCGACCAATTGCAAACCACAATGATCCAATCAAAGTCCTGCTGACAAACAGCTTCTTGAACAAAATAAAAAAAAATGCATTTTTTTTTATTTTGTTCAAGAAGCTGTTTGTCACGGGTGATTGCAGGAAGGCAGACGGAGACGAAGATTTCCACAAACTAAGGTTTAATGTAAATCACAAGACAGCAGAACAGATAGCAAACTAGCAACACACAGTAAAATGTAACAGTCTGTAAAGACTGACAGAACAGACGGAACTTAAATACAAACACAGATTACACTGATTAACAGAACACAGGTGATACAGATGATGAAGATTAACTAAACACAGGTGATACATCTGAACTAAATGACAGTAACCAAAGAAACGAAGGAGTGGTGAGAAAAGAAAGGAAAACAGGAACCAATCAAAACACTTGACACTGTTTCCCTGAGGGGCAGTTACACGACACCATTTTCAACTAAAAACGGAAAGCTTTTTATTCATTTTGGACGTTCAATTACACAACTTTTTCGGGGGCCTGAAAATGCAAGTTTTTTTTTTAAATTGAGTTTCAAAGTGCAAGTTTTTGAAAACGATACTATTATCGACGAATCGTC
This sequence comes from Scardinius erythrophthalmus, assembly GCF_964197995.2. Taxonomy (NCBI): domain Eukaryota; kingdom Metazoa; phylum Chordata; class Actinopteri; order Cypriniformes; family Leuciscidae; genus Scardinius; species Scardinius erythrophthalmus. The sequence goes on from NC_138221.1 coordinate 39,087,372, forward strand.
CCCATGTAAACGACACAAACAAGAATTTACCTTCTCTTAAAAAATAAATTTTTTATCAAGGTAAAATCTACATACAGTTCCCAAACAAAAGTATTGTTTAGTGTAAAACATGTTGAAGATTAGCGAACAGGCTTTCAAGTCATTAAATTGACCTATTTCCTCACAAAAGCTGTTTATGCCTCGTAGTGAAGCGATCTCCTCCATTAATATCCATATAAAAGGCTTGATCCTTCCCTTCGTATACCGCCAAAGCCGAAGTGTTAGCTTTAGCTGTTAAGCTTTTTGGCTAAAGGACAGGTTGCAGGCTTGCCTTCCGGGTGCTTTGGTGTTTCTTTACAAAGTGACATCGTCAACTACTGGCCTGGCAGCTTAATACAGCGTCTAGTCGTTTTCGTGGATCGTTTTGACAACGTTGTCGTCTGTACGTGAAAAAAGCAATGGAAATACCTTTCCGTTTTTAGTACATCATTGTCGTGTAAACTCACCCTCAGATATATGTCACAACAGGGAAGAAAAGACCATAACAGAAAGACTGTAACTTCTGTTTTCATGTCCACTTAAGTTTAAATACATAACACAAGACAGATTTAGGTTCAGAGTTCATCTATGTGCTAGCTGCTAGCTGCCCTCTAGCTCAGTTTTGAGTTGATCGCTTCTTATTCGGTTAAGTGCCACTAGTAGGGCTGCTGTTTCAGCATATGGTGCTGCAGGAGACAAGTGATGATCCATATCATGCAGGAATAAGATAAGACTGGAGAGTAATGAGATACGGCTCAAACACTGCCTTCATTAATCGCGTTTACTGCTGGGGTTTGTAGCACATCATGAGCTACCTTGATAAACCAGAGGAAATGTCCTCATAACATGCAGCTATAAAAACAAATCAACATGTTATATTTTTAAAGCTTCAAGTTAATAGTTATGCCTATTCCAACAAAATATACATAGCACAAACCCCAAATAACAATTCTATGCAAGATAAGATACATTTTATCTGAACCACAATTAATGATATAGCTATGATCTCACAAACAAGCCACTGAAGATGTAATTCAGATATTGATAGACAAACAGTGCTTTAGTGTGTGCGAGTAACAGTTGGCATATTGTCAAAAAAATGAATAAAGAAAAATATGATCTGTTTCTAGAACTTGCTCAGTATTAATAGTGCCTTCTGCAGCACCTTATAGTCTTATTTGCAATGTATTTTGAACACCAATTGTTAAATCCTGTAACTGCAAATTTATTCAATGACTTTGAAACAGTATATCATGCTATTGCGATTTTAGATCTTATATTTGCTTTACTATGTTTTATTATTTGAACATTAAATCTCACAATGGCATCAGGAGGTGGCCTCCAAACAGACCTGTGCCTAAAGTCAAGACATTGATTGTGTCTCTTTAAGTCACAACATTTCACTTGGCGGCCATCTTTGAAAAGCCTCTCGGGCAGCTATTTCAGTCATGGAAGTACAGCTCCTATCTCTTTTAATGGGAAAACATTGAATTCTCCAAAGCTGCTCACTTATCTTATGATTGAATTTCCTATTTGAAATCACCAATGAAATCTGACAACAACTGTCTCGTAAATTTTGTTTCTAAACACTCAAATCATGACAAACTACCCCCCCCCCCCCCAAAACAGCGTTTTTCAACCAATGCGCTTGTGCAGTCATAAGTCTCAGAACACAGAGAGAACAAGAACAAGTATAGAAAACAAGAGAACAATGTAAACACTGCAGGATGAATTTAAATCATGTTCCAAGGGTGTTAAGGAGCATAATAGCCTCAGGGAAAAAGCTGTTTCAGAGTATAAGTCTATGTAATAATATCATGTGAGATTGTGTGAGAGTTTACAAGAGGTGGCATTTATTGTATCGCAGGCCTTGTGCATGCAGAATAGGTAATTACTATAACAATTATTTCTTGTATATGTAATGAGATTGAATATTGTAAATGAAAAATCATTATGCTATACATGCTAATTCCTATCATGACAGTTATTGCAGATATGAATATATAATGCAAAACATAATAGTCTCTCTTCTCTGCCATGCAGACAGATTTTTGATAAATTGTCAAAAGCAATCAGCTTGTGAGACATGCGGTGAGAAAGAATTACCTGGACACACTTCAAGGCCTTAATTTTATTAATACATTAAGTGTAAACTGATCTCCCTTGACAGCACTTGTAAGATTAAAACCGTAGGCTGTGTTCAGAATGCAATACCATATTACTGAATACTAGATGGGCACAAATCCATCAAAAAGTATTTCATTACAAATTACAAATACTTACTCATTACTTACTAATTTGTAATTTGAAAATACAAACAAAATTTACAGTCTTTTGAAGAGTGAGAGTAACTGTGGAGTTAGATACAAGTAAGAGTAAATCTCAGAATTTCATTGTTTAATGCAGACTTTTAATGTACATGTTGCCACATACTGTCAAAATAAAAGATCATTACGCCTATAACACTATATTTGTATTATATTACAAAAAACTAACGCTGCTGTGAGGGTGTTTCTAATACAGCGGCTGTGACAAAGTTGATATCTTTCTCTCTCTGCCGACTGCCATTATCAATCTCTCTCTATTTCTTTTTTAAACTCTTTTTGAAAGTTGTGAAAATGCTGTTGTGGCGTTTTTCTTTTGCTATTTGAGCAAATGGGAACACAAAAAAATATATTTTTTAATGTAGTCATTCACTGCTATAAAAGTTTACCCAACTACGACCACTTCCACTTCTGAGAAACCCGTAAATGTTAACAGGGTCAATAGGATGTGTCACGTCATGTGATTTTCTTGCATCTAGCCAAAAACTGTGATAGGCCATTTGGTAGTCCTATTCGTATTTTATATGTCTATGGTCCTATTAAGCCATATATGTGAAATAAAGATATATATTTGAAGTATTTGACGTATTTTAAATACAAATTACAGAATATCTGAATAATCTGAATAGTACACAGTATACACTGTATGCCTACTATTTAAAAAAGTAAATAAAGCCATAATCCCACAATAAATATATAAAATAGTATGCTATAGTACGCGATATGACTTTGTAATTATGCATGTTGCGACAAGTTATCATTTTGAAAATAAAAATGGTTATTGAGCATTTTGAATCAGATTTTGTGCAGAAATTTACATTTACATTAAGCAGACTGAATGAGTCAAGAAAGAGATGTGGAGAGGATATTTCTTCTGGTTTATCCATCACAATGGAAATAGCAAGTCAAGTTCGGCACATTGCATTGTGGGATACAGCAGTCCATGCAGTAAGGTCATTTGTGTACTGCTTGTTTTGGCAAATGGAAGTCATCCGGGTATCCTTAAATTTAGAAAACATTCTAGTATACATACTGGAGGTCTGCAGCAGTAGTACGAGTCAGTATGTTCAAGAAAGAAAATAAAGTTAGAAAATCCAAGGGCGCACAGAGAACTCATATATTCTCTATCATTCCCAAGGCAGATAAATGAGCTAGAATAATAACATTCTTTCCATTACATAATTTTCCTAATCATGAGGATTATTAACTTGTTAAATTAGAGTCTGGAATTGAAATTGGCCTGATCTTCCATCTGTTAGCAGACATTATGGATGAACTTATAAACCCGGGTCTCTGAAAACATAGATTAGAAATAATATTATTTTAAAATGTAATATGTGTCCTATGGCAATAATAATATTTGAGGAGTAAACATATGGATAGTGAAAATCAGCGCAGACAGGAGAATAATGAAAACCAATATAATGTAACTGCACGCTGGACAGTTCTGAAAGACTATGAACTGATGCGTCCATTTGATGTGACTGCGGCACCATCTTAATTAAAATCTCAAAATTATAATTCTGCCGGGGATTTTTATGGCAGAGCAGAGTAATGAATGACACTTATACCTTTGACCTGCTGTCTAATGCATCTACCACAGTCTCTCTCATTCTAATGAGATCACCATGACAGACTTCTCTCTTTCTCATTTACTGAATGTTATTGAACACTAGTGCAAAACAACAGTGAGTTAAAGACAATAATCAAGCATTTTAATAGTAACAATTCATTTTTATTCAAATTAATAAATGTATATATAGTCTTAGTCACTATAGTTAAACCATCATTTAGGCTACTTAATTGTTTTTCTTTTACCATCATTATGTCACAGCGGAAAACAAATCCATGTAATATAAAGGATATTCACAGTTTAAAGTATATACACATTACCTGGGATCTACATATCCACTCAAAGGCTTTCAGCTGCCATGAGAGCTTTTGGTCTTCTGCCATATACAAATAGATGTATGTGCACCTAAAGGCAAATGGATGTTACGGAATGACTTTTTACTCTGGGCCTTCAATTAAGGAAAGAGCCTGTAAATACTGATACTGTTAAGTCATCTGTATCATCTGTACTGTATGAAAAACTTAAGAAAAAAAATCCTGACACAACGCTGAATCATCCCATTTTGTAATGTTGCAAAACAAATATTACTATTAAGTTATTAAGCGAGTTTGGCATACAGTTAAGTGCACTTGCCTATGAACATCCCTAAATACCCGATTTTGCAACAATAAATTCAGTGTCTATATGTCTCTGTTGCTCAGAGAGGATGATGCTTTTGCCTAAAACCACATAACCACTGCAAAAAATCCAGTAATTTTCTCTCTAGCTAAACTTAAAACAATCAAAACAACAGATCTGCATAAGTCTAAAGACATGTGCAAGTGTTCACATTATCAAAACCAACAAGTAGGTCTGATTACTTGCCATTAAGCACATGTTTACCGCCAGAAAGATGCAGTATGTGATTTGATGTGTTTTCATCATTGCCTGTTTTACACACAAGTGCGTATGCAGTAATGTCTCCCTCCAGTGGTAGTAGCCTATATTAATTACAGACCAAGAAAATAATATAATATAATAATTTTATTTTGCGTGTTTTAGATGCTTAGATAAGACTGTTTTCACGTAGCCTACTGTTACAGTTATTATTCCAGAAAACGTGGTATTTTGTCATCGTATTTACTTTTGTGTAGGCCTTTGCTAAAGTTAATCCTAGAATAAACCGATAATATTGTTTATGTTTGTTTCTTTCATTACATTGATATATCAAAGCCAAACAGCATATTATTGATCGTATGGTCGTTTAGCACCGCTCTTCTATCCAGCGGTCACATGATCTGGAAACCCCGCCCTACATTTTGCCCGTTGACGTCACTTCACTTTACTCCCAGCATACCCTGCTCGCAGCAGCAGCGCAGCCATCATCTTGAAGTTCAGAGCAAGATGGCGGATAAACCAGGTATGGTTGAATGGGAATTGCATAGTTGAATATGTTTCTCTGTATTGCGTCAAGGTTTTTACAGAAATCGTGCTGTTTTATTCATGTGTGTGTCTGAAGACAAATGGCGTGAGTGTTTATGATGTGGTTTGTGCGTGTAGTGACGCTGAAGGCCTCGATGCAGGCAGACCCGAGTCATGTCAAGGACTTTCAGTAACATTGGATGCATGATTACCTTCATGGCTGAATATAATGTCCAGGACATGCAAATCCTCCCGTAGTGTTTTGTGAGATATTCGTTAGTGAATCGTGCTGGTTTGTTAATGCGGGAAAAATACAATTACATTATGCTGAACTAACGTTACTATCTACTGTATTGAAGCTGACAGCTTTCACTCAAGAGTAATAAAGCAGCAGCAATTGTTACATTTTGTGAGTTAAGATTGTCATTGTGTCTCATTGACTCATCTCACATTCTTCAGAAAATACCAAAATTTAGTAACTATTAATATTAGTAATAATAATATATATTATTAAATAGTTTTCTTTTTACAAAAAGTATTGTAGCATTACCAAAGTTTTTTATATGTTTACACTTACGGCATGGTACTGAATAGTCACCACATAGTACTTAAAACGATAGTACTTTAATATTTTAAAAAGCAAAGTGTTTTTTGAGTCTGCTTTGGACTGATTTGAAAAAGGGCATTTTGCATAATCTTATTTTACTTGTTTACAAACTTTTTTTTAAGTTTAATTTGGATGCACAGGGAAACTGACTCACTGAGCTGATCAAATAAAACCTAGTGAAATGCCTTGACAATTGTGTTTATTTAATTGTGTTTTTTTTTTGTGTGTTCTCAGTTGCCCTGTCCCAGAGGAAGCTTATGGACGTCAAGCTTGGGGAACTGCCATCGTGGCTCGGAAAAAGAGACTTCACCCCAAATGGACTTATTGGTGGAGTTCGTGGAGGTAATGACTAATGTATATATATATATATATATATGAAGAGTTCAGATACAAAAGCCTCTAAGTGCCATCTGAAATTTTCTTCTAGAATGATAATTTTTATCAAGCTTGTATTTTTACGTTAAAAAATTTCACTTAAATGGCAATGCAAATGACCTATTAATTGTCATTTAAGTGAAATTTTTGAACTTTTTGTTTTTACTTTACTCAGTATTTACTTTTTGAAGCTTAATAAAAATTATCATTCTATAAGAAAATTTCAGATGGCACTTAGAGGCTTTTGCATCTGAACTCTTCATATATATATATATATATATATATATATATATATATATATTAGAAAAACATCTTTGATCAATAATATTATAATAATTTCTGTTTGTGTGTTATAATTTCTCTAATCTCATCTCAGGCTATGAGAGATATTACAACAAATACATCAATGTGAAGAAAGGAGGTATTGGTGGAGTTGCCATGTTCATTGCTGGTTACATTGCCCTGAGCTACCTCTGGGAATACGATCACATCAGTAAGTACTAAAAGTATTGGAGAATCCATATAGTGATGTCCTTCACCCGCTGTACTGTTGTCTAAATTTAGTGTCACTGAGGAAGTGTTTCTTTTCTTGCCCCTCAACAGAGCACGACAGGTGGAGGAAGTACCACTAAAACAAATCCTCCGTCTGCAGCAGTGTGATCGCCGCACCTCTCAGCTTTCTCTGTTTGTGACTGTTGTGACCAAGAATAAAATGACATTTATTTAATTCGGACTCTTTATTGAAAGCATACAAAAGTGTAGGCTGTATGCGTAAGACTTGATTATTCACATTTCTTGTGATGAAATAAACATGTATTGAATTGATGGGGGTTAGACTTTTTGTGTTTTGTCACGACTCAGGCGTTAGGAAAGTTTCACTGATTTTGAATACAAATTCAGTATGCAGTCAGTAACGTTGCAACAGATTATTAGGCGGGAAAATGTTCACTGAATTTTCAAAGCACAAGAATGTGGGAAAAGAGGGACAACATGATCCTCATCCAGACACAAAAGCTAAAACAGTATGAATAGTTTGTTATAAGATACAGATAAAACAAGTCAAAGATAATGCTTTTATAAACTCAAGTTAACCTTTATTGTAATAAGTACAACATCCATTTTTATAGATAAAAAAAGGCATGTCAATAGACTGCAAAATGATGTCTCTTGAGATCATCTTGGCTGCTAAATGACACAATGTTCTCCCTAAAGACTGTTTCATATATTTTCCAAGAATTTCAGCATTGAGCAATCAAGATGCTTGTTGCTCCAATATAAAAGACTCACATTTCAAAGTATGTGATTCTGTAAGGTTTTGTTTGAAAGAAAAACAAAAATCAGTAAAAAAGTGGTTTTCTACCTTTTGACTGTGATGCTCTTGGCACGTGGACAGTGAGGTAGAGCCACATTTACATCACTCATCTCTAACCTTTACAGTGAAAGGGTAATGTACTAGGAATCAAATACCTCACTTTGCAAGTTATCACCACATATTGGAAATCCTTTATTCAGAAAACTACTGTCCACTCAAAAACGCCAGGTGTCCTTTTGTGCATTTGTTTGCGTAATGGCCCTTCTCGCCGCACTGGAAGAAGCAAACAGACATTGAGTGTGACTGCACATTTTGAGGGCATCAAATTAATATGGCAGACATAAAAAGGTTCCGCATAAAATCAAATGGCGTTCCCACCTTGTAACATGTAACTTGGTCCAGTGGACGAGGACCGCGAGGTCCACCCATGTTGCCGTGAGAATGCATTATCCCAACAACATTTGGCATTCTCTGGTGGTGGTTGTTGTTGATATTGGGGTTGGTTAACTGGATGAGTGAATGTGACGATCTGTTTATGGGCTGCATGTTTTGCTGCTGGAGAGGAAAAATTAAGATGAAACATTAGTATCAAAGTAAGTATTAAAGAGGCCATATGATGTTGTTTTAAAAGTTCATTATTTTGTGTACTGGTTGTACTAGATACAGGGTTCTCACACCTTGGTTATCTTCAAATTCAAGGACTTTCCAGGTCCAATACCTTCAAATTTATGCGGCTTAATGCGGGGACACATTTGTTGTGTCCAACAACAAACGTTGAGGTGCCACTGTAGTAGTTTCATGCGTGTGTAAACGTCATGGCAATGTACAACAAAAAAAGTACCTCACGCGGGTAACACTTAACGTAATGCGTAAATGCACGTAACTAACGTAAATGAAGCAAGCTAGTATGCATAGGCCACGAAATGTTGGCTAAATAACACATTAGAGGACCGGAGGGAATTTTTTTTCCAGAAAACTTCTTGCACAAAATAAATTCAAGCACTTTCAAGGACATGTTAATTTTCAAAAACTTTCCAGGGCCTTGATTTTTTTTTTTCCAGATTCACAAACTTTCAAGGATTTCAAGGACCGGTGGGAACCCTGTAGATAGGTACGGAGCCCCGAAAGGGAAACAGTAGTGAAAAAAGTAAGAATGGGTGTAAAAAATTGTCAATGTTTTTGCATTCCCCTGGGAAACTTTATCTTCCCACAAAACCGTTGCATTTGTGTGCAAAACTTGAGTTCTTTGAAAAGTTCTGTGAGAGACTGCAATAGCATTTAAATATATTTTATCCTCTAATTTCATATTTTTTCAATCACCATGTCTTTTAGGGGTTCCGTAGAATAGGTAAACAAGCTTTAATGTTCAAAGAACATTATTTTTCACATAATGTACATTATTGCAGCATTTCTATTCCCAGTCTGTCTGAAAAGCACAGATTGAACTCCTTACCATAATGATTACACTACAATTTACTGAAGCCTCACATTATTTCTTTGCTTATACTTTTGGGCAGGCGTTATGCTAACACTTCAAATTGAGACAGATGTTTGCGGAAGTAATATCTGGACTTTGACTTTGTGTATTGGACAGGTCTGGATCAGTGTTATTTTTTAGATAGAATAAGGGACATTTACACTACACCGTTTTCAACTAAAAACAGAAAACTTTGTATGTGTTTTGGCCGTTCATATACACCAAAATGGTGTTTTGGGGGCCTTAAAATGCTTCAAAGTGCACGTTTTTGAAAATGAATACTGTTATTGTCTCCTACAAAAACATGAATTTGTGAAAACGGTTATGCCATGCGCATTATGTGTTCAGGCCAATTACTGGCCTGGCATGAATAATACCGCGTTTTTGGACATTGTTGAAGATCCGTGTGAACAGGATTGGTTTTGACAACGTCGTCTGTATGCGAAAAACGCAAAGTAAACACTTTTCCGTTTTTAGTACATCATTGTAATGTAAATATACCCTAAATCCCTTTTGTGGGAGACTATGTGCTTTGTAACTTTGCAGATTGTATACATGTGCAAACAGATACATTACACACAAAAGGAAGAGGAAAAGATTAAAAATCATCATATGACCCCTTTACGAGTACTTTGAAAAAAAGAAGAAGAAAAAAAACCTTTTGCTGAGACTGTGCTTGTTGAGGTAATGGTGGTTGTTCAGCCGCACCCATTGGGAGTTCAAATCTTGGGCTAGGAATTACAAAAAAATTAAAATTTGGTTATAATTGAAGCAGAAATGTTTCTTTAAATCACATTCACAATTGCAATGACAGATACTCACTGCATAAATTTGCACGACTTGCCCTCTGGGCAGAAGCCAACAAGGTAATTTACACAAATGACTCTTCTTGTGTGTCTGTGTCTGCAATCCGGACCTTAAGGGGGGTGGGGGGTGGGAGAAATGGACATTTAATATTTTTCGTTACAGCAATTCATTTGAAACATCCTAGCTTGATTTAACAGAATTGAAAGTAATACAATTTTTATACAACTTTTTTTTTATGTAATAATATATATAAATGTAAAAATGCAAATATCCGAAAATAAAAAGACTTACCATGCTTACAAAAACCCCTATCATACCATGGGCAATCTTTAATCTTAGATTCTGGGTCAATGTGCAAGAATGGACACTCTTTGTTACTGCACTCCCCTGCACAAAGAAGTTACACTTATTACACAGACAGACAGAAAGACGGATAGATAGATAGATAGATAGATAGATAGATAGATAGATAGATAGATAGATAGATAGATAGATAGATAGATAGATAGATAGAATGATAGATAGATAGATAGATAGATAGAACGATAGATAGATAGATAGATAGATAGAATGATAGATAGATAGATAGATAGATAGATAGATAGATAGATAGAATGATAGATAGATAGATAGATAGATAGATAGATAGATAGATAGATAGATAGATAGAATGATAGATAGATAGATAGATAGATAGATAGATAGAATGATAGATAGATAGATAGATAGATAGATAGATAGATAGATAGATAGATAGAATGATAGATAGATAGATAGATAGATAGAATGATAGAATGATAGATAGATAGATAGATAGATAGATAGATAGATAGATAGATAGATAGATAGATAGATAGAACGATAGATAGATAGATAGAACGATAGATAGATAGATAGAACGATAGAACGATAGATAGATAATAAAATACTAACCGAATTTAGAGTAGAAATAACATTCAGGCATCTTTGTCATGTCATACTCGTGTAAAAATTCACATTGGTCTCCTTTCTTGCATAAACCTCTAAGCCAGTGCTTGCACACCACAGTCTTTTCTCCACTGATGTGTCTGAAGGGGCACATTCCACCTGTCAAAAGAGAGTAAAGTCAGCTCAAATCAGTGAGTCTGATGTACACGTTAAAACCTTAAACAAGCGTTTTGAATACATGCCTTTCATACAGGCAGCTCTCATGAAGAACTCGCATACAGCAGCGCCAGATTCTGCAGAATAACAAGAAAATGCCTGTAAATATTTGTTATTAAAGGTCTTCTGTTCTAAGCAATATTTATCAAGCAGTTCGTCTTATATGTTACAAATAATAAATCAGAAAACGAAACAAATATTCATCAGTGCTCCAGTTAACTTACTGTCCATTCCTGGAAATGGCAATGGTTGAGCGCCCAATTGTTGTTCTACAGCCAGTTCTAGATCAAACTTGAGGTGATCGGCACTAGCGATTAATTCCTGCATTTTGATATTATATTCTGTATGCTTTTTTTTAAAAGCAGCTGAAAGTCTTTTCGTTATAACACTTTATCGGAAAACTATAAGAAGACTTGATGGCTAACAACTTATCAGTGTGCCTTTGATCGGGTTTAATACAAGACGTAAAAAGAGAGAATAGCGAAAAAGTATGCAGATGTATTAATTGAGTAAACGATTTTTAATGTAGCGCATGAGTGGATCGGTAAAAGAGATAAACATTGTAAATAAACAGTTGATTTTAGAACCGTCTGCTTCAACAGCGCTGCTCAAGAGTGACCCCTGACCCGCGAACTCCAGGCCGTATAATCAATTACAACAGCGTCGAGGTTTCTGGGAATTACATTTTTTTAAATGTATTTCATAAAATGAGTCATTTCGCCTTATTAATATAAAAAAAGGTGTGCTAATTATCTTCTGGTGATTTGTCGTTAGATGGCGATTTGGGCGACAGAAAGAATATACGAAATGCTGATCTTGATCAGTGTGTTGGTTGTTGATTAAAAGGTCTGTTGAAGTCACTAGCGCCGTGCAGTGCCAACCGATTGTATTACAAAACAGTGCTGGACAAATTGTACTGGGATTTCAAATTTGAATGTGTGAATCTGAGTTTTAGTCATACATTTATGTATTTCTCCATTTAATATTTTACTTGTAGAAAATGTAGAACATAGCTGAGGAACCGGAGGAGGAATTGTATTTCAGCTTGGCATGTCCATTTTCATTTGGGTATTTTGAACAGATAAGGATAAGAATTAAGTCACATCCACTTCTAAAAATGTAGCTGTTCATTTTTTTAAGATAAAAGGAATAACACCCATTCACTCATTAATAAATTATTCTTAAGCTGCAAGGAACTGATGTAAAAACTGAATTTGTATCATCAGTAAACATTCTTCAATAATATTAGGGACATTTTAATTGGCATTCTGCAGGTTTTAGCTAAATGAGTAGACAGTTGCAGTTCCCAAAAAATTAAGTTTTGTAATAAGATTATATTGTTTTAAAATACTCATAATCACAGTAATTTTTTTTAATTATTACATGTTATTCTCACAATGGCAGTAAATTATTCACAATTAATTAACTCTCCCTACTACTACTTTTTTTATCTTTTAAATGTTCCTTTCTAAAAATAAAAATAAAAGTCTATAACTTATATATTCAGAATGTCTTCCAGGTTTCTGGAACAGACCAGCCACTAGTCAAGTGCCTAACACTGAAAACCGAGACCCACACAGCATGCGATTTACTGAAATCATTTCACTTTTAAGTTTTCTCAACATTGCTTATCTAATCAGCTCCTAACAAACACATCCATTCTTAATTATCATGCAGTCCGTCATTTAACCATGTATGTCTTTGAAAGGCTTTTGCCTTTCAAACACATTGAAATGTACAGATTCAGATACTATCCCCAACTATTATTTTTGTCAGCTGAACCTCTTTGACCTAATATATTTACTTGAAGTACCCCCCTGAGATTTTAAGATAATTGGTTAGGTCAACCCCATCCCATCCCATCCCATCCCCCAGTCTGGGAAACCCTGACATGTAATATAATATTTAATATATATGATTGATAATCAAAGTATGAGACTGAACACTGATCCAGATTGATTAAGATACAGCAGTTTAATAAAAAAAAAAAATAATTCAAAACATACATACACAACAATCATTATTTCAATAACACCATTAAATGTATTAAAAATACAAATCAAAGGTCAGTAAGCTGTTTCCCCTTTGCCTCATCCAGAACATCCTCTGCATCCACAGTGAGTGCACTCAATGATACGACCCTAAGACAACAAAGAGCAAATTAGGGACAGTGAAAGAAATGTAAAACATCTTGGCATACATAGTTACTAACAGGACCAGTGTTTGGTGAAGAAAAATGGAAACACTAGAACATCTAGACACAGAAACAGCTTCTTCTCACAGGCCATTTCCCTCTTAAACAGTTAAAGGGTTAGTTCATCCAAAAATGAAAATTCTGTCAGTAATCACTCACCCTCATGTTGTTTTCCGTAAGACTTTCGTTCATCTTCGGAACACAAATTAAGATATTTTTGATGAAATCTGAGTGCTGTCTCACTCCTCCATAGGCTGCAAGGTAACTGTATTCTGCCGGACTAGAAACGTTAGTAAAGACATCGTTAAAATGACTACAGTGGCTCAACCTTAAAGGGATACTTCAGGATTTAGCATTAAGCTTTGTATTAGTAGAAAACCTGTAGTATTTTCGAATTACCATGCTTTCCACCCTCATATCCCCCTGAGAGGAGAGATTTATGTATTTTTTTGTCTGGAAAAAATCCTCCGATGCAAAATGACGATTTTTGCGTCATTTTTTGTCCAGAGGCTAAAGACTACAGCCAGTAGATGGCGCTGTCCCGCATGTTTTCAACCCGCCCATAGAGGATACGATCTCACACACAGAATGTACACATAGGGTGTTTCTCAATATGCGTTCTTCAGCGATCTTGCGTCCTTGTGTTCTCGTTTTATGTCATCATAACCGTCGAAGTTCAGACCCAATTCTCAAGAACGCAAGTACAGAGGACGCATGAAAGAACCCGGATGTGTTCTTTATACCGAGGATGCATCGAATGCAGACTTGAGCTAGTACTCGCCTGGTGTCCCAGAAGTCATTGCGGCCGGTTCCGAGCTCGTTCTTCCAAGGAAGCTTGGCAAGACCGGTCTCCACGAGAACACAAGTCCGTTCTCTGCGTTCTTGGAATTGAGAAACAGCCATAGTATCAGCCGTCTTTCTTTGAAAGCTAAGCTAGCAGGCTCTTGTTCTGTGGAGAAAGCTGAATAGTAGGAGAAAGCTGAGTAGTAGGGGTTACCATCCTCTTTTTCCCGGACATTTCCGGCCGTCGAGATCGTCCGGTATTCGGCTTTTGCTTTCTGCGGTCGCCATTCATTGTTTACATGCACACCTTTTGTTTCAATCTAACTGAATTCATTCCGATTGGTGAATCTGAATGTAGTGTTTACATGAATGCTAAACAAGTGATCGGTTGTTGTGCGTTTTAACATTGCTAAGAAAATTCCCGCTCCTCCGTGAGAGATGCGAGACTGGTCCGTCTCACTGTGCCGCTCATAAGTAATCACGCCACCGGCCTCTCATCGTTCTCCCGCGCCCCTCAGCCTCGTCCTGCTCGCCACAGTTAACATGATGAATGGCGACTGTAGAACGCAAAAGCCGAATCCCGGACATTTTGGGCGATCTCGAAACCCCGGGCAGACTCGTCACGGAGACTCACTGGTAGCCTAGCCTTGTTGTTTAACTGCGCTCTTACCGGTAGGCATGGCTTGGGTGTGGCCTCGTAGAGGAGCGAAGCAAGTGCATTCTGGGAGTTGTTGTCTTTCATCCACATGAGCCAAAAATACATTTTCTGGCTTTTCTCAGTATAGAAGGCTCCAACTTAAATTATTTCACATTTCTACTACATAAATGACCCATTTTAAATACACATTCATCTTTCCAGATGTGAAGTATCCCTTTAAGTTTATCAAACGACGAGAATACTTTTTGTGCACAAAAAACAACAACAACTTTATTCAACTATTCATTTTCTTCTGTGTGGGCCTCTGACGTGAGTTCACGAGAGCGCCACAACGCATGCGCGAGAACTGAGATGATGCCGCTCACGATCATTTGATGGGAAAGTGTGAAAGGTAAGCCATTCATTTTGCGGCATTGGTAAGGCAGTTTTACGTTTTCTCGTTGGTTTCTCACGATTCTGACATTCAGGAAATGTACACTTTAGAACCATTTTAAACACTACATTGAGACCCATCTGCATCATCTTCTCAGTTCTCACACATGTGTCGTGGCGCTCTCGTGAACTCACATCAGAGGCCCACACAGAAGAAAATGAATAGTGGAATAAAGTCATTATTTTTGTTTGTTTTTTTGCACACAAAAATTATTCTCGTCGTTTGATAAACTTATGGTTGAGCCACTGTAGTCACTTGGACTATTTTAACGATGTCTTTACTAACTTTTCTGGGCCGGCAGAATACAATTACCTTGCAGCCTATGAAGGAGTGAGCCAGCTCTCAGATTTCATCAAAAATATCTTAATTTGTGTTCCGAAGATGAACGATAGTCTTACAGGGTTGGAACAACATGAGGGTGAGTAATTACTTACAGAATTTTCATTTTTGGGTGAACTAACCCTTTAAATGCCTCCCAAGGCACCTGCCTGTAAGTGCAATACTCCAACTGTTTGTGCAATCTCTTTGTAAATTAATTTATAATTTACTCATATTATTATATTATTATTCACAATACTGTTAATGCTTATTGTGACTAAACATATCTGTGTCTTTATACATTTATTTTTATATTTTATTCTTAATTTTTATCATGTCTTGTTATATTTATATGCGTGTACTGGAAGCTTCAATACCAAGGTAAATTCCTTGTGTGTGTGTGTGTGTGTGTGTAAACCAGGGTTTCTCAAACTCGGTCCTGGAGGGCCACTGTCCTGCACAGTTTAGCTCCAACGCTGATCAAACACACCTAGCTGTGAGTTTCTAGTGATCCTGAAGACATTGATTAGCTTGCTCAGGTGTGTTTGATCAGGGTTGGAACTAAACTGTGCAGGACAGTGGCCCTCCAGGACCGAGTTTGAGAAACCCTGGAGTAAACAAAGCAGCTCTTTCTGATTCTTACCACTTCAAGCTTGCCCTTGGGAACTCTGCATATGCAATTTGTTCCAAAGTTAGTGTCGCGCGTCTGAATGCACCGCAGACAACACAGATTTTCATAACCCTGTTTCTTCCATTTGGCAATCAAGTTTTTGTCTGCATAGCCCTCTTTGATGCAGTAGTCATAAAGCTCTGGGAATTAAATAGAAATGAAAAGTTAACAACGTACAGATCTCGAAATAAGACAAACACTACAAAGCTGAAACTAACTACTATACGTTACCTCGACTGATGGCCTTTCTCTTGTAGAAAAGGTCGAAAATGTAACGGCTGCGTTGGTGATGAAGTCGGAAGATTGGCCAAAGAGACTCAACTTTTCTTTTGCCCTCATGTGGCTCGGTTTCAGCTGTGAATGTAAAGTATCTGTTAAAAACACCGTGGTAGACGGGCAAACATGATATTATCTAATCAATTGCGCAATAAAAAAGTGACTTCTTAATTTTGTTAAATATTTTATCAACGACATACATAAATATTAATGTTTTATTACACCAACGTTGCTTCTGATCATTAAACAAATAAACAATCGACTTGTTAGCATTCTGGCTATAGATGGTAGCTTGCTGAACGAACCTTCGCGCATTTTCTGGTCCAGTTCGTCAAGAGTTGGCTCTATGAGCTCCCAACCATCTGGAGGGGGTTTCCTACTCCTTTTCACCTTAGGCATTGTATTATACGGTCGTCTCAGTTATTTAGCAACAACGAGCTGATGCATTAGGAACTTTACCGATTTCTGTCGCCAGGCTGATGACGTCACTCGTTTGGGTCCTTATAGAGTGACTTGTTACACGAAAGTTACGTCAACGTCTTTGTTCTTACACATATAATACGAACTATAATTATTATCAGGCTTATTTCATTGCTCAAATGGATTGCATTGAAATCCCGACTCATACACATATCACATACACATATCAACATTGGCTTTATTATGGAGAAGCTGCGGTGTTATTCTCTCTTCCAGTATGTTGCGTCAGGCTATAGGTGCCCGAGTGTGTGCCTGAGTGTAAATATAGAAATATGGACCCGCTGGCTATATGATCATCGATGACTGTACTTACTTGATCGTGGAATTGTATATTTGTTTTATTTACTGTATCTCCCCCAAGCTAATCACAACCACTTATAATTATTTACTGCAATTTTGTACCTACAGAATTGGATACGCGAGAGTGTGGTGAAGTGAGGCAACCTGCTATCATAACTGTACCAAGCTTTTGTTGGGACTGGGAGTGTGTTTGAGTGGATTTAAAAAAAAATAACAAGTTAAGTTTAATCTTCATCATGCCTAAAGGAGGTAAGAGATCATTTAGTTTTAGATCACTGATTGAGCACGTCATGAGCTGGTGCAGCTCATATAGTCTGCTTTTATGATTGACATTATATACAGTCTTGGTATTCTGTACTTTTAAAATAAGTATTCTGCTGTATCTGGATATTTTTAATTGAGAGCAATAGTTTTAGAAAGTGATATACACTTTCTATACTTTTAGAAAGTGATTTTTTTGTTGTTGTTGCTTATTTTAGGGAAAAAAGGGGGCCATAAAGGTCGCATGAGAACCTACACAAGTCCTGAAGAAATAGATGCTCAAATGAAAGAAGAAAAAGAACGAAAAAAGGTAAGTTGTATTGCAACTTAAGATAGAAATACAAACAAATATGGGCAAGAATGAGCTTTTAAAGTAAGCATTAACGTTTAAGTAATAGTCTTAAAGGGATAGTTCACCCAAAAATTAAACTTATGTCATTAATTACTCACCCTCATGTCGTTTCTAAACCTGTAAGACTTTCGTTTATCTTTGGAACACAAATTAAGATCTTTTTGATGAAATCTGTCCCTCCATTTACAATTATGCAACTACCACTTTCAAACCCCATAAAGTAAATACATCATAAAAGTAATCCACGTGTCTCCAGTGGGATAACCTCAGCTTTGTTCTTGCCAAAAAACAGAACTGACATGAGGGTGAGTAATTAATGAAAGAATTAAATATTTTCGGTGGACTAACCCTTTAATACGATCAAACACAGCAGCTCCCTCTGCTGGAACAGTTTTGAGTAGTTCCTCTAAGAAGGGAATGTTTTTAAAAAGCTGTCTAAAGTCGGCATGAAATGAAAATGAACCCCATTAATTCACTAAGTGTGTCTTAATGATCTTATTGTGATGGATTCATCCATGCAGAGTTGTTTTGACCTTGCCATTTTTATTCCAAAATGTCATAAAACGTTCAGTGTAATGACAGACTTCTCTCTGGTGACATACGCCAGACTTCTCCAATCATTAGTCTTTTTAAACTCCACTCCTTTCTTACAATTTAAAATAACAGTAGTTAAGAAAAATACAAAAGGTTATTGACTCTAAGAGCTCCACTCTCTACTGCCACTTTCAGATTCAGTGGCCAAATTACCTAAACAAATTAATTGTTGTATGGTGGTAATGGTTTATTTTAACACTTTAGAATGAAGAAGAAGAAGGTGCAGCAGTCAACGACAACCAGATTGAGGACAAACTGACAGCTTCAGGCTCAGAGGACAGTGATGATGAGGGGTCTCAGGTAAATTTGATCTCAGAATTGTTCCTCCAGAGCTGTCCATCTACTTTTAGATATGTCTGCAGATTCATTCCTCAGAGACTACTGTGACAGGACATGGATATTCAGCCAGTTCTGGTCACAAACATCAGGCACACTGTTAAGGACCGCTCACACCAAGAACAATTACTATAACGATAACTATATTAGCATGCACACTAATGTATGTTCTAACGTTCTGTTTATTGTAAGTGTGTGCTGCAGATTTGTCGTCTGCCGCTTTAAATGCTCAAGCTTTTTAAAGTCTGTGGATTCTGATTGGCTGTCAATGTTTCTTTCAATCATCAGCTGAAAAACATTCACACAAACAACAATATTGTTACTCTGTGTCGTTATTAAATAGGATTACCCTATTCTTCTCATATAACTAGAATGATTATTAAAATGTCATAATTATCGTTATAGTTATCGTCCCTGGTTTGAATGGACCTTCACTCAGTTTAATTAATGTTGAATCTCACTGGGTGGAGCAGAGCATTGCTCTTTAATTAGTCACTCAATCACTGTGTTTAGAACGTAGGAATTATATATGTGGAATGTCAGTCACGGTCATCTGATGGATGCAGGTTGGTTGGCGATACTTAAAATATTTTGAATTAGCTTTTATTTTTATATTTTAATTGAAGTTTTATTTTTTATGTTATGTTTCTAGTTAGCTTTAATTTATTTTTATTTCAGTTTTAGTATTAGTAATTTATTACTTCAACACAAACCTATTTTATTTCAGTTAGTTGCAAAGCCAACATTTCTAATTTACATTTAGTTTTTTTAAGCTTACGTCTTTTTTATCTAATATTCTTATTTTATTTTTCTTTCAGCCTTATTTTATTTTTAAAGTATTTATATATTTGAATGAACTAAACCATTTAAATAGTTTTAGTTTCAGTTAACAATGACAACACTGTCTCCATTTTTGTCACAGAAAAGGAAGGGTATTGAGGGATTGATAGAGATTGAAAATCCTAATCGAGTTGCCCAAAAAACAAAGAAAGTCACAGAGATAGAACTTGAGGGTCCTAAACAGCTTTCCAGAAGAGAAAGGTAAGAGACAACGTCTTTATCTCCAACTACTTGTTACCCTCTCATTATTTGTCATCATTTTATTTGTATAATTTTTTATGTCATTTGCTGCTCACATTATACTAAATGTTTGATATACTTTAATATGCTTTTATACATAGTCTTCTAGATACGTACATCTGTTCCCTTTCAGCTTTTTCTATATATATATATTATTTTTCTTCCATATTTCAGAGAAGAGATTGAAAAGCAAAAGGCCAAGGAGAGGTATATGAAAATGCATTTAGCAGGAAAGACAGATCAAGCTAAAGCCGACCTCGCTCGACTCGCCATTATTAGAAAACAACGTGAGGAGGCCGCACGGAAAAAAGAAGAGGAACGTAAAGGTAAATCTTCAGTACAAGACAATGTTGTAGAACCACTTGTGAAAGGCCACGTTTGCACGGCAGGTCTTGATGCCCAATTCCAATTTGTTGATTATATACATTTTTTTTGACGACCTGAGCCCAGTTGTTTAATTTATTTTATCTGGATCAGAATAAACTTGATTTATAAATCCCATGTTTTGCTATCCAGGATCAGGTATTCCGTCTTCTTTTGTACCGTAAAAAAAAGAAAGAAGTAAAATAGGATTGGATCACTCTGATTCAGATTTTCCGGATTACCAAATCTGGATTACATGGGGTTACATTTCACAGTGTAAAAGACTGCTAGATATGTAAAGAGCAACAGGTAGAAGAGTCATTGTGGGTCACTTTAAGTGTTTTAATATAAAGAGAAAGGAAACAACATAAACAAACAAATATCCCCTTCCATTTTCAACTAAAGGGACATGGAGATGTAAAGAAAAATATGAAATGGGAGAACAATTATATATTTTATATACATTTAGTTTTGCTTTCCACCAAGACAGTTTGCATTCATTCTCAAAGAACTCAAAAGTTTTGAGAGTGAATGCAAAGTTTCTTGGGGGAACGCAAAACATTTGTGAAAGAACACAAAAGCATTAAAATTCCTCATATTTTTCCTCCCATTACCACGTCCCTTTAGAGTTTCCGTAGCCCCTCATGTGACCCACAACAAAAACAAACAAATATACATACAGTAAGGGATGCAGTTGTTAGATGAACCAGTCGAAAGTATTTTCTCTGATGATTGCAAAATGTATCAGGGCAAATAAGAGATTAATTAATTTTTCCTTCTTTGTCATTGTAGAGAAAGACGCAACAGCGGCGGCAGCAGCAGCGGCTAAAGGACTACATACATTGTCACTCAAGTAATCCAAATATTGGATTCTTAGAGGTTTTAATGCATTTGTGGACAGTATACAATTATATTGACAATGTTATTTTTGAAGACAACGCAAAAGATAATGTGGTATGCTATGTAAGATGATATAACACAGTGTTCCATTGAAAAGGAATATTTCAGAGTATATTAACCCAGAAAGCAGGCATTTTATTGTCCAAAAAAATGCCTTTGTGAAAGCTCTGGTGCTTTCACTAAAGTGACTAAATCTTAATGCTTGCTTTCACTCAGTGATATTAGTATAGACATATTTATTAATATATTAACATATTGCCACATGTAACTGAGTGGACTTTGCCATCTCAGTTTAAAGGATTACTGTAAGAATAAAGACATCTGTCCTCAGTTGTAAAGGACCTGGTGTAATTTAGAAGGATGTTCTGATGGTATTCCCTTCAAATAATGTAAAGAAATACATACCAATAAAATGTCAGAACTTTTTATTATATCGTGAATTTTTTTTTTAAATCTTATACCCAGGGGGCAAAGGGGGTTTAGCAGACATGGGCTGCTGTAAAAGGTTGTCATATAAAAATGAAATCTATGATGTCTGAGGATCACAACCTGGGTGGCCAACCCGGTCAACAAGCTGCTGGAAACTTGTAATTAGGGTCAAAACAATGTTACCTCAAATTCGGCTTTAACTCCCAGAATCACCCAAACATGCTAAAACGGTTTAATTATATTCATGAATCGTGAGCCATATCTCCCTGATACTTTATGCTAGAAACAAACTGAGCACACCTTTAGAAAGAGTGGAAGATAAGCTTTCATCTGATGCCTTGATTGTACATGTAATTAGAATGTAAGAGTTAACAATGCCTCTTAATTCATAGGTAGGCAAAAAAAAAAAGAAAAAAATATTGAACATTCCATTTGTAATCGGTAGCATTCTTTTCCCTTTGTTGTTGTTACAATAAACAAATTACCATGTAAAGTTAACTTTTACTGGATGAAATCATATTTTGATTTTTTTTTACTAACCAGACAGTCCTCATGGCCCATAACACATTTAGAGGGAATTCAATTTCAAGCCTATAATAGCCTGTCAATTCAAACAAGATCCAAGAAAGAAGTTTACCATTAACTGGTGTTAATTGTATACTGCTCTGTTTCTGTATGTACAGTATATCGTTTGCATATTTATGCAATATCAATTATTTGTATTGCAATGTCTATTTCTAATATTCTTTCACAAGTGGGATAGCTTTATTTATTCTATTAAAATAAAAAAAGGGATTTGAGGATTTTGGGTTAGGCTGGTTAGTGTTCAATCCTGGTGTTTGGAGTGTGAGACAAAGGTACTGACAACTAAATGCTGAAAGACTAAAACACACAGGAGTCATGTGTGGAGTAGGTTTAAAAGTATTTACTGATTAAAACTGTTACATTAAGTAGCAATTTGTACCAAAAAAAAAAAAAAAAAAAAACGAAACAGACAAACAGATTACAATTCAGGGTGATAACTAATTTCTGTAATAATGTTTATACAATTTGTTTAGCTGTTTCGGAATCACCGCTGCTGTCGCTGCTCTCTAGTGTTTCAGCATGCTGTGTCCTACTACATTTGGTTGCCAACCCCTAGCAACAGCATCCTATGTAGCAGGAGCAGTTCTTCTGACAACCTTTAACCAGAGATGGGCACAAATACATCAAAAAGTATTTAATTAAAATACAAGTAATTTGTAATTTGAAAATACAAAAATATATTTTTTACAGTCTTCTGTAGTGTAAGTGTGGCGTTAGGTACATGTAAGAGTCTAGAATATTGCAATATTATTGTTTAGTGCAGAAGATGCGCTTTTAACGTACATGTTGCCACATACTGTCATAATAAAATATAATTACGCATATAACACTATATTTGTATTATTTACACAAAAACTAGTTAACGCTGCTGTGAGGGTGTTTCTAATAGCGCGGCTGTGACAAAGTTGACAACTTTCTCTCTTCCGACTGCCATTATCTATTTTTTTACTCTTTTTGAAAGTTGTGAAAACACTGTTGTGGCCTTTTTCTTTTGCTATTTGAGCAAATTGGAACACAAAAATATATATTTAATGTAGTCTTTCATTCACTGCTATAGAAGTTAACCCAACTATGATGCCTTACACTTCTGAGAAACCCAGAAATGTGAACAGGGTCAATAGGATGTGTCACATCACGTGATTTACTTGCCAAAAACTGTGATAGGCAATTTGGTTGTCCTATTTGTATTTTATGTCTATGGTCCTAGGGATAGTTCACCCAAAAAGGAAAATTAGCCCATGATTTACTCACCCTGACGTCATCCTAGGTGTATATTACTTTCTTCTTTCAGAAGAATACAATCAGAGTTATATTAAAAAGTGTCGTGGCTCTTCCAAGCTTTATAATGACAGTCAATGGGTATATTTTTCATCAAAGTGCATCTATCCATCATAAAAGTGCATCTGTCCATCATAAAAGTGCATCTGTCCATCATAAAAGTGTATCTATCCATCATAAAAGTACATCTATCCATCATAAAACTGCATCTGTCCATCATAAAAGTACATCTATCCATCATAAAAGTGCATCTATCCATCATAAAAGTGCATCTGTCCATCATAAAAGTGCATCTGTCCATCATAAAAGCATATCTATCCATCATAAAAGTACATCTATCCATCATAAAAGCATATCTATCCATCATAAAAGTACATCTATCCATCATAAAAGTGCATCTATCCATCATAAAAGTGCATCTATCCATCATAAAAGTGCACGTGTCAATCATAAAAGTGCATCTATCCATCATAAAAGTGCGTCTATCCATCATAAAAGTGCATCTGTCCATCATAAAAGTGCACCTATCCATCATAAAAGTGCATCTATCCATCACAAAAGTGCATCTATCCATCATAAAAGTGCATCTATCCATCATAAAAGTGCATGTGTCAATCATAAAAGTGCGTCTACCCATCATAAAAGTGCATCTATCCATCATAAAAGTGTATCTGTCCATCATAAAAGTGCGTCTATCCATCATAAAAGTGCATCTATCCATCATAAAAGTGCATCTATCCATCATAAAAGTGCATCTGTCCATCATAAAAGTGCATCTGTCCATCATAAAAGCAAATCTATCCATCATAAAAGTGCATGTGTCCATCATAAAAGTGCATCTATCTATCATAAAAGAGTGTCTATCCATCATAGATGTACTTTTATGCATGGATAGATGCACTTTTATGATGGATAGACGCACTTTTATGATGGATAGACGCACTTTTATGATTGACACATGCACTTTTATGATGGATAGATGCACTTTTATGATGGATAGATGTACTTTTATGATGGATAGATGCACTTTTATGATGGATAGACGCACTTTTATGATTGACACATGCACTTTTATGATGGATAGATGCACTTTTATGATGGATAGATGCACTTTTATGATGGATAGATGCACTTTTATGATGGATAGATGTACTTTTATGATGGATAGATGCACTTTTATGATGGACAGATGCACCTTTATGATGGACAGATGCACTTTTATGATGGATAGATGCACTTTTATGATGGATAGACGCACTTTTATGATGGATAGACGCACTTTTATGATGGATAGATGCACTTTTATGATGGACAGATGCACTTTTATGATGGATAGATGTACTTTTATGATGGATAGATGCACTTTATGATGGATAGATATGCTTTTATGATGGACAGATGCACTTTTATGATGGACAGATGCACTTTTATGATGGATAGATGCACTTTGATGAAAAATATACCCATTGACTGTCATTATAAAGCTTGGAAAAGCCACGACACTTTTTAATATAACTCTGATTGTATTCTTCTGAAAGAAGAAAGTAATATACACCTAGGATGACGTCAGGGTGAATAAATCATGGGCTAATTTTCCTTTTTGGGTGAACTATCCCTAGGACCATAGACATAAAATACAAATAGGACTACCAAATTGCCTATCACAGTTTTTGGCAAGTAAATCACGTGATGTGACACATCCTATTGACCCTGTTCACATTTCTGGGTTTCTCAGAAGTGTAAGGCATCATAGTTGGGTTAACTTCTATAGCAGTGAATGAAAGACTACATTAAATATATATTTTTGTGTTCCAATTTGCTCAAATAGCAAAAGAAAAAGGCCACAACAGTGTTTTCACAACTTTCAAAAAGAGTAAAAAAATAGATAATGGCAGTCGGAAGAGAGAAAGTTGTCAACTTTGTCACAGCCGCGCTATTAGAAACACCCTCACAGCAGCGTTAACTAGTTTTTGTGTAAATAATACAAATATAGTGTTATATGCGTAATTATATTTTATTATGACAGTATGTGGCAACATGTACGTTAAAAGCGCATCTTCTGCACTAAACAATAATATTGCAATATTCTAGACTCTTACATGTACCTAACGCCACACTTACACTACAGAAGACTGTAAAAAATATATTTTTGTATTTTCAAATTACAAATTACTTGTATTTTAATTAAATACTTTTTGATGTATTTGTGCCCATCTCTGGTTAAAGGTTGTCAGAAGAACTGCTCCATGCTACATAGGATGCCGTTGCTAGGGGTTGGCAACCAAATGTAGTAGGACACAGCATGCTGAAACACTAGAGAGCAGCGACAGCAGCGGTGATTCCGAAACAGCTAAACAAATTGTATAAACATTATTACAGAAATTAGTTGTCACCCTGAATTGTAATCTGTTTGTCTGTTTCGTTTTTTTTTTTTTTTTTTTTTGGTACAAATTGCTACTTAATGTAACAGTTTTAATCAGTAAATACTTTTAAACCTACTCCACACATGACTCCTGTGTGTTTTAGTCTTTCAGCATTTAGTTGTCAGTACCTTTGTCTCACACTCCAAACACCAGGATTGAACACTAACCAGCCTAACCCAAAATCCTCAAATCCCTTTTTTTATTTTAATAGAATAAATAAAGCTATCCCACTTGTGAAAGAATATTAGAAATAGACATTGCAATACAAATAATTGATATTGCATAAATATGCAAACGATATACTGTACATACAGAAACAGAGCAGTATACAATTAACACAAGTTAATGGTAAACTTCTTTCTTGGATCTTGTTTGAATTGACAGGCTATTATAGGCTTGAAATTGAATTCCCTCTAAATGTGTTATGGGCCATGAGGACTGTCTGGTTAGTAAAAAAAAATCAAAATATGATTTCATCCAGTAAAAGTTAACTTTACATGGTAATTTGTTTATTGTAACAACAACAAAGGGAAAAGAATGCTACCGATTACAAATGGAATGTTCAATATTTTTTTTTTTTTTTTTTTGCCTACCTATGAATTAAGAGGCATTGTTAACTCTTACATTCTAATTACATGTACAATCAAGGCATCAGATGAAAGCTTATCTTCCACTCTTTCTAAAGGTGTGCTCAGTTTGTTTCTAGCATAAAGTATCAGGGAGATATGGCTCACGATTCATGAATATAATTAAACCGTTTTAGCATGTTTGGGTGATTCTGGGAGTTAAAGCCGAATTTGAGGTAACATTGTTTTGACCCTAATTACAAGTTTCCAGCAGCTTGTTGACCGGGTTGGCCACCCAGGTTGTGATCCTCAGACATCGTAGATTTCATTTTTATATGACAACCTTTTACAGCAGCCCATGTCTGATTTCCTAAAAAACAGGTGTTTTGCCCCCTGGGTATTAATAGTATTCTTGAATCCCTTCCGAGGAATTGTTTTGATTTTTTTAAAGGTGTAGTTTTGTACATTGTACTTGAATGCATTTATAGTTTTGACATTTTGTAGTTGTTATATGTATTGACATTTATTATTACAAATTATTTTTAAATCATTACATTATACATTATATCATTTATATTATATATTTCTAGATCATTTTAGAGTGCATTAGAAACATATTGCGAAAATAATATATTTTTAGCATTATCATATTGGTATTATCATATTGCACACAACCCCTTACCGTAGTTCTCAAAGTCCCAGGGTGTTTAAGAAATAGCATTTGTGAAGAAGTCTAAGTTATTCAAATGTAAGATCTGAACAAAGAAGTATCAATGCAGAAAGTTTGCTCCCTGTACACTACCACGCCAGTCGTTAGTGGGCGGGGCAGGACGTGATCGACTAGCCACGCCCCGCAGCGTGATCATTGGTCTCCAAATTTCGCGGACTTTGACACGAGGAAACCTAAAAGAACATTTACATTCACTAAAAGTTATTCGGACCGAAGCATTCATCACGTTTGTTAAGGTAAGTGGAAGAACTTTCCCACTATATATTACTAGCTATGTTCAAAGTTTAGGTAACGTGAAGCATAGTTGTGATTAAGTGGATCAAATCAAAACCTTGTGACTGTCTGCATGTGCTCCACATTCTTGGCCGATTAATGTTAATGCCTTACGGTTGTGCAGATAACGTTATGTGCATAAATAGCGCTTACATCAGTGCTATGTGCAAAGAATCGCATCGTTTCAGTTTTTATTAGTAAACGTTTCCATCACTCACTTGCTATGTATTATTTTAGTTACAGGATGTATTTCGCGGGAAAAATGTAACCCCTAAAGGCAGTAGTTCCGGTTTGTGTGTCACACTAGCTGCGAATCTAATTTTGTTTTAACGTTACCCCTAAAGTTATCGACAAGACATGGAAAAACTCGTAAGCGTTTCGTAAGCGTGCTCCGCGCTGGCAGCTGCAGTTACATCATTTGATTGACAGATAAGCACTGTTATTTTAGTACTAGATACTACTATTATGGTATTTATTCATATATATATATATATATATATATATATATATATATATATATTAAAATCTTTTTCTATTTAACTTATTTCACTTTGTTTGAGTAATTTTAGTACTTTAAGTTAAAGTTTTTTTTTTAACTAATTTGCATTTGGACGAAGAATAGAATACCCTGCTTTAAAGTTTAAGAACTCAAACTCAAGTACATTAATGCTTCTATAAATAATGTATCCCAGTGTATACAGTATGTTTTGCATATGGGAGTCTTCTCACATGTAACAATAACATAATTTCCTCTAGAGGTAATCAACTATGGCTCAGCTCAACGGCCATGATAATAAAACTTGGGAATCTCATAACAAGATGATGCTGGAGCCTCTCAGCACAAATGATCCTGAGGTAAGTGTGTGATTATACAAACAGCCTTAAGACTAGATTATTTTGAAAGCATGCAGTGTACCATGAGTGATATTGCGAAATGTGTGTCTAGACTAGGCTCTGCCCCGTGACTGACAGCTGTTGCACATCTCTGCTTGAGTCAATTAAAACAACTTGTGTCATTGCTTATCTGTTTATCGCATTGATAGATTACTGTTTGCACCAGGTATTTGACATAATAAAGAAGGAGAAGCGGCGGCAGACGTATGGATTAGAGCTCATTGCCTCTGAGAACTTCACGAGTCGAGCTGTTTTGGAGGCTCTTGGTTCCTGCATGAACAACAAGTACTCTGAGGGCTATCCTGGTCAGAGGTGACTATTGTGCAGTGGAATTTTTATATACTGTTTAATTACAATTTATCAGAGGTGGACAGTAAAAAAGTACATTTACTTGAGTACTGTACTTAAGTACACTTTTTAAAGGGATAGTTCACTTTGAAATTAAATTTTGGTATGTTTTAGCTTACCTCAAGGGCATCCAAGATGTAGGTGTCTTTGTTTCCAAATTAAACAATTCCCCATCGTAAGTACACATTGATGGCCTAAGACACGAAACGAGCGGTTTGTGTGAGAAAACGAACAGTATTTATATAGTTTTTACCTCTTGTACACAACCACGTCCAAGTGATCTGAGGGCGCGTGCGCACGTCACACACCAGGAAGCGAATTTAAATGCAAATTTTGTCATTGTTTTGGAGCACACTAGCTTATAGATAACAGTAAGGTTAACATATTAATACTAAAAGTAAAAAAAACTTTAAATAGGGCACTATTTGAGGGAACAGCCATTTGGGTGTCCGAAACCATTGTGGATGTTATTGAGTGCACTCATTCAATCTCACATTCAATCCCACTACTGGAACTGTGTTCTAGAAATAAATTTGATATTGATATGAGGGTAGGTAGGTAGGCATATATTCAGAGGCATAAGGTACTGTAAGTATTACATACAACAATGCAACAATAATAAAACAATGCATTGACATTTACTTTTCACTTTTGATACTTTAAGGACTTTTAAAAACAAGTACTTCTGTACTTTTACTTAGGTAAAAATCAGTCTTTACAACTTTTACTTGTAATGGAATAATATTTGACAAGTAGTATCTGTACTTTCACTCAAGTAAGGAAGTTGTGTACTTTGTCCACCTCTGCAATTTAATGTTGTTTTTGTAATGAGAATAAGATTAATATTATTTCGTTTAAACTTAGCACTTACATATTGAAAAATGGGCTTGTGTTAAATGGCAAATTTTGTTTAATTTTATAAGATATTATGGAGGCACGGAGCATGTTGATGAATTGGAGCGTTTGTGTCAGGCAA
The DNA here is from genome assembly GCF_964197995.2 of Scardinius erythrophthalmus. Classification (NCBI taxonomy): domain Eukaryota; kingdom Metazoa; phylum Chordata; class Actinopteri; order Cypriniformes; family Leuciscidae; genus Scardinius; species Scardinius erythrophthalmus. The sequence continues at coordinate 39,116,909 of NC_138221.1, forward strand.
GAGCTCTCAAGGTCTACGGCCTCGACCCGGATAAATGGGGAGTGAATGTTCAGCCGTACTCTGGTAGGCTTGTTTGTGTGTCTGAACTGTTGGTGCTTTGAAGAGATGATGTAACATATGAAACATTAACTCAAGTGCACATTGTTCAATATATTGTATATTTTTTTCCTCAGGGTCACCTGCGAACTTTGCCGTATACACAGCCATAGTGGAACCTCATGGGCGGATCATGGGGCTTGATCTTCCTGATGGCGGCCACCTCACCCATGGCTTCATGACTGACAAGAAGAAAATCTCAGCCACATCTATTTTTTTTGAGTCTATGCCTTATAAGGTAACCTTGTGATTAGAATCAGCATTGTAGTGAACTCTTTAGTTAGTGTTAAGTTCAACATTTACTAAGACATTATTAAAATAAAAGGCTGTTTCTAGTGAACTAACAATGAATGTATTTTTTATTAACTAATGGTAACAAATATGAATAAATACTCTTACTGTATTTCTAATAGCAAATTTTAGTTAATGCATTAACTAACATTAAAGGAGTAGTTCACTTTCAAATAAAAATTTCCTGATAATTTACTTACCCCCATGTCATCCAAGATGTCCATGTCTTTCTTTCTTCAGTCGAAAAGAAATTAAGGTTTTTGAGGAAAACATTCCAGGATTTTTCTCCACATAATGGAGTTCAATGGCAACCAACGTTTTGACGATCCAAATGTCAGTCTCAATGCAGCTTCAAAGGCTCGACACGGTCCCAGTCGAGAAATAAGGGTTTTATCTAGCGAAACGATCGGTCATTTTCTAAAAATAAATGACAAATAACATACTTTTTAACCACAAATGCTTGTGTTGCACCATCTCTGAGATGCTCAACATGACATTGTTAAACATCCAGGATATGCACACGTAAGGACCATTTTAAACAATAAACACAAATACATATAAACATGTGTCATTCAACATACAATAACTTTGAATGGTCCTCCTACTCCAAACTTGTAAACACTGGGTCGGTACTTCCGACTATGTCACGTGTGACCTTTCCAACATGATGACGTAATGCGTGGCACATCTCAGAGATAGTACAAGACGGGCATTTGTGGTTAAAAAGTATATAATATTTTTTTTTTTTTTTGAAAATGACCGATCGTTTCGCTAGATAAAACCCTTATTTCTCGACTGGGACCGTGTCGAGCCTTTGAAGCTGCATTGAGACTGACATTTGAACCTTCAAACCGTTGGTTGCCATTGAACTCCATTATGTGGAGAAAAATCCTGGAATGTTTTCCTCAAAAACCTTAATTTCTTTTCAACTAAAGAAAGACATGGACATCGTTGATGACATGGGGGTGAGTAAATTATCAGGAAATATTTATTTGAAAGTGAACTACTCCTTTAAGTATTGGGACCTTATTGTAAAGTGTTACCATTTTTTTTTTTTTTCCCCAGGTAAATCCAGAAACTGGATATATTGATTATGACAGACTTGAGGAAAATGCTCGCCTCTTCCACCCAAGACTAATCATTGCAGGTCAGCACAATTAATTTCTTAGGAAATCTAAGGAATTTCTGAACTACAGGATGTAAAGTATTCATAATTGTATTTTTTGGCCATTTAAAAAAAAAAAAAAAAAATTATCTTTGAGAGTTGAGATTTTATTAGATGTATATATTTTCCAAATTCCTTTTTTGTGATTTCTTATGTGTCATTTTTTTTTTACACATCTTTGTTCAATTAAATAATGTGAAAAAACAACAATACATTATGCAAAAAAAAAAAAAAACCTACATTAACAGGTTTTCTGAGTATTCCCTTTTTTTCTGCTATTAGTAAGATAAACAGTTAGCTCTGCCCAAATTCACATCATTGGTTAAGCCAGTGTTGCTGGTTGGGACAATGTATTTTAAAGGCTACCTATTATTCACAATCCACTTTTTGGACATGCATGTGATTGTGTGAACACAATCATCCTACAATGATAAAAATCCACCCTCACCTTTTGTTTTTAAATCCCCATTGAACCAAAGCAGTCTCATTAGACATGCCGTTTTGAATCTCTGAGCAGTGTGACATCATACTGCTCAGGCCCCGCCCACGGCCGGCGGCCGCTGCTGACCGACAGTCCTGCATTACCATAGTTTCCGCCCTCAGTGAGTTGTACACTACCCACCATTTTCTCCGCGTTCGAGCAGCTGTAGCGACAACAAATGTCTCGTAAGCAATCCCGGTGTTCTTTTGTCAGTAGGATGTAAGAGTTAACATAAGAGTCTTCGTTTTCTCTCAACATCTGAGCCACTGAGGACACAGTGAATTAGTTTGATTTGTTAAGGTAATGTGGCCCTAAATTCGTTTATGTCTGCGCAAATCTTTTCACTCCGGACTGTTTTGTGAACAAGGGGCAATACAAGGCAGGCTTTGTTAAAAAGTGCAATGCTATAAAAAATATGTTTTAAATAGGTTTTAATGATATCTGAGCATCATTAGAGCCTCCTTCTCAGGAGAGCCTTTTGCTTTTTCGCGGGATAGCCCAGACTTGCTGGGACCCGCCTTACACTTCACATACACACTCTGGGGACATCAGAGCCTTATTTTACATCTTGCAAAAAGTAGCATAATAGGTGCCCTTTAACATTGAAAGAAATGACAAACATCACCTTTAACATTTCTGTGTATCATTGTTAAGGAACCAGCTGCTATTCCCGTAACCTGGACTACAGTCGGCTGAGGAAGATCGCAGATGAGAATGGAGCGTATCTTCTGGCAGACATGGCTCACATCAGTGGTCTAGTGGCAGCAGGAGTCGTTCCATCTCCGTTTGAATACAGTGATGTTGTGACCACCACGACCCATAAGACCCTGAGGGGCTGCAGGGCAGGAGTCATTTTCTTTAGGAAGGGTAAGTTCAGTGTTAACTGACCTGTCACACTAAATCTCGGCCCTTGACAGCAGTGCCTTGATCAGTGCTGGGGAAAGTTACTTTTAAAATTAATGCGTTACAATATTGTGTTACTCCCTAAAAAAGTGACTAATTGCATTACTTGGTTACTTTTTATGGAAAGTAGTGTTACGTTAATTTTGCGCTACTTTCTTCCACCTGGGCTGGGCTTGTTTGTAAATGTAAAGTCCCTTCACACCAGTGAACTGAATAAGTCTCAGGCTGAAGGAAATGCAAATTCACACCTGTATGATTAATAAAGTGAGATTAAATGCATAAAGTAAATGGATTATTTGTTATATTATTATTGCAGGTTTGCGTAATATATTCTTAGTTTCAATTTCACTGTTTTTATTCATTTTGAAGAATACGGAAAACAATAACCATCATGTTCACACACCGCTCACAACACCTCTGCACTTACTCCCGATTTCTCTCAACATGGGGACAAGAGAGATGTCAGTCAATAAATGGGAAAACAAAGTAACTCAAGTTACTTATTTTAAAAAGTAACACTGATAATTGCTGCAAATTTATAAGAAATTCATTACTTTACTACTTGGGGTACTATAAGTGGTCCGATAGTGAACCATAACTTGCGTTACTGGAAATGCGTAACCCCAACACTGATCACAATACACTCTATTTCAGGAGTTCGTAGTGTTGATGCAAAGACAGGCAAGGAGACCCTATATAACCTGGAGAGTCTGATTAACCAGGCTGTGTTTCCTGGACTGCAGGGTGGCCCTCACAACCATGCCATTGCAGGTAAGAGCTGATGTCCTCCATGTCTTTAATATAAAGGTTAGATAAGTTTGCATATACACTAGGGATGTTTATGATTAATCGAAGATCTATTAATTGACATTTGATTAAGCTTTCCGTTTAATTTAGTTCAGTAACCAGATTCTGAAAACACCGTCTATACATAGTTATCTGATGCCAGATGCACTAGTATTTCTCTATATATTATAAAGATTGCAATCACGACAAACACCATGATAACACCACTTGACAAAAAGCACCATTCATGTGTTGGCCTCCCTGTATCACCCCAATCAACAGTCATGTCAGTGCTTGCCAGGAGGGCATGTAGGTACTGGTACACTGTAATCTTACAATGGTCAGTGTAGTGGTATGGTATGCACTGGATTCATCCTGAGTTATTACTTGACTTCAATTCCAAATTCAACTAAATTCGTACTATGTACAAACTATGTTCACACTTAATACATAAATATATTAAAATATAGTAAATTTGATTTTGAAGTCTTGTTTAATTAAATTTAACAGTAAATATGCATTCATTTGTATAAATTAAATAATTATTTAATGTTGATTTAATGTTTCACTCAAAAAATTAGACAATTATTAATATTCCTGAAAATGGGCATCCTTAATCTGAGTTCAGATTTTGTTTTCTGTACCGAACATGTGCTTTGGTCAAATTGAACGTTAAATATTTATTAATTATATATAAACTAATTTAAATTGTTTATTGATGACGATAATTACATTTTATAATAATCGATTATTCATATTTTTTGAAAATTCTTAATCTGATTTCAGATTTTTATTTATTTATGTGATGCGCAGGGGTTGCTGTTGCTTTGAAGCAGGCTCTGACTCCAGAGTTCAAGACCTACCAATTGCAAGTTCTGGCAAATTGCAGGGCTTTAGCAGCCACCCTAATGGAAAAGGGCTACAAAGTTGTTACAGGTAAGCTTCTTAAGGATTTAGATATAAATAATAGCTAAATGAAACCATTGGCTGATAGTGATCGTGATTGGATACAGAAGGGCGACTGTGTTCCCTTAATCTTTCATTTTAAATTTAGGCGGCTCAGATAATCATCTCATCTTGGTTGATTTACGTTCAAATGGAACTGATGGAGGACGGGCAGAGAAAGTGCTGGAGGCTTGTGCCATTGCCTGCAACAAGAACACCTGCCCAGGTGCCTTAAATATGCTCCATTAATAATACCTGTATAATTGCCCAATCTTTTACAGTCGTTTTGGACGTGTTTTTGGATGTTTTACTACAACAAAACAACCTAATCAGTTTTTCCACTTATACCTCTCCCAAACTCCATTTTGAAGGTGATAAAAGTGCCTTGCGCCCAAGCGGCCTTCGTTTAGGATCTCCCGCTCTTACATCTCGTGGATTATTGGAGGACGATTTCCGTAAGGTTGCTGAGTTCATTCACCAGGGTGAGTTTGTTTTAAGCAATAATATAATATTAAAGGATATGGTACAAACTTTGAACCTACCTCAGACATTGATTGTGTATCTGCTCTTAGGCATTGAGTTGACATTGGAGATCCAAAGAAACATGAATCCTAAAGCAACTCTGAAGGAGTATAAAGAGGAACTGGCACAAAATGAGAAGTACCAATTGAAAATAAAAGAAATCCGAAAGGAAGTCGAAGACTTTTCAGGAAAGTTCCCGATGCCTGGGTTGCCAGAGTTATAATTACTGTCTTTCTGACATTTTGGTCTTCCTGAAATAAAGATTTCTTTTGATTTGAATAACATGGTTACTGTACTCTTGCTTGTGTTTTCTCTTATTTCTGTGAATTAACCTGCATAAGCTATGAAAAGTTTCCACTGGAACTGATCAACAGAGAAAAAAAATATCCAACTGGCACAATAGATTTGTACATGCAATGCAAATAAAGCCTGTGAACATGTGACTGGACCTGTGTCTTGTTTATTAAGTATAAAATGTACTTTTCACTGTTACTATTTACCCTAATAAGTTTACATGTGCAAGTCATTACACATTCAGAATGAGACAAATCATGTGCCTTTAATTACATAATAAAGGAAAGTATAGTTTTGCTAAATACACAAACTGTTACAAGGTAGGTATAATACCATTTGATAAAGATGTGATGCACATGGCTAAATCAGAAATAATTTAATGAGATTGAAGGCAGAGTAATTTCACAGTGGGCAGCAACTTAAAGCACACAGATGACCCTCAATTTACTCGACTTTAACATCCATAAATATTTAAGCATGAAGATGACACCTTACCCCAGAAAAGCTCACAATACTGTCTTAAAATAGATTTGTGAAAAGTAGCAACAAAACTGCATGATTAAGAGAGTTACAGCAAACAAGATTTGTTCAAAATCAGTAAAAAGAAATAATGTGCGTATAATGGTATGGCTTGTTCTCAATTTACATTCAACAGACTCTGCAATTAAATGCTGAAAATCGTTACAAAGGCCAATAATTACTGGGTAGCCAAAATAACTTAATATTAAGACACACTTGTGATGAAACCGCGGTGGCAGTTCAGGTCTGTATTTCTGGACTACAACTGCGTTCATGCAGTAGTGGGAATAACAGTTACAGACAACGTATTGGCAACAACCACCATTTTCGTTCTTTTCACAACACCACAACAGACATTAGAATGAAGTGCCACTTCATCCTCACAGTTACTCATGCTGACGTTGCTTGCACACGACTTAGACAACAATTTATATCCATTTTAAATATATCTAGAAAGGCTGAAGAGTAACACGTGAGAAACAATGGAAGTGTTCATAAATTCCCCCATATTTTGCCAATTGTTACATATTTGTGTTCTTCAAACATGCAGAAGATTGTGTAACAGTTCTCCACGATGTGACATTTTACATGCAGTACATTCATTCACCTTATCACACAATTATGTTTAAACACAAAGGGCAGTTGGCTCAGTTTTTGTTTGTTTAACAATGTCTGTAACCTTTGTATTTAAAAAAAATCCCCTCAGATTTTGTGTCCACTAGAGAGGGCAGAAAAAAGGAGCAAATTTGCATGTCTTTTTTTTATGTTAATAATCAGTTAGCGCATTATATTTCGCACGCTCAGAATGCAAGAATCGAAAAGCTAATAAAGGACCAATCCATGAATTAGCATCAAATTTTTCTTCTAATTTAAATGCATATAATGCTATGTTAGTGCATTTTATTGAGGCTGTTGGTCAATGGTAAACAGCATACTGAGAAGAACATGTATTGTGAAATACACTTCTGATGCCACTTAAGTTGGTTCCATTAAAATTATGCTTGTGATTTACATGCTTGCAACAGTCTCATTGCTCATTAAGGCGAAAATACATTAATGATTAAACAGGCTACCAGGACCAGATTAATTAAATCGTGATTATAGACTCTCCTGCTGTTGTTCCTGTGTAGCTATAACTGTTAATGAAAACAAGCCTATAACTACACATTTAAATGAGCCGTTTCATACGGCCTCTTTCAAAACGTCTACTTCTGCTTAGACGACGGTGAAATCTTGCTGAATCTTGATTTTATTGCAGAGCTTCTGTAAGGTCTTCAGACCACACGAGGAATCTATTTTCTCCATTTTATGGAAAACGGTTTGGCAATAGATTTAAATATGCAACCTTTACACTAAACAAATAGACTACATTCTGTAACACCGGACTGCTTTCTGGAATGCCACGAGAATATTCACCCACCCACACACACACACACACACACACACACACACACACACACACACACAAAAAAAAAAAAAGTGATTACATTCAAATAATACATTTGGTCTCCTGATCTTAACCGGGTTTAATGGTAAACAGATAATAGACACATTCAGATTTTGTACAAATAGCTGGTGGTGTAATTAAAACAAAAAGACTGCTTGACCCACTTCGAGGACCCCTGAACGTAATGTTGCTTGATGAGCTCACTCAGGTACTGGACGATTTTACTCTCCTCAACAGTGTAGCCGAGCTGCAACAAGAAATTAGTCCTGCGTGACTTTACCGAGCTCTGGTCGTTGATGTCCATGGGAAGATGAATGTGATGGCAGAATGTGTAAAGGAAGGCCTTGGCTGTAAGCTGAGTCAACATACCCTGAACATGGAGAAAGTATGTGCTGCCACGCTTGATCTGAGTCCTGTGGTCCGCCAAATGGCTAATTAGTGTTCCTCTGTATGGTGGACACCGGAGGGTCTTGTTGTCACAATCCAAAATGCTTATGTAACGGCTGTATCGATTCAAAGAGTGGAGGATGCTGGATCCAGCCGGGGAGGCAGCTCTGGAAACAAAAAGAAGAAGGAAATGTCAAAACTCTGTACACAGCACTTTTGGTCACTGATTTTAAGCATTGCAAGCTAAAAAAAATATTTTGACCACTATTTTATTGATTGACTACAGGTCAAATTTTCTCAACATACCTCTGCAATCCAATAAGTTTCCACCTCTGCAAGTCGGTAAGCTGAAATGGCGTCGAAAGCCACGGTTGGACGGTTTCACCATACTTGCCGAGATTGGGCACGAAAACGAACAAAGCATTGACCAGCTTCCTCACCATCCCCTCGTCCACCCCCAAAATAACAAGCGTTCGGCCACTCAGAAGGCAGAAAATGGCTTGCTGAGCAAATGGATATTGCCTGATGAAACGAAGCGCGCTGTAACCAGCTTTCTTCTTCTGCTTTAGTGTCACCGCACTGCCGTAAGTGAACGGAGACACTGCTCGGTCAGAATTGGTGGAGGCGCTCATGTAGCTCGTACTATCAGATGCATCTTCGATATTAATTTTTGCCACATCCTCTGAGAGAACGCAAGTGTTTAGTTCGGAAAAAGTCAGTCCCATGTTGGGGCTCTCTGCGAGGGCTGCCTCTTCCAGAATGTAGTTTCCCTGTAAGGCAGTATCTCCCTGAAAAAGAGACAGGGGTTCTTGGTTCACCACAGTGTCGCCACAACACTCCTGAGCGATCTCAGGTAAAGGTTCCTCAAAAACAAAACTGTCCTGTCCAATACAGCAGGATGCATCCATCGGGACCAGATTCCCGTCGGATGACCTACGTGGGACAGCAACAGAATGGGATGCATTTTCAAATGAGGATGCAATGGATACCTTGCACTTTCTTTCAAGGCCATCAAAGTAATTTGCCTGTTGACTGGAAGGACTAACACCTCCAAGAGCCTCAATGCTCTTGTCGCTACTGAAACTCCCTTTGTTCTCTGTGTCTGCGGCTTCAGATGTTTCCTGTGTGATGTCAGATGTACTGGATTCAGGAGGCCCTTCCATAGACTCCACACCTGGCTTAACGTGATCTACATCTATGCAGGTGGTGTAGGATTCGAGACTCAGCGGCTCACCAGATAAGTGCAGAATGGGGACTGTTGGGACGTTGGAAGTGAAACTGAAGTTCTTTGAGGTTCCTTCGTCCTCCCAGTCACATTCAGCTTCGAAGAGGAAACTAGTAACTCTCTGTTTGCTCAGAAGAGCCCTGTCGATCTGGCTGGTGTAAATAGAGCACAGATCCCCTCGGAACGACTTCTCGATTACATTTAGTTGCTCTAGAGTTTGGTGATAAAAGTTGGAATCGCAGAGCTCTTCCAATGTTTTCAAGCGCTTATCAAAGCACTTCGCAGATTTGGCCTTGATGAGCTGAGGCGTGTAAGAGGACTTTCTACCATCGCTTTCAGATTCTACAGTCTTCTCTGCAACTTCAGAATGATTACTATTTAGTGTATCATCTGATACACTTGTGTCAGCCTGTTTTTCTGTCTTGCTTTCTACAAAATCCATATCTCTCTTTTTCCTGGAAGGATAAGATGTGATTTGCCTCAGTAGATCTTTGTGTTCATAGATAGACTTCTCCATATTTGCTAATTCATTCGCCTTCTCAATAGCTTGTGTGGAATAACAGCCATTGTTCATTTTCTGCAGCTCTGCCTCTTTGTGCAGCACCGATCTGGTGTACTCCAAGTCTTTCAGTTTCTTTTCCAGTTCATTTGCAAAAGCTCTCCTGTTTCCTGATTTGACAATTTCTGAAGCCTTGGAAAACTCGGATGACAGCTCTTGGAACTGCTGCATGATTTTCCTTTCGTCTGCGGAAATGTAGGCCATGCAAAACGGCCGTACGAATCCACGAGCCTCCAAGTCATACAGCGTCAGATGATGGACGTAGGCAAAAGCCACTTCCTTGGAATCACCTAGGACAACTTTTGAGTCCTCCACAAAATTTAGCTTTGGGTAGTTACTGCCAGGAGGATGTCCGGCAAAAGATGCCTGGTAGTCCACAGACATGATGCGTAGTGAGAAGTAGTTAAGGTCAAATGTCCCGCACACTTTGGGGTCATTGGGAATGGTGAGTAAAGGCTGTGGACCAACCTGTTCTGAAAATTCAGAGATGAGTATGAAATCTTTTGAGAATTTCGCATAGGATGTCTTCGTCCATGGATTTGCATTGGCAGTATGAGTAAACAAAGGCACAGAAAACTCCTCTGGAAGTGACAATGGATCCGAGAATGACTCCCCAAAGTCATCTTCTTTGGTAAAAGCCACCACATCTGGTGAGCCAATCATGTTCTCTGAGTATATAAAGAGACATCAGCAGAAATATCCTTCAATGCTCATCATCCCCATCAATGAAGACATAATATTAACAAAGACATCGTTTTGAAAACACAAATCATCAATAAGTTGTGCACTGAGGACTCTCTCCCTCTCTGCAGCGGGGCTGGCTGGTCCACTGAGCCAGATCACGATCTGCTATGCATGAGCTTGAAGACGATGCTGTCCAGCCCGACAGACCTTTGCCGTCACCTGCCATAAATCTGAAACATCTGTCAACGGCCGCCGCTTATATAAAGCTATTTATAATCGGCCATCTATATAGTATATCGAAGCGAAAACACCACAGTTGCAGAACAATCCAGCTGCTCAATAAACTGACATCCTCTGAAAGCAGCCATATTTAAACGATCGTAACCTTCCCACGTGACCGTCATGATGAGGAAGTAAGTGGATGTGTTTCAAAACCTAGTGAGCTGCCTAGCTAGACAGCATTTTGGAGGTTCCCAGCCAGCGGACTCGAAAAGCGCTTATAGTGCCCAATATGCTGCCTAGGTACTAACTAGGTTTTTGACACACAGACAGGGCATTTGTTGTGACGCGCTTTGTAGTTGTTCGAGGGGAGACATTTGATTATTCGTCTCGTATGACAAGACTCGTTCTTTTATCTCTGGAAATATTTAATTTTTAATTTAATAAAATTGTTCTAAATTCAATTCAATTATTTATTTAGTTAGTTAGCTAGTTAATGACATTTCGTTGGGGAAATACACAATACAGCCATACGGCATTCTAACACATTGCTTTACGGTATTTTTACGACAATTCTAGTCAGGCGCCGGAATTGGAAGTTTTTAGAGTTGATTCATTTGTTGTGTTCACACATTATACTTTTACAGATGTATTTTCAAAACTTTGAGTTTACACTGATGTATTTTTTCTCAGTTATCTTATAGTTGTCAGTGTTTTACTATGCTACTTAGCAAGCAAGCTGCCGTTAATGTGCTGTAATGTCGAGTGTACTGTGATCATGCGCTGCTAGATCACAGTTATGAACGTTTTGCATAGGTCTCTAAGAGTGACAATTCACCGTCAGCTTTTTAGGCAAATATCTGTAAACATGATAAGACGCACTCAGATTAAGAAAGTGCTTTGTGTTGCTGAAAAAAACGACGCTGCTAAGGGCATAGCAGAAATTATGTCAAATGGGAGATCGAGAAGAGTGAGTGGCTGACTGTTGCACAAGTTATCTTGATCTGTAATGTCAAATCTGATTGTTATCATCAAAAGAGTTGTTACTTTTATTTGTTAGGATGGTCGTCATTGTTAATGAACCTGGTTTTATTTACAGAGAGAAGGCTACTCTGTCTACAACAAAATATATGAGTATGAATACAACCTGTTTGGCCAAGTAAGTAACGTCACTTTTTTGTTTTATCACAGAAAAAATATATATTGTAATACATATAGTCTTTATGTGCTGATCATGGTGTTTATTTCTTCACAGAATGTAACTGTAAACATGACATCAGTATCAGGGCATCTCTTGGGTCTCGAATTCAAAGCTCCTTTTCAGAAATGGTAATATATATTTAGCTTTAATATAATAATAACTAACCTAATAACTAACTATAGTTTATTCAAACTTTATTATGTGATCTGTTTCACAGGCACAGTTGTAATCCTGTCCTGTTGTTTGATGCTGAGGTGGAAAAGTACTGCCCTGAAAACTTCACACCGATCAAGGTACTAATTTCCATTCCTTCCGTTTAGGATATGAGCTTGTATTTTATATTAAAACAATGTATTTACATTATCCAGAGGACTTTGGAGAAAGAAGTAAGACAGTGTCAAGCTCTGGTCATTTGGACTGATTGTGACCGGGAAGGAGAGAATATCGGCTTTGAGGTCATTAATGTCTGCAAAGCAGGTAGGTTTAGTGAATCATGTACTGGTGCTGTTTATTTCTAACAACTTTTTAAAGTCGGCATGAAACAAAAGTTGTCTTTTCTTCCTTATCGTTACGTACATCCAAATAAGAATAAATGTAGGTTGGATGGTTGTGGTTTGCTGTTGCTGTGATGTCATGTGAGTGACAGGTTGTCCCGCCCTCACGCCAGTAAACATGTAATCTGTGAAGAGATTTATTATTTGATTAAAGATTACGAGGGCACAGTAAAAACATAAATAATAATAATATTGCACACAGAATCATGGATAAATCATAATAAATACTGCTATAAAAGTAAGAATAAACTATTTTGATTTCACAGTGACTTTAACCTCCTGTGAAATCTTTCAATTTAGTGAAGCCAAACATTCAGGTCTTCCGTGCCCGGTTCTCTGAGATCACCCCAAACTCCATAAGAAGAGCCTGTGAGACCCTCACTGAGCCGAATATCAACATCAGCGATGCTGTGGATGTGAGACAGGAGCTTGATCTCCGCATCGGTAGGCGTTGTAAAATATCAGAGAACATCATCACAAGCTACTTTCTTTAAGACGAAATCTAATGTGTTCATCTTATGTACATTATGTTCCTTCAGGGGCCTCGTTTACCAGGTTCCAGACATTACGCTTGCAGAAGATATTCCCAGAATCTCTCTCCGATCAGCTCATCAGTTACGGCAGCTGTCAGTTCCCAACCCTTGGCTTTGTAGTAGAGCGGTTTAAAGCAATTCAAGCCTTCGTCCCTGAAACTTTCTTTAAAATCAAAGGTACTCTGATTTTTTAATTTAGTTCACATTTATTATTGATGAATGAAATGCGTCAAGTGCTTTCTCACATATACTTTATTGCCTGTTAGTTGTCCATGAGCCTAATGAAGAGGAATCGGTGGAATTCAGCTGGAAAAGACATCGTCTTTTCAATCACACAGCGTGCCTTGTGCTGTATCAGATGTGCATGGAGGTCTGTGCTTCTATTTAATTTCTTAAAAAGGATTTTTAAATGCATAGCAACAATATAGCTTTTTAATTTTTTCTTCATTGAAATAATGCATTACACATATGTAAGATGTGTTGGTCATTATTCTGTCATCATAAGTTTCCTGTGCTTGGCTTTAATCTTTTCTTTAGGATCCCATGGCGAAAGTGATATCTGTAACAAGTAAACCAAAAAGCAAATGGCGACCTTTACCCCTTGACACTGTGGTGAGTAATTGAGAACATGTCTCTTGAAAGATTTTTCTGGAAATTCTGGACAAAAGAATGTGGACACACACATGACCATTCAAAAGTTTATAGATAACAGAAATACAGTAAAAGCAAATATTGTGAATTATTATTACAATTTAAAATAACTTTTTTTAAATTTAACTAACTTTTTTTTTTTTTTTTTATCTATATTAATTCTATTATTTATTCTATATTAATCTGTAATTTATTCTATATTAATCTGTAATTTATTCCTGTGTTGTCAAAGCTGAATTTTCAGCATCATTACTCCAGTCTTCAGTGTCACATGATCCTTCAGAAATCATTCTGATATGAAGATTTGCTGCTCAAGAAACATTTATTATATATATTATAATCAATTTGGTTATTTTTGTGGAAAACGTGATGCATTTTTCAGGATACTTTAATGAATAGAAAGTTAAAAAGTGTATTGTGTATTTTTGTTATACAGTTACAGACATGTTGATGAATATTAACAAATTTTACTTTTACAACAATGTACACAATTGTCATCAAGTTTTTTTCAAAGTGCAATTTCTTGAGTGAGTGACTTGTGCCCAAAATGATCCACAAATTAGTAGTGCTGTTGCATGAGTTAAGTGCAATTAATAATTGAATCATGGAGATTGAACATGTAGCATATGATTTTTTTGGTTAGGAACTTGAAAAACTGTCTTCAAGAAAATTGAGGATAAGTGCCAAAGAAACCATGAAAACCGCAGAAAAGCTGTACACTCAAGGGTATGTTATTGGTTATTTCATCCATCCATATGTCTGTGTTTTCCACCTACCAGAATGTTTTCAATGTCTCCCTATTCAACAACACACTAAAAAGCGGATGAGTTGAATCAGGTGTTTTAATTAGTGAGACATCTAAAACATTCTGGTAGGTGGGTCCCGAGAACTGGTTTTGAGAAACACTGGTCAACAGCATGTCTGTCGTGGCCCTTCACAAATCAGCCTGTCTGTTTCCTTCCAGGTTTATCAGTTATCCTCGCACTGAGACCAACATGTTTCCTCAGAACCTGAACCTTACCCAGCTGGTTGAGCAACAGACACAAGATAATGAATGGGGAAATTTTGCTCAGCACATTTTGGAAAGCGGTGGGCCCACACCTCGAAATGGAAACAAATCAGATCAGGCCCATCCCCCCATTCACCCCACCAAATACACCAACAGTTTACAGGTGAGCAACCCACATGTACAGGTGTACCCACTCCACCTCAAAACGCGATTGATTTTTAATCCTTTGACGCATACGATCACACCGGTGTGATTAGAATGTTCAATGCATCACGTGAACAACTGCCAAATTCAAATGTGTTTTGTGTGTTTTGCCGAGCCAGAGACGGACACGCTCAGCGCTTTTCATATCACAACTTTTCAGTGTTTTCAAACACATTATGCTTATTTTTGGTTTCAGACATTTAAATACTCATAAGTACTAGCAAAAAAAATATATATATATTTATAGTTTGTTAAATACCTACTGATGTCTATGGAAGCCGCAATCAACAATCCTTTCAAATATAATTTGACGACATGTTTTATTCATATCAGATACGCATTGTTTTGTAAACTATAAAGTTTACTCTATTCTTCTCTCAGTTCGCCGTCAACTTTTATGTATTTCAGGAGAAGTGGATACATGATGTAAATCCGACTGATCCGATTCTCTGAATGGCAGCGCAAACTAACATGGCGACACCCATTGCGCGTTATATATGATCATTATAAAGGTTTTTAAGCAATGAAATAAAAGCAATACATCTGTCATACAGATGCCCTCCCTCAAGAATTATGAATTCCCCCTTTCATGTGTCCTGGCGCAACCTCTCTGTTAGAACCGTCATATCTGCAGCTGCAATTAGCTAGAAATGTACACAATGGCAATGTTTAATTATTTTTCTTTTTTTTGAAGAGTAATGAAAAGCGGCTGTATGAGTTCATTGTACGTCACTTCCTGGCCTGTTGCTCCAAAGATGCTCAGGGTCAAGAGGTGACGGTTGAAATTGAAATAGCTGAAGAGAGATTCTCTGCTAGTGGATTGACGATCATTGCGCGCAATTATCTGGAAGTGTACCCTTATGACAAGTGGTACAATAAGGTGATTACTACTCAAAGCATAACACATCTTATAGCTGAACATATTGAGTTCAGGTTTTTTTTATGCCTTTTTTTTTTTTTTTTTTGCACAGGTAATTCCATTATATAGGCCTGACACCACGTTCCAGCCCACAGCGATTGAGATGGTGGAAGGACAGACCAGTCCACCACAGCTTCTGACAGAGGCTGATTTGATATCGCTCATGGAGAAGCATGGCATTGGTACTGAAACATATCGGTCAAGTTTTGTACCTTAAATAATATATTTGACATCATTGTTGAAAAAGAGTGGCACTCAGCTTGAGTTGCTGTTGCAGGTACCGATGCAACACATGCTGAACACATCGAGACCATAAAGAGTCGCATGTACGTGGGGCTGACGGCTGACCAGAGGTTCCTTCCTGGAGAGCTCGGCATGGGTCTCGTTGAAGGTAACGAAATTAGCATATTAGTGGATGCGTGCAAAACTAAATTAGGAACCTTTAAAATAGCATAATAGAGGCAGTTCAATCTCTCTGATTGGTGTGAAATTGAGTGTCGCATCGTTTCAGGGTATAACTCCATGGGGTATGAAATGTCTAAACCAGACCTGAGAGCGGAGCTGGAGGCGGATCTTAAACTTGTGTCAGAGGGCCAGAAGGACAAAGCTTCTGTCCTCAGTTATCATATCGCAAAATACAAGGCTGTTTTTATTGAATCCGTGAGGAAGGCAAAGAAGTGAGTCTGAATGCAGCATTTCACCCCATTTCAATGATATTTTTACATACAAATTTGGATTGAGTGTAATTGTTGTCATATTGCGTGCAGATTGGACGAAGCCTTGTCCAATTATCTGGGCCCAGCTCAGCAGATGACCGAAGTGGAACAAGGAGAGATGGAGATGCCATTACCAGTGCGAAAGTGTCCTCAGTGTAACCGTGACATGGTGCTAAAGAGGAAGAAAGACAGCACAACGTGAGACAACATCATGGGATAATCTAACAGTTTGGGTTTTCAGGTTGAATCTGAAATGGAAATGTTGTTTGTTCACTCCTTTTCTGATCGTCCTTTTTATAACACTCTGTGCAGGATGTTTCTTTCATGTGTGGGATATCCAGCTTGTAAAACAGCCGTGTGGTTTCCAGACACAGTTCTGGAGGTCAGCAGAGACGAGAGCATCTGTTCGACGTGCCGTCCACATCCGGTCCATATGTAAGGAATGTGGTTATTACGCTGCATTGTAATCATTTTAATATTGCAGAGCAGTTACACTACCTTCAAAAGTTTGGGGTCAGTAAAAAAAGAAAAGAAATACGTATCATTACATAAGATAAACACATTCATTATAATACTTAGATTAAGCAAGATCACATTAAATTAATCAAAAATGACAGTTAAGACGTATAATTGTACAAAAGATATCTATTTCAAATAAATGCAGTTCTTTTGAACTTTCTATTCATCTGAATCCTGAATAAAATGTATCATGGTTCCATGGTTTCCACAAACATATTAAGCCGTAATATACAGAATAAATTCAGCTTTGACATCACAGGAATAAATTACATTTTTAAAAAATTCAAGTAGAAAACTGTAATAATATTTCACAATATAACTGTTTTTACCAGATTTTTTGTCAAGTAAATGCCGCCTTGGTGAGCAAATTCAAAACATCAAAAATTCATACTGACCTCAAAGTTTTGCACAGTAGTTTATTTTTGGTAAAATTTTTGCAAGAAGGTTTTATATGTTTACTTTATTTCATGCGATAGCTTATATGAAATAAGCAGTCATACTTTTACAGCATTTAATTAATTTTAATTTCTATCTATATTAATACATTTAAAAGTGGTGTTTATTAACAGTTTTTAACAATTTCTGTGAACAGACATGTATTGACAACAAACAATATAATTATAAATTAACATTAACCTTCATTACTAAATGATGTAAAAATGGTTGTTACTTGTTTGTTCACGATTCATACGGCATTAACTAATCTTAAGAAAATGAACCTTATTTTAAAGTGTTAGTGTTTGTGTGTGTGGAAATTTGTGCTAAATAACCATGGACAATAAGACCAGTACCATGTATTAAGAACATTCATACTGACTCTTGTTTTATTCACAACACCTTTGACAGGCTGAAGTTTAAATTCAAGAGAGGAAGTTTGCCACCTATGATGCCCCTTGAATTTGTTGGCTGCATTGGAGGATGTGATGAGACTCTCAGAGAGGTCTTGAACTTAAAATACCTCAGAGGAGGAGGAGAAGGAGATTCTGGCTCTCGGCCTAATAACAGATCTGGGTCAAATCAGCATCATGCACCTCGAACCAACTCAGCACCTCCGTCCAGGGTGGAGAACGTGAGACCTCCTGCACCCAGACCCCGAGCCGACAGCAACCGCCCCCCAGCCAGTCTGCCGCCTCCTCGGGCAGCACAACCACCAGCTTCAGCCCAGGGTGGTGCCATTGTGTGTAACTCTGGTCAGGATGCCATTCTTCTCACTGTACGCAAAGAGGGTCCCAACCAAGGCCGCCAGTTTTACAAGTGTAACACTGGGGATTGTAAATTCTTCCTGTGGGCTGACCAGCCGACTGAGCAGGGAGCGCCCGAAGGAAACAGAGGACCCCTGAGTCAGAATTTTCAACCTTCCAGGCCCTCAAATGGCTTTGGGAACATGCCTCAGCAGAGGCAAAACAACAGAGGGTCTGGAGGTGACGAAGGTGAAACCATGTGTAACTGTAATGAGCCTGCAGTTACCAGGACTGTCATGAAAGATGGGCCAAACAAGGGCCGAATGTTCCACACCTGTGGGAAACCACGTGATCAGCAGTGTGGGTTCTTCCTGTGGGCAAATGAAAATGTGGCTCCAGGTATAACACCAGTCTATCATGCTTTTAATCTGAAAATACTGTATATACATAGGCAAAATATAATTGGAATATCTTGAACAAGATCATTCTTACATAGACTGCCATTCGATAGTTTAGGGTTAGTGTGATAAAAAAAAAAAGGAAATTAATATTTTTATTCTGCAAAGACATTCAATTGATCAAAAGTAGCAGTTGCTAAACTTTTCTATTTCAAAGAATTCTGTTCTTTTGAACTTTCTATCCATAAAAAAAAAGAATGACAGTTTCCACAATAATGTTAATCAGCACAACTGTTTTCAACATTGATAATGATAATAAGAACTGTTCCTTGAGCAGCAAATCATCATCAAAGATTTCTGAAGGATCATGTGACACTGAAGACTGGAGTAATGATGCTGAAAATTCAGCTTTGCATCACAGGAATAAATTACATTATTTTTACACTATTTTTGATCAAATAAATGTAGCTTTGGTGAGCATAAGAGACTTTCAAAAACATTAAACAATCTTACCAACCCCAAACTTTTGAACAGTATTTTACTTAAACATCCCAGTAAACTTCTAATCAGGTGTGACATATTTTTTGAGGCATTTTGTCATTTGCTTGGTTTCTCTGTCTCTCTGGTTTGTATTGTGCTACATTTCATTTGGGAATAATTTCTTCAATATTGTCTTTGTTGTTCATAATTAACTTACCCCACCTCTCATTTTTTTCAGCCACAGGTTTTTCTGGAGGAAATGGTGGTAAACATCCTGGGAACAAAAAGGCCAGCACTACTTCAAACAAGCCTCCCACAGCCAAAAGACCAAGAACCTGTGGAATATGTCATGAGCCGGGTCATACCCGGGTCACCTGTCCTCAGGGCCAGTGAAAAAGAGTTCCTGCAATTTTTGTAAAATACAGAATACATATGTAAATTAAATTAATGTTGACTGATGTATAATTAAAAAAATTTTATGAATACATAATAAATTGTATTGTGTAAAATAAAGTTGTTTTAAAGTAAAACATTTTTTGTGCATAGTCATGTATTTCAATGAATAAAATGTTTACATGACCTGCAATATTGTTACACAGTCATTTTTTTAATTTAAATTTATACATATTTTCATGTATAAAGGGTAAATTTATACTATAAAAATGTAAATATGTAAAATATTATTTGGAATATTAATTTTCTACATTGTTACATTTAAAAAAAAAACTACCCACTATAGTTCTGTACTGTTAAATGTATTTTATGATCATTTTAATATTTTTTTTATTATATAGATATTTAAATAAAGTGTTATTAATCATGCTTTTATTCATTTAAAAAAAAAATATTCAAATGCAGCAATTCTTTTATTTTTTCCCACTGTTTTCTTTAAACTTTTCCACTGACCCCCAAGCACTGGGACTCCCAGGACTCAGGACCCCAGTTTGAAAACCACTCTGCAATATGCATACATGTAATGTAAATGCAGTATGGACTCTGTAGTACAATATACTACTCCAGACCTCCAAAAAACAAGAAAAAAATACCACAATTGACCTGAACAACTGGGAATGTTGTGATGGGCCCTAGCTGTAATAAGAGGATCCCTATATTTTCTCCCACGTTCTGTATGGCAATGCAAATGATTCAGAAATGAATCAGTGTGTTATGAGTCAACATGTAATAACTGCAAAAGGGTGTAGTTTACCACGCATTTGGCGGATTTAAGTAACAGTTGTTCCTTTTTAGAAACAGAAATGACTTTTTAAGTGAGTGGCGGGTAACGCTGAGCAGTTCGTGGGCTGTACCATGTGAGCGGGGGGCGGGGGAGAGAGTGTTTGTTCCACCAGCCGCTGTCGAACTGAAATAGGCTGAGACTGCTGCCATATCCTGAATTAGACATGGCCGCGACCGGAGTTCTCCCCTTCATCAGGGGAGTAGACCTGAGTGGGAATGACTTTAAGGTGAGAGTTCCGATTCAATGCGTCTATAGGTACGGGATATTGTTAATAAATCATTCACTCAAACGAGGAAAGCGATGTAGGTTAGTTAGCGTGTCAAAACAGGTTAAGATGGTGAGCTAGCAGTGCTAACCATGCTAGCTCAGAAGAACACTGGGCGTTAGCTCGCGACTTGTCAAAATTTGTTGCGGTCAATCAAGTGGTGTGACAGGCAGGGGAAATAACTAGAAGTTTGTTAGCAGTTCAGCTGTGCTGGTTCAGTGTAATACTTCTGCCCTCAAGAAATGAAATGTGCTGCGGTTGATAGTCTTTAACATGTCGTTAGGAAATAGCTTCTTTTAGACTAGAGCATATATCATCAATATGCATATAAAAGGAAGGTTTTGTTATTTAAATCATGTGTAAGTCTTCCTTAAGCAGTTACATTACCCAGCCTCTCAAGTGTGTCAGTTTACTTGAGTACATTTGTGATGATGCTCTGATTCTTTGTCTTATATAGAGCCACTTCAGTCAGATCTGCTAATATCGAGATGATTGTGTGAACAGCTTAAGTTACTGTTTTCTATCTCAAAGTGGGGTCTGGGGGCCCACAGGGGCCTCAAGAGAGTGCTAGGGGGTCTGTGCAACTGTTTAGAGAAAAGTATAAGATAAAAAAATAGATTAAAATAAGTAAAGGATTTAATAAAATAAATACTTCTTATAATTAGGGGTGCACGATATATCGGCCACCATATTGGTATCGGCTGATATATGTTTATTTTTGATGTTATCGTTATCAGCCCGATAAGTAAATTTGGACGATATATTAAAGCTGATAAATAGTGGATTATTTCCTTTAGATGGGCACTGTTAGCCATGATGGTTTTGAATTGCTTGAAATATGATTGGAATCACTTCAAAAAGGAAAATATAGGCTAGTTAAGTGCAACAGGTGCAGCGCAAGTCTGTCATATAGGATTAGGCTACATAAAATTATAATGAGAACTAGGGCTGGGCGATATGGCCAAAATTTCATATCCCGATATAGCTCATTTGATATCCCGATAACGATATACATAACGATATAGCAATTTTTCTGTTAATTCAGTTCATGAATAGTCTACCGTAAATCCTCTAATATTGGCCTGTATTCCATTACCGGCCGGGTCTCTAACATTGGCCGGTCTCGCTGTTGGCGGAGGTAAATAATTATTAGAACCAATGTTTTTCTGGGCAGGCCACAACATTATGCTTGTGATAGTAACATGCAAATACCACAGGGGGGCAATGTTTGCTAACGAATCCAAGCCATAGCTACAGTAGCCTGGTCATGTCAATCACTTCGCTCTTGACTCGCACGTGACGTGAGACTTCAGTCACCGGCAGGCTAACGTTGTTTACCATGGCAGCCGCGGAGCCAAAGAGGATTTTTGGCGAAAATCTATTTTTTAACCCCCTGGGTTCGACAATCGCGCCGGCGCGATAGTTTTTTTTTTTCTTATAAGTGCAAAAGAGATTCAAAATATTCTGTTGACTTTGATCTTAATTACGGAGAGCGCGCGCTATTCAAAAGCAAATAATCTGAGGCAATCCACGCAAACCTGTGACAGTGAACACCCACAATCAGTTGGATATGTTCACTTTCAGGTTCACCTCGTTTTCATTTCGAGGAGCAACGGATCCGGTTGAGGAATAGGTCAGTTCTATATTTGCTTTGTTCTAATCGCAATCTGTACACGCAAAAAGACTGTTTAAATATGAATCGCGTTTCTCTCTCTCTCTCTGTGTGTGTGTGTGTGTGTGTGTGTGTGTGTGTGTGTGTGTGTGTGAATGAATGAATGCACAGATGCGCGCTGTTGTGGAGCTACTAACGGGTTGGGTTGGCTGGTCATCTAGTTGAGAATTAACTTAGCAGCTACCCTGGTCTGAACCGCGTTTACTACCGTCTTCCTCCATGTTTGTTTATGTATTGCAGCGTGCATGGGCATGCCGTGAGGTTAATTCTGCCGTAAAACGCCTTATCGTGGCGTAAACGATAGAGCCTTATATAAAACGATAGACATTTTCTATCGTCCAGACGATATATTTCGTCATATCGCCCAGCCCTAATGAGAACATTATAATTGTGTGCTTGGGACAAGGCTTTTAATGGTAAGAATTTTGTGTTTGTAATCAGGCTCTCAAAAATGATGATACATTTTTGGATTTAGATTTATTGGCCAATATATCGGTTATCGGCTCTCAAATATAAAGAATTATCGGTTATCATATCGGCCAACATATCTGTGCATCCCTACTAACAATACAGTACTATAATAAGTAGAAACAATACAATAAATGTAACTTAATGGAAACTAAATATTTTCTAAATAATATTTTGAGTATTAAAATGATTTTATGTCACAGTACACATTGGGTCTTTATACAATAAACTATATAGATGCCTTATAAGTTTTAGAATGGGTGTCTCTCACATAAGGATGATCATATTTGGGGCTCTGTGGTGTCTAAAAAAATTGATAAACCCGGTTCTGGCTAATGCTTATTTTGTTGCCATAGCAAACACACCCCATAATCTCCCACAAGCTTTTTTTTCTGTCCTGAAATGACTTCATTGTACCAGGTTTATTTTGTTTTAGATCAAATTCAGGCATCAGACTGATTTCTTTGGGAAATGACATCAGTGTAGCAGATCCATCAAAAACTACCAAGCCACTAATGCAGAAACTGACTCGTATGACTCATGATGGTCTGATTTAAGACTTTGTATCTCTTGTGTTGAACACAGGGGGGTTATTTTCCTGAGCATGTCAAGTCTATGAGTAGCCTGCGATGGCTGAAGCTGAACAGAACGGGGCTTTGCTATCTTCCAGAGGAACTGGCCTCCCTGCAGAAACTGGTGATTGTGTATTGCACAGCTGAGTCACAATTTCATATTTTGCAACTAGGCTTTGTCAACTTACTAATAATCATCCTCTGGTCTTTTTTTCTTTTTCTTTTTCTTTTTTTTGCCCTTTTGTGTTAAAACAGGAACATTTGTCCGTGAGCCACAACAGCCTCACAACACTGCATGGAGAATTGTCAAGTCTTCCCAACCTGAGGGTAAATATGATCGCCCATATTGCGAAATACTTGACATGTTCTCTACTAGCGTTTCACATAAGTATATATATTTTTGGAACTGTTTACATACACTACCGTTCAAAAGTTTGGTGTCAGATTGTTTTTTGAAAGAAATAGCCTAACTACTTTTATTTAGCAAGGATGCATTAACTTAATCAAAAGTGACAGTAAAGGCATTTATGTCACAAAAGATTTCTATTTCATGGAAATACTGTTCTTTTAAACTTTCTATTCATCAAAGAATTCTGAAAAAAACTATCGCTGTTTCCAAGTATTAATCTGCACAAATGTTTTTGACACTGATAATAATAATAAATGTTTTTTGAGCATCAAATCATATTAGACTGATTTCTGAAAGAATCATGTGACACTGGAGTAATGATGCTGAAAATTCAGCTTTGCCATCACAGGGATAAATCACATTTTAAAATGTATTCAAATAGAAAAGCACAGTTTTACTGTAATTTTAGTTAAATAAATGCTGCCTTGGTGAGCACATTCTTTCAAAAATGCCTAAAGAAATTTTTAGTGACTCACAAACTTTTGAACGGTAGTCTATGTACTTAAAATTGCTTTTGTCAATAAACACAGCATGAATTTCAATTTTATTGCAAATATTTGCATTGCTCAGATTAGCGTTTAATCTGCTCTTGTTGGTTTGCTGTAGGCGGTTGTGGCCAGAGGAAACAGCCTAAAGAACTCTGGTGTTCCTGATGATATTTTTCAGCTGGATGATCTTTCTGTGCTGGTATGTAGAGAATTACTTTGTGTGTATTTCTCAGTTAAGTATATGTCTCATTTAAGTGCAAAATTACAGGCAGGACTTAAACTTATGTAAGCAGGGCAGTGTTTTGATTAGTGAAACTATGCAAATTTGTCATCGTTTATGTGCTGCAATGATGGTGTGTGTATGTATTGTTCCCTCCTCTATTCAGGATCTGAGCTACAACCAACTGTCTGAAATCCCTCGGGACTTGGAGAACTCCAGAAACATGTTGGTCTTGAACCTCAGTCACAATAGGTACGGTCTGCGTCTGTCTGTTTTGTACCCAAGTTCTTGGAAGTGAAGAATAATTATCTATCATGAAAATGCACTTTAAACATTTTAGGATTTTATATTGTGATCTGTTACCGTGGTATTTTGGAAGATGTCTTGTGTGATGATTTGGGGATGTACAAGGGTTCGCCAAAATATGAAAATTATCCCATGCTATAAGCCAGTGACCATAGTTTATAAAGTTATAAATATGGACATTTTTCTTACAAAAACACATCGCTTTGCTTCAGAAGGCCTTTATTAACCCTCTGGAGCCTTATGGATTACTTTTATGATGGATGGATTAGCTTTTTTGGGCTTCAAAATCTAAGTTGCTATTCACTCCCATTATAAAGCTTGGAAGAGGCAGGATATTTTTAATATAACTCCAACTGTGTTTGAAAGAAGAAAGTCATATACACTTAGGATGGCTTGAGGGTGAGTCAATTATGGGATAGTTTTCATTTTTGGGTCAACTAGCACTTTAAGGATTCATTTAGACTAGACTGGACTTGTGCTAGATGTGCTACTGATGGAATGGAAAAGAACACATGGATCTTGGGATATGTTTGTAAAAGCCAAGGCCCCACATTTTCCACAACGATATTTGAAGGCCCCATGATTTTCCAGTTGTTTGTTATTTTAGTGGATGGGGATTAAAAAAAATATTTCTTACTCAATTTCTACCCAATAAAATATTTTAGAATTTGGCATGAGTATAAAAATGTGCAGTAATTAGATTTAATTACTTTACATGACTTTTCTAGAGATAAAATCACAATTTAAAAAAATTAGGCTACCTCATATTATATTAATGTTTTTCAAGAGCCCCTGTTTGAGAACCACTAATCTATATGTCTGTTTAATACATATGAGCATGGACTCGCAATTTTGAAAAAAATAGTGCAGATCGAACTCGCTTTATCATTTACCCCCATCCTTCCCTAAATACTTCAGCGATCAAAGTGCACATCCTTTTTTTGTAGTCACAGTGGTTTTAACAAGGAATTTCTGTGAACGTAAATGCTAGTCTGAAACAGTTCTATGATGTTTGCTTTCTCACAGCATTGATAACATACCGAATCAGCTGTTCATCAACCTCACTGACCTGCTGTATCTGGACCTCAGTAACAATAATTTGGACAGTCTGCCGCCTCAGATGAGACGCTTGGTCCATTTGCAGACCCTGATACTCAATAACAATCTGCTTATGCACGCACAGCTGAGGTAAGACAAGTAGTTTTCATGGTTTAATTTCCGTCTATGCCATATAGGAGGAAGGCTGCATTCATTTCAGATGACATCATTGTCTTATCAACATCGCCTCTGATAAACTCTGACTCCAATCTGTGTCACTTTTATGACTTTGTCATAACAGGCAATTACCTGCTATGGTAGCTCTTCAGACTCTCCATTTAAGGAACACACAGCGTACTCAAAATAATATGCCCACGAGTCTGGAGGGCCTCACTAATCTAGCAGGTAGAGATCTGGCGGTGTTACTGCTCTCTCTGTAAAATAATCATCAGTGTCTCTAATTGCTGTTGTTCCTTGTATAATGAATCTTTTGTGCGTTTTTGTGTAGATGTGGACCTGTCCTGCAATGATCTGACTCGGGTACCTGAATGCTTGTACTCGCTGGCTAATCTCAAACGGCTAAATCTGAGCAGCAATCAGATATCTGAACTGTCACTGTGTATAGATCAGTGGACCAAACTCGAGACGCTCAACCTTTCTAGGAATCAGCTCACATCTCTGCCTGTAAGTCCCTCATTAACAAATAAGGTAAAACAGAGGAACTTATCAGTTATCAGAAGTTGTTTGGCTTTAGAAGTGCTTTTGTGCGTGAGCTGATACTTCATCACATTAATAATGCTGTCATTTAGATTATATTTGATATTTGTTTGCCACTAATCTTGTCTCTTCTTTTTCCCTGTTTGTTGTGATGTGCAGTCTGCCATTTGCAAGCTGTCCAAGCTGAAGAAGCTGTATGTGAACTCGAATAAAATAGATTTTGATGGCCTTCCATCTGGTGTGGGAAAATTGTCCAACCTGGTTGAGTTTATGGCCGCAAATAATAATTTAGAGCTTGTTCCAGAGGGGCTGTGCAGGTGAGAGCTGAGACAGTTTATTGGTGGTTAGATGTAATTATAAAACCAACACATATCCTATTGATAATGGTAATATGTGGATTTTTGATTTTGCTCAGGTGTGGAAAATTGAAGAAATTGGTCTTGAACAAGAACCGGCTTGTGACATTACCAGAGGCCATCCATTTCCTCACTGACCTGGAGGTAACAACTCTTTAATGAAGAAATATCTATACAAATATCCTTAAAAATGAAGCTTCTACAAAAATATTAAGCAGCACACCTTTTCAACATTGATAATAAAAATACATGTTTCTTGAGCAGCAAATCATATTATGATGATTTCTGAAGGATCATGTGACACTGAAGTAATGATGCTGAAAATGACTTCTTTCAAATCCATAAAAAAAAAAAATCTTATCAGGCCCCAAATTTTGAACAGTAGTGTATGTTTTTATGTACTTATTAAAAAGACTAAAGCAACAAACACTCATGCATATGTTAAACCAGTTAATAAATGCTGATTAAAGTTGTCTTTTGTGACGTTGACATTTTAGGTTTTGGATGTTCGTGAGAATCCAAATCTAGTCATGCCCCCTAAACCAGTAGACAGGACAGCTGAGTGGTACAACATAGACTTCTCGTTGCAGAACCAGCTGCGACTGGCTGGTGCGTCTCCAGCCACTGTGGCAGCAGCTGGTGGAGGTACAATATGCTTTTTTTCTCTAAGAGTTATGTTATTGTAATTATGACCTATTCCAAACTAACTCTTATCGGCTGAAGATGCTGAGTTTGAAGTAACTAAACAGAAAATATGACTGTAATACAGCTCAAAGTGCAACATGATCTTTGTGTGTTATACAGGAAATAGTCCTAGAGATCATATGGCCAGGAAGATGAGGCTAAGGAGACGCAAGGACTCGGCTCAGGATGATCAGGCTAAACAGGTGCTGAAGGGAATGTCAGACGTGGCTCAGGAGAAGAACAAATCCATTGAGGTGAGGGAACAGCAGAGCTATAATGATGGAGCCATTATATTGGTACATGTCCAATGGTCTTCACATGCCTCTTGATCTTTTAGGAGAATGGAGACATGAAATACGCCGACCTGAAAACCAAACGCTGGGACAAGAACCTGGAGAAACCTCAGCTAGATTACTCTGAGTTCTTCTTGGAGGATGTAGGGCAGATCCCTGGTGTTACGATTTGGCAGATAGAAAACTTTGTACCCATGCAGGTGGACGAGGCCTTCCATGGGAAGTTCTATGAAGCAGACTGTTACATTATTCTTAAGGTCAGCCCTGTAAAAAAATTCTAATGATCACCATGTTTATTAAAGTACTATAGTTTAAATATTGTTTCTTTAATTTATAAGATCTTCTGCTCCCAGTCTGCATCCACTCTTTCAATTAATGCTTTGTAATGCACTTTTACAGACGTTCTTAGATGACAACGGAGCCCTGAACTGGCATATCTATTACTGGATCGGGCAAGAAGCTACGCTTGATAAGAAAGCCGGCTCTGCTATCCATGCTGTCAATCTCCGTAATTATTTGGGTGCTGAGTGCAGGACAATCAGAGAGGAGATGGGAGATGAGAGTGAAGAATTCACTGCGGTCAGTAAAGCAAATGCCATTGCTTGCGCAAAATGATGTATTGCTGCATTATCAGCATGTGCTTAGATATATTTCTTTGCACTGTGTTTTAGGTGTTCGACAATGAGATCTCTTACATTGAGGGTGGAACTTCTAGTGGATTTTTCACCGTAGAGGACACGCAATACCCGACCAGGTGCCCCGCCAAAAACAACACCCAGGACTGCCTCTGTAGCTCACCCCTGATCTGACTCACACTAATCCTGTTTGTTTTGTGTTTTGGGCAGGTTGTACAGGGTTTATGGGAAAAAGAACATCAGATTAGAATCTGTGCCTCTGAAAGCATCCTCACTGGACCCACGGTGATTTTTGTGTGCCATTTGCTCTATGTATGTTGATAAGAGTGACTCAGTCTGATAGTTTTTTCTTTCTTTCTTTCTGTTTAAAGATTTGTCTTTTTGTTGGACACTGGTCTTGAATTATTTATTTGGAGAGGAGCAAATGCAACACTTGGTGGTACTACAAAAGCAAGGTAATATATGCAAACAATTAAGCTGTTTTTTTCCCCCTTGTCTGTTTGTTCAGATTTGTAATAGTCCCCATGCTATTTACAGGTTATTTGCTGAAAAGATGAACAAAAATGAGCGAAAAAGCAAAGCAGAGATTACGACTTTGATGCAGAATCAAGAACCTCCGGAATTCTGGGAAAAGCTTGGGGGACAGCCGGAAGAAATCAAGAAACACGTCCCAGATGACTTCACTCCTGTCCGGCCCAAGCTTTATAAGGTCAGGGAATGGTCTATGGTTTGTTGTGCATTCCTTTCTAAAACCACCACTGTGTAAAATATTTAGTGCTTTCTTGTTCTGTTAGGTTGGCTTGGGCTTGGGATACCTTGAACTTCCTCAGATCAACTACAAACTGTCTGTGGAGCACAAGGACAAGCTCAAACTAGATGTGGTTCCAGAGCACAGACTGGTAACGTCATGTCCATAATGATTGTAGCAGCAAACAATTCCA
Organism: Scardinius erythrophthalmus; assembly: GCF_964197995.2. Lineage (NCBI taxonomy): Eukaryota > Metazoa > Chordata > Actinopteri > Cypriniformes > Leuciscidae > Scardinius > Scardinius erythrophthalmus. Next base: position 39,146,098 of record NC_138221.1, read on the forward strand.
GGAAAAATGTATATTACCATTCAAAAGTTTGGGGTCCTCAACCATACCATACAATCATAACATTTTCTCGTTATAGGTACAAGGTCTTTTGGACACTAAAGGTGTCTACATCTTAGATTGCTGGTCAGATGTCTTCATTTGGATTGGCCGTAAGTCCCCACGTCTTGTGAGGGCAGCTGCTTTGAAACTGGGCCAAGAGGTGTGCAGCATGCTTCATCGGCCAAAACACGCCGTGGTCATCCGTAATCTGGAGGGCACAGAGGGACAGGTAAAATTGACAAAATAAGAGATTAAAATAACTTTAAAGATACTCTATTAAATGACACAACACTTCTCTGTTCTAATTCCATGTTGCACTCAACAGGTCTTTAAATCCAAGTTCAAGAATTGGGATGACGTGTTGAAGGTGGATTATACCAGGAACGCAGAGAGTGTGAAACAAGAAGTGGGCTTGTCTGGCAAGGTGAAGAAGGATGCAGAGCAGAAAGACCAAATGAAAGCGGATCTAACGGCTCTGTTCCTGCCTAGACAGCCAGCCATGCCTCTCACAGAGGTGAGCCCTGAACTAACAGCTCATTAATGACAACTTTTCAGTTTTAGGATGTCCTGAGTAGTCATTGTGTCTTTGTGGGTTTGTTGTAAATCTGATAGGCGGAGCAGATGATGGAGGAGTGGAATGAGGATTTGGACGGCATGGAGGGCTTCGTTCTGGAGGGGAAGAAGTTTGCCCGTTTACCAGAGGAGGAGTTTGGTCACTTTAACACTCAGGATTGCTACGTATTTCTCTGCAGGTTGGTCAGAGGGCATCACTAAAACTGACTGCAAAAATTGCAGCCAAGTTGTCATGTCACTTAATTCTCAGATGGGCAGAGTTCTGATAAACTAGGTGAAATCTTCAGACAGTCTATTTCTAACTCTTTAAATCTTTTTTCTAACTAATAATAACTGTTATATTTGTAACTAAATTAACTATTACTGTCTTAGATACTTATGACTTTCATCTTTCATTGAAATTGTGTGATATTTGTGTCTGTCTCAGGTACTGGGTGCCAGTGGAGTATGAGGATGATCAGGAGAAAAAAAAGGAGAAGGGAGAAGAGGGAGATGATGAGGACAAACAGCCTGAGGAAGACTTCCAGTGTGTGGTTTACTTCTGGCAGGGCCGTGAGGCCTCCAACATGGGCTGGTTGACCTTCACTTTCAGCCTGCAGAAGAAGTTTGAGAGCTTGTTCCCAGGCAAACTGGAGGTACTGCATGCTAACATGGTTAATTAAATGGATCCATTATGAAATTAATCTCATATTTCATATTTCATTGTGTTGTAGTGACTCTTATTGCCTTGACCTCATATCGTCGCTGTCGGGTGGAAAACCCGTATCTCCAAAAACGCTACTTTTCAGGAAATGGAAAAAACACAGAATTTTTAAATAATTAAACACACGTTGTCAACGTTGATGTTGTGGCTTTATATATGGTCAGACACTTGCATGTGTCATTATATTGTTAACAAATGTTACCAAAATCAAGCTCAAATTTCGGACATGTTTTGGCATTAGAACGGCCGCATCTGAGGAATGGAGACACAAGGTTTCCGCCCGTCATGACATGACTGGACTTTAATTTTAAGGAGACGTCATATCTCATTCATTTTTCAGGTTGTGAGGATGACCCAGCAACAGGAGAATCTCAAGTTCTTGTCACACTTCAAGAGAAAGTTCATCATCCACAAAGGCAAGAGGAAGCTAAAAGTGGACAGTGTGCAGCCAAGCTTATACCACATCAGGACAAATGGAAGTGCGCTATGCACCAGGTAACTATATAATGTATGTACAGGAAGTATCTTTTCATCAGCTGTTTCTAAACTCAAAGAAATGAACATGTGTGGCGTTTCTGTTGTGTTTTAGGACTATTCAAATAGCCACAGATTCCAGTAACCTCAACTCTGAATTCTGCTTCATATTGAAGGTAAACTGGCATTTGATGTTCATGTATTATAAATCATTAAATAATAATAAAGGAATCAAGATTCATATTTGCAGTGGTTTATAAACGGTTAATGACTAAAATATTGCTTAGGTGCCATTTGAAAGTACAGACAACCAGGGAATAGTTTACACATGGGTGGGCCGAGCAGCAGACCCTGATGAAGCTAAACTGGCAGAGGACATCATGAACACCATGTTTGATGACACTTACAGCAAACAGGTTCATTCCAGCTATGAAAATCAAAAACATGCTCACTACATCATCTTGACTATATATTTTTTAAACAATTCTTTTCTTTTTTCCTTTCCTTCAGGTGATAAATGAAGGAGAAGAGCCAGAAAATTTCTTCTGGGTTGGCATTGGCTCTCAGAAGCCATACGATGAAGATGCAGAGTACATGAAATACGCTAGACTGTTTAGGTGAGCACTTCGTTTCAGAAAAGTTTATTTTATTTTAATTAGCAAGGATGCATTTTTTTAACCAAAAGTGATAGTAAAGACATTTTATAATGTTAAAATCCCCCTGTAGTCAATCATTTTATCCCTTGAAACTCATCTTTTATCACCAAAAATACATATTTAAACGTTTTTTTCCTGTGAAAATATTTCTTCATGCTTTAATTTCAAACCGTGTTTTTGAGACTGTCTTTAGATCACTGCAGTTTTAAAGAGAACGTACTCATAAATGGTGTTGATTTATGAATGTGCACATGGTTTGTCATAAAGGATTTTAAAAACACCACATAGACATATAAACAACATTTAAAATCTTGTTTTTCACCACAGGAGGACTTTAAAAACATATTTCTATTTCAAAAACTTTTGAATTTCTGAAGGATCATGTGACACTGAAAACTGGAGTAATGATGCTAAAAACTTAGCTTTGCATCACAGGAATAAATCACATTAAGATATATTAAAATAGAAAACATTTAAATGTTTACAGTATTTATAAAATTAATGCAGCCTTGATGAGCATACGAGACTTCTTTCAAAAACATTAAAAGCTCTCATCGACCCCCAACTTTTGAATGGTAGTGTATGTATGATATTTTACAAATAAATGCAGCTTTGGTGAGTATACTGACCCTAAACTTTTCAACAGTTGTTTATTTATTTATTAAATAATTTAATTTGCCTGTCTTCATTTACCATATTTTTGAGGTAATAATAGATTTTATCTCTGATCTCAGGTGCTCAAATGAAAAGGGTTACTTTGCTATATCAGAGAAGTGCTCAGACTTCTGTCAAGATGACCTGGCTGATGATGACATCATGCTTTTGGACAATGGGAAAGAGGTAGAGTTTCATGCTTGCAGCCGAACATATTATCGTGGCAGCAAATTATTATTTTTATTATTATTTTTTTTTTTTAACGAGTTGTCACTTAAGAACAGAAAAGATTTTAGAATTTGTATCATGTTAATGTAAAACATCTTGTATAATATTTCATGCTGTTTTGTTTTTCCTTTTTCCTTTTTAATTTTTATTATATTTATGCAACTCTTGTATTTTTGTAACTCTGTTTTTGCCATTAAGATAACCTCAGATGCTGACACTGCATTAAAAAACATATTACTGCTACTACTACTACTACAATTTTGTTGAGTTGTTTGTTTGCTTGTTTCACAGGTTTACATGTGGGTCGGCACACAGACAAGCCAGGTGGAGATTAAACTGAGCTTGAAGGCTTGTCAGGTCAGTGACATATTGAGTGGCAGTTTTATTGTACACTTAGTGTATTGTACACCAGCACTTTCCATGCCTGCTTAACATTTGTGTCGCCCTTCAATCAGGTCTATATTCAACACATGAGGTCCAAGGATGCAGAGCACCCAAGAAAACTGCGCCTGGTGCGCAAAGGCAACGAGCCCCACTGTTTTACCCGTTGTTTCCACGCATGGAGCGCCTTCAAGACTGCACCTGCATAAATCAGCCCCTCACGGTCTGTCTGAATACAGAATGAGCATTAGGGTTCAGAAAACCACACCACTCACAACAGCCCTTCCATTATCAATGTGCACTGCATCACTCTCTTTAAAAAGCTCACACACACATATATATATATATTTGCTAATTGATGCAATATTACTGAGTTTTATATTTATATGTAGATTTAAAGTCACAGGAAGAGTCTAAATGATACAGCACATAGGTAAGCGTTAAGAGATCAAATGCTGTATTCCTTAAGAGATGGGTTTTAGAAGAACATATCTGTTGAGGGAGAGTCTAAAGTTTTTTAACCATCTAGCTGCACTAGTATTGTGAATTGTCTGTTTACATTTTCTAAAATCTGCAGCGGTTATTTTAAAGACGACTCTTTATATCATTTGTTTGGGCTACACTTTTCGTGTTTTATTCAGTAGATGCATATCACATATACTGCCTAGACTTTTAGTTATCGAAAGCACAACACCCATGCCTGTTTCAGATCTCACCCTAATGCAATGCTGATTTGGTGCCTCACACCGGATTTTTGTTGTTATTTTTTTTATTGTTTGCCTTTGAATGTTTCATTCCATCAGCTTGACCTGTTTTACTGCTTCACTTTTGGGATGTAGACTCTGATGCCAATGCTGATGGAATAATGAATTGCACAGATTGTGGAATGTTATTTCATTTATTACGTGTCAGAATGAGAATTTATGCTTTTATGCCCTTAAACTGCCCAGTACATCCATACTAATGCAGCAGTTAACTGGGTTGAATTCAGCGATTTTAATTACCAAAGCAATCTGTAATTGCTATGACTGGCAATCTAGTGGTCTAGTGCTACTACGGTTTGGTCTTCACATATCGAGGCTGTTTTAGCGATTTGGCAGACACCATTGCATCAGTCACAGATTGTGCTTTTAAAAAAAAAAGGAGAAAAAAAAAAGAGAAAAAGTTATGGTCCTGTGTTTGGACTACTTTTTTCTAATTTTTGAATGTTTGTTGAACTTGGACAGGGAAATTTGTTTAGCCAAGGAAATGAATATTCTTATTTTAATTATGCTTATCAAATTTGTTATGGCTGCCATAAAAGGGATTGGTAGAGGTAAAATACATTTTTGCAATCGATGGTGAGTTGCCCTATTTTGTTTCTTGCCACCGCAGCTTTGTTGTCTGCATATATAAATGTATTTCTATGTGTACAAATATTTTCTGCCACGGATTTCACCTGCAAATGCTCTATTTATGTATTTTGTATTGAATAAAGTTTCATCGCACATCTGTATGTCTCTTGTTGAGTATTTGTCATTGCGTGCATATATGGTCATTTTCATTAATATTGACAGCTGAATGAATATCAAGTCAATGTATATTTCAAAAAATCTTTAATGATTTTGCACATTGTTTATGATCAGAAATTGGCCCAAAAGCTTACATTAAATTGATGTTGTAGTAAATGTGTAATGCATTATATTATGTATTATTATTATTATATTAAATCGTATTGATATAACATTAAACAAAAATCATATAATTTTTATATTATTAAATTACATTTTTATTGTAATTTAAAGCGTATTAATATAATTAGAATATTACTTTTAACTTAATTCACGCACGGAATGCAGTATAAAAGTCCGGTGTGTCATAATAAAAGCTCTTCCTGTCTACGGCGAGTGGATCAGTCCCCACAATGCACTGCGCGGAACGATTACGCACTCAGGAGCGCGCTTCACCCGGCCTCACTGCCCGTGCCCGTACTGTCGTTTACAACAAGTCCTCCAAATCCATACGGATTATTCCGAAAAAACCACAGCACACACAGCCAGTGCCTTCTAACAGTATGGAGTCCACCCTTAAGAAAGACGCGGAGAGCACATGTGTGCTGTGCTGCCAGGACATCGACATGTTCGCGGTGGGGAAGTGCGATCACCCGGTGTGTTACCGCTGCTCCACCAAGATGCGGGTGCTGTGCGAGCAGAAGTACTGCGCCGTCTGCCGGGAGCAGCTCGACAAGGTGCCGCCTCGCCCTCTCCTCTCCTCCAGCAGCGAGAGCACAGGCCTCACACACACACACACACCTCATACACACGCGGAACCACGGCCTCACCACTCCCATCACACTAACGTTAGCTAGCATGTCGATTCATAATGGCAGCGGTTGTGTTTGTCGGGTCGAGATGACCTGAAAAGGTTTAGTTCCGTTTTGTCATCTCTTAGCAGTGAACTAGGTGTATTTGTGTGAGTAATTGATGGTCATGATATCTGTGTTTGCTTGTTGTTAAACTTGGAAGCTTGATTTCAGTTTAGATGTTAGCTGGTTTAGCATAGCAGTGGTGATTTATTGCCTGACGTTTCCCGTGACAACTTACGTTAACGTAAATTGACTTGTTTTGCTTCGTCCCTCACAGTGTAGTTTAACTTACTTCACATTTGTTAAGACATATTATGTGACAGCCATGGATACATTAGTGACAAAGGTCATTTGTTTAGTTTTTTTTTTAATACACATGATTTTGGGACAGCTCAGCTGAATTGTGCTGTTATGTAACCGGCTTCACTGATTACTCTCTCGTCGTTAGAAACTACTAGACGTGTAGTTTCTCTGACAGCCTGTCAAAGTGTGACGTCATGTTGACGCGCGTGTCAATCGATCAGGACTCGTGCGCGCGGCCTGTTGAGCACAAGCAAGTTTGACATGTGATGTACGACTCTGCTTTTAGTCTGCTTTTGCTTGATTGACAACGTTGTTCATTTTGTTTAAGGAAGACTTTCATTCATTTCATTCAGATTTCTTTCTCTCTCCTGTAATTAATAATGTGATTTATTGTTTTCCTTAATATCCCAGGTGGTCTTCATAAAGAAACCTGAACCATTTGCCGCTCTGAAAATTCATCAATATCAGTGTGAGAAGAAATATGACATCTATTTTGGAGATGGGAAGATCTATGCGCAGTTCAGGTGTTCATTTTACCTTTTTCTTTCTTTTACAGCAGAGATACTAAATTGTCTCAGTAGCCTTTTAACAATATTCAATGTGTATTATATTCACTCAGAACTTAGAAATACTGTCATTTCAACCACAAATTCATTGTTGCCAAGTATATTCAAAATGTATTCTAAATTAAATTGTTAAAATAATCAAGCCATGCTTTCCACTTAATTTCTCTGAAGAATTTTCTTATATGCACCTCTATTGTATTATAACAATCATTTAACAGCACAAAGTAAAACTGCAATGTTTAACTTCATATGTATTTTACCAAAACTTCTAAAATGTATTAAAAAAATGGCACATTTGTTGCACTTTATTTTAACGTGTCCGTGTTACAGTGTAATTATACATTTAAGTACGGAGTAATATGAATGAACTACATACACTTACTGTATGGTTGGGAAGAGGGTTTGGGGTCCCACTTTATATTAAGTGGCTTTAAGTACTATGTACTTACATTGAAATTAATAATTTGATACAATGTACTTATTGTGCAACTACATGTTTTTACATTGTACTTACATTTTAAAAATTCCTGCATGTAATTACAACTGTAATTAATTCATGTAATTACATTTGTAATTACACCGTTGACCCTTCCCTTACACCTTAAACCCACCCAATCCACCACACCTGTCCCTAACCTTACCCGCATCACACCTCAATAGCAGCAAAAGTGTTTTACAATACAACATGAACACAATAAGTACATTGTACTTATTTTTTGATGTAAGTACATAGTACTTAACGCCACTTAATATAAAGTGGGACCGGTTTAGGGTTAGTTGTATGTAATTATGCATAATTAATAGTTATTACTACAGTAACTACGTGTAATGTGTAACAAGGACACTGTAAAATAGTGTTATCGAGACATTTTTGAGATTCCAAGTTGAATCAGAGTTGTGAATCAACACAATGGACCAGTGTTAATCGGTGCATCGGTGACCAGCTCTGATGCAATCTTTAGGCAATTTACTTGTAGCAAATAAAAAGTCCATTTAGGTCTCCACAATATATTAATTTTATATTGCCGGCAAAACCATCATCGTCCAGCCCTGTTTTCTACCTTAATATCAACAACATTTGATGATACTTGTTGCTTACAAATGGGTTTTTATCTTTTACAACAAATGCAGGAAGATTTTGTTACATGAATGTCCACATTGTCCAGAGCCAAAAGTGTTCTCCAAATTTGAAGAATTAGAGCAACATATGCGGAAACAACACGAGCTCTTCTGCTGCAAGTTATGTGCTAAGCATCTAAAGGTAGCGTATTACATCTTAATTTATTATTGAATTATGTTGTTTGCAAGCTCCTCGTTCGTACAATGAATGTTTTGCCGAACTGTATGCAGATATTCTCGTACGAGCGGAAGTGGTACAATCGAAAAGAACTGGCTCGCCATCGAACGCAAGGGGACCCGGATGACACCTCGCATCGTGGACATCCGCTCTGTAAATTCTGCGATGATCGATACCTGGACAATGATGAGCTACTGAAGCACCTGCGACGAGATCATTACTTCTGCCATTTCTGTGATGCTGATGGAGCTCAGGAGTATTACAGGTAGAAGACCAGTTCCTGTTCACTGTTTTTTACTTACATTAACATTTATTTCCAGAAGTAACTCGTTTACATGCACCCGAATAATGGCTCATCTGAACTGAAAAGCCTTCATGAAAACACTTCAGTTGATCCGAATTCAATTTTTGATCGAATTGAAAGGGGTCATGACATGTAGACCTGAAATAATACAATCAATAGTCATTTTTAAAATCTTAAAATTAAGCTTGTAAACATTTGAATCCGAGTAATTTCTCAATCAGATCAAACAAATACCTTGCGCGCATGTGCAGTGCCGTTATGCGTATGTTTACATGTTTTATGCCATGCAAACAAGTGTATGTTTTACTTCTCATCATTACAAACTAATTAATGGATGAGATTGAACTACATATTTGCTGAAATCAGATTGGATTCATTCCGACTGATGAAGAGTAAAGCATGTAAACATACCTAGTGTCAGCTAAACTACAGAATCATCATATCGTAATTTTAATATTTCTTTCCTACAGTGACTACCTGTACCTCAGCGAGCACTTCAGAGAGAGCCATTATCTCTGCGAGGAAGGGCGCTGCAGTTCAGAGCAGTTCACTCACGCTTTCCGCACAGAGATTGACTACAAGGCTCACAAAGCTGCTGCCCACAGCAAAAGCCGGGCGGAGGCACGGCAGAATCGCCAAATCGACATTCAGTTCAGCTATGCACCCAGACAGCAGCGAAGAAATGACGGTAAAGCAGAATTTGCTCTTTTTGTGAGTTGGATATGATTATTCAGATGCTGCATGCGCTCTTATATGTCCTTAAACTCATTAGAATGGCTTTTTTAAGGTCTGGTAGTTGGTGGCGATGACTATGAGGAAGCGGATCGCTTCAACAGACCGGGAAGACCAGGAAGAGGACGAGGCCCAGGAGGACAGCAGAACGTCAGGAGCTGGAGATATATTCGGTAGGTCCTCATCAGTGCTGCATTCTAACCATATAAGAGCGCTTATGATGGAAGACTGAGAGAGTTGTTGTCTGCAGAGAGGAAGAGGACCGAGAGATGGCCGCTGCTTTGCGAGCTTCAATGGCCAGCCGACAAGAAGAGAGAAGCCATGCGCAAGACAGAAGCATTCAGAAGCCACGCAAAGAAGAAAAGATGGAGCCAGATGAAATACGAAACAACAGAGGCACAGTGAAGCCGACGACTGAAATTCAAGGTATGAGAATTGGTAAATTGTTGTATTGATTTTTATTTTTTATTTTTTTTAAGTGGATGAAACTGCATGTTTACTTATATTTCAGCTCGATCAATGAAGACTAATGCCTCTTTGGCTGGTCAGGACTTCCCAGTTTTAGGGGCAGCTGCACCTCCAGCCCCAATTCAAAGGTATGTTTGTCCTGTTTTTTTTGTCACGTTTATGTATTTTCCCATTTAGGAATGGTAATTTGCATTTTTTAATTAGTAGTGATTGCTTGCTTGTACATTTACTTTGTCAGATCTATTAATTTATTCAAATTCACATTCATTACACTACTTTCTGTGATGTTTTTAATGCCCGAATACTTATGCCCCTTACTTAATGAACCGTTATGTTTTTATTACCTAGTAGAATGAGCCATTTCCATCTACATACACCGCAGGTCCCCTTACATTGAAATAGCCATTTTGCACCGACATGTTTCTACAGGAGCCCTAAACGGACAAACGCGTTTCGTCACTGTTCTTCGTGCAAAGAAGCAAGCTGAAGTCAGCGAATAAAACACTGACACAATGATGAACAAGTAATAATAATATTCGCAATAACATATCGATTTTACTGAATAATTAAGTAAACATCATTTATTAATTTATAATTGTAAAGAAACCTCATTGCTTAACTGGCTACTCTCTGCTGTCTCAGACGACGACGACATCTTTTCCTGTCGGCCACTGTAACTTCTGTTGGTTGCAATTCTAAAAATGACAGTGCACCTTTAAGTCAGAAATGTTGGGCTGATACAACTGACCTGAAATCAGTGTTGTTACTTTTAAAACTAAAGCTAATAATTATAATTTCAAATAATTTCCATTATTTGAAATAAAGCACAAATAAAATAAAATATAACTATTAGATGGAAAAATTCAACTTCAAAAAAACAATAAAAAAAATGAAAGTTAAAATAAGTTTAAGTTAACAAAAAAAGTACTAAAATTACTTAAACTAAAACGGAAATAAAAATTAAGACTAAATGGATATATTATATAGAAAAGTAATAAAATCGTGAACTAACCCTTTTTGCATAGTCATTTATTATTATTTCATAAAAAAACACTTTACTGCTTTTGTCCTCCAAATCTACTATCCTGGTTTCACAATGACATAAAAAGTTGTCTGAATTCTTGAAATCATAATCTTTTATTATTATTTCCTTGAAAAAATATTTCAACAGAACTGCTTTTGTCATAAGGTGCAATCAGCTTGGAGAAATATGCAGAAAATCCCAAAACAAAAAGGGGAATAATGTCAGAGAGAGGAACCAAGCCATTTCTACTTGCCAGAATACCAATTAGAGATTAAGGGGTGGGCTCTCAGTGGACACTTAGAATTAGCAACAGCAGGAAACGCCCTAGCATCATTGTACCAAGTTTAGCATGGACAAGCACCACTTAATGTAGTATTATACAGTTTAAAGGGATAGTTCACACAGAAGTGAAAATTGTCATCATTTACTCACCCTCAAGTTGTTCCAAACCTTTATTAGTTTCTTTCTTCTGTTAAACACAAAAGAAGATATTTTAAAGAATGTCAGTAATCAAACAGTTGATGGCACCCATTGACTCCCATAGTATTTTGTTTCCTACTATTGAAGTCAATGGCTACCGTCAACTGTTTGATTACTGACATTCTGTAAAATATCTTCTTTTGTGTTCAACTGAAGAAAGAAATTTATACAGGTTTTGGAACAGCTTGAGGTTGAGTAAAAGATGGCAAAACGTTAATTTTTGGGTGAAGTATCCCTTCGGTTTGAACAGATCAGCAATTAACAATGTCATGTCTCCCTATTGTTGCAGCACGATCAAACAAACTTCTGTCTCCCTGAAGGAAGATGATTTTCCAAGTTTGTCTGGCTCATTAGTTTCCTCTCCAATGACGCCTGCATACACGAATCAACCCAAGAAACATTCATCCTTCCAGGAGGAGGACTTCCCTGCACTGGTCTCCAAGATCAAACCACTGAAGCCCCAGTCGAGCACAACGTCAGCCTGGTCTCAAGCTGGAAGCAAACCTGTGGCGGTTCCCAATAAACCTGTGGTTCTGCCCACCAAAACAGCCCATGTGGTCTCATCATCCATACTGTCCGCTAGTGACCCGCCCCCCAGTGGAAGTGTGCCTCAGCCTCTCACTGCCGCCTCTTCTCGCCGCAAAAAGAAGCTCACCCCTGCTGAAACCCACAAAGCTCCACCTAAAGTGAAATGTCCATCCTCGTCTGATGATGAGGACCCCCAGAGCGGTAAAACAGCCCAGGAGATCCGGACGGTACCAACTATGCTTGACATTTCCACTTTGCTGACAGTGAAAGGTGGCTCATCTCAGCCCAGCCCCAACCCCAACCCCAAAGCCAGTAAGAAGAAGAAGCCAGCGACGACTTCATCTCTGGGCTCTCCCTCGCACACTCCGGAGTCCGTGTCCAAAATGGCTCACAAAGAGAACGTTCCTGAGATGAAGCCACCAGATAGCAGTCTCGCCAAAGCTCCCGCGGCGCCCAAAACAAACTCCTTTATAAACGGACTCATGGAGAAGCCAGCAGAAGCACTGTCCAGTACAGCATTTCCTGAAAATATTCCTTCCCCTTTCAAGCAGCCAGTAACTGATCAAGCCCCTCCATCCAAGGAAGAGGATTTCCCAGCTCTTGTTTCCAAAAAGCCTCCACCTGGTAAGAGGTCTTTCTTAAAAGAGGCAATGCACAAAATGACATCGCTTTTATGTAGGGCTGCGTGATATATCGAAATAAAATCGATATCTCAATATGGCTTAGTGCAGTTGTCAAATCTCACAGGCTGCAATTTGCTACTGGTTTGAGTGAAGCAAATAATTTACGACAACCCATCAAAATAAAAGCTTGATGAATAAAAGCACTGTTTTGTTTTGATAACATCTGAAAATGAAGAAATTAATACTTAAATATCAGTATTGTAATTCTACAGTAAAATAATACATTTTATACATTTTTTACAGCACAATGGTATTACAATATATTTCTTTTATTTGATGTATATTTAATAATAGTCTATTATTTATATATAAAAAAAAAAAGCCGGGAGCCGGGACTCAAAATTGTCACCCACGAGGCCGCTGTGTTCATTTTGACAGCAAATTTAGTTATTTTTAGTTGTAGTCATATTTTAGTCATCTGAATTGTTTGTTTTAGTCATCAAAATACAATAAGATTTTAGTCGACTAAATCTACAGTAGATTTAGTCGACTAAAATCTAATGGGTTTAGTAAAACTGTAGGGCATTCATTTACCAAACCCATTATATACTCCCGGAGAAAACATTTATTAACCTGTTAATATAAACGATTTTAAAGTTTGAACATGCAATACAGACAGATTTAACTGTAAAATTAAATTAAACCACTTCTCCTAAAGTAGAACGCGGTCTTCTTTTCAATGAATGATATTTGCATTCTTTATAACAACTATATATTGCATGCATCGTTCTTTATTCTTTCAAGCAGACATAATCATTTGTATAAATTCAATATAATTAATCCTTATTAAAGCTATCAAAGAGCAGTGAATGCTTTTCGATTTTTCTTTTGTTTAATATTAAGGGCACAGACGCCATTCGGTTTATTATGCACTGATCACGTCCGATATTATCACAACTGTTTATGTTCGGTAAAGACTTAACTGACTGTTTGCGTGAATATTCTCCAAAACGGACATAGACATAATGTTGTGTGTATTTGTCCATTCAGATGCTATCGAGAGCTTGCGCTCTGTATAGCTTTCTGTGTACATGGCTGCACGCTTTCGGGTGTATGCGCACAGAAAACCGCACCGGATAGAGCTCTTTTGCATCCTCACTCTTATTCAGGTCTATCTATTTGTCTGCTCTTCTTTCTCCCAGACATGCATCAAGCGGATGCCAACTCATGTCCCGCCTGCGCATCTACCACAAACGCAAGACATCCGTTCTGACTGGATCTCTTCCCAAATCGTCCCTACCAAACATTTTCGTCATTGTTTTTGTTATTCAAGACTTTAGTTATCGTCTCGTTTTCGTCTGTAAAAAAACGTCATTGACAAAAATAATGACAAATTATTTGAAATTAACACTGCGAGGCCGCAACAAATGTTTCAAGTTTTCCCAAATCATTTAGGATTTTGCTCTTAAAGTCTTCAGAGTAAAAAGTAATTTCTCTCTCTCTCTCTCTCTCTCTCTTTTTATTTATTATTTTCTATGCTGATCAGCACATCCTAACAAAATCACCCCGATCGTTCTTGAATTATTAATTCTTTCCAAATTGCTATTCAAGCAATCTGGCGAAACTTCTTGTGTTTTTTCATATCACAATATATATGGCAGAAAAACAAAATATTGCATTGTCAGTTTTTTGCAGCCCTACTCATAAGTGCTTCCTTGTGTTTCGTAGGCTTTAAAAGTGCATTTCCGTTGAAGAGCACTCAGAGTGCACTGCCGCCTCCTCCTCCTCCTGGCCTTGGGTCTGTTGTCAGTAAACCTCCACCAGGATTCACCGGCATCCCACTCAACAGTAATGTGGTGGAGTCATCAGTGTCGGATGTTAACAGGTTAGAGCTTATAGGCGTGTGTGATGTGAAGGGGAAGTGGTGTTTCTTGTCACTGGTTTATTTTGAGTACATAAGTGTTTTTTTTCCATAGTCTTTGTTTAATGTAAGAAACCAAGTGGCATGCTAGAGTTTTTCTCAGCACTAAATTCACTTTTCTGAGGATTTTTTGCAAGTACATTTAATCAAGTGGTGTCAAGGTGATTTATAGTGGATTTATGGAGTCAGTTCCCCTCATGTGTAGTTCATCTCATTAACTGTGAACTTGACCCACTAACCTTTGAAAGCAGAAAATGTCTAAATACTCTTAAGGGGGTCGCACACCGGACGCGCAGCTCAGCGCCACGTCTTTTAAATTCGAACACATTATTCTCTATGAGAGTACACACACCGGCGGCGCCTTTCGGCGTCTGTCCGCGGCGCCCAGCAACGGCTCAGGACCGTGTTCAAAATCCTGCCGCGCCACAGAGCGCCATTTACAGTCTTATATTAAATTTACATTTATGTGTCTCAAATCGTAGTTAATGTATACGGACTTCACCCCGTGCTGCAATATACATTTAGTTTTATATTTATTTACAGAAATCAGAAAATTGCTGATGCTAACAGATTTTCAGGTGAGAGTTGTCCTAGACGTGGCGCGGCGCGGCGCTGAGCTGCGCGTCCGGTGTGCGACCCACTTTAGTTTTACAGTTTAACAGTATTTTTATTGTATTACATAACATACACATACATTACATACACACAATTTCTTAAATTAAACATTTGTTGTACATATAATTTTCCCTACACTACCGTTCAAATGTTTGGGATTAATATGATTTTTTTTTTCTTTTTTTTTTCTCTAATTGATTAAAAAGTATTAACGAATGTAGTACTTTTATTCAGCAGGGACGCATTAAAGTGATTAAAGACATTACAATATCACAAAGAAATTCTAATTCAAAGAAATTCTGTTCCTTTGAACTTTCTATTGATCAAATAATTTTAAAAGGTGTTGGTAAACATGAAAAAATTCACCTTTGCCATCGCAGGAATAAATTACATTTACATACACACATTATAATAGAAACCAGTTATTTTATATTGCAATAATATTTCACAGCATTACTATTTAACCACATTTTTTGATCAAATGAATGCAGCCTGGTTGAGCATAAAATACTTTTTCTTTCCCAGAATTTTTTTTTTCTTTTTCTTTTTTTTAATCATACCGATCCTAAACTTTTGAATGGTAGTGGATATTTCACTATAAAATCACTTCACGACAGAGAGTTGTGTTTGATATATTTATCGTGTTTTACCTCATTCAGGCATTGTTTTCTTTCAGACCGACTATTGGATCCTACCTCATACCTGAAAATTTCCAGCAAAGAAACATGGACCTTATTCAGTCTATTAAGAATTTCCTTCAAAATGATGAAACCAAGTTCAATGAGTTCAAAAATTATTCAGGCCAGTTTAGACAGGTAACTTTCAAACCAAGATTTCAATTACTCTACTTTTTTTTTTTTTTTTTTCAGTGTTATATTGATATAAAATACTTTTGGATTATTAGTCCTACAATGTCTAAAGCAATTTTAAGCAGCATGATGTCTTATAATTATTATGCAGCTTCTTTTGAATGTATTTTGAATATTTGAAACATGCATATTTGGTAAAGCTGCTTTGAAACTGTTGTATTGTTAAAAGTGTTATACAAATAAACATTAATTGAATATATTATTTTCAAGTTTTATTTGTCCAGGACCATTTGAAAGGTGTTTAAAAATGCTGGGAAAACTGCGGACCCATTATAGAACCTTTGATACACTCTTCCTTTCACATTCTTTGAAAAAATGTCAACATAAAACATTAGTGTTTATTAAAATCTGTTTACACACTATATTTTACATTGATCTCTAACATTTGTTAATGAACTCTCTTTTCTCTTGATCAGGGTGTAATCCCTGCTGTCCAGTACTACAAAAGCTGCCAGGAGCTGCTGGGAGAGAATTTCAACAGGGTTTTCAACGAGCTGCTGGTTCTCCTACCAGACACTCGCAAGCAACAGGAGCTTCTCACTGCCCACGGAGACTTTAAGGCTCTCGAGAAACAGCAGCAAGGCTTGAAGCCTAAAAAAAGCAAAAAGAAAGCCTGGCAGACATGCTCCAGCAGCAACAGCCTGGAGTTGGACTGTCAAGTGTGTCCCACCTGTAAGCAGGTGCTGGCTCTGAAAGACTTCAACACCCATAACACCCAGCACATTGGTGACGATGACTTCCCCTCTCTACAGGCCATAAGCAAGATAATCAGCTAGCTGCCGGCAGGCACATGTCCACGGCTGTCTGTGACGCACGACCTGGAGCTGCACCAGGACATTGGCAAGATGCGTGAAAGGATGAGGGGTTGTCGGAGCTGCAGTGATGATGTTTACTCAGATTGTTCAGGTTCAGAAAGTTTTGACAACACCTTTTTTTAAAGAGGAAAGATCAACCCTAAAACGTGCAAGTGGAACTGTAACTGTTTTGAAGAGAAACAGGTTTACTCTACTTGAAGGCTTGAATTCTAACGTTAATTCCAGTTCATCTTGACAACTTCTTTTGATCAGGTTTTTCCAGTGCTGTTAGCATGGTCATTAGTTTATTTTATTTTATTATTGTAAGGTTGGCTGCCTTTGAAAAATAACCTATTTATTTCAGAATGCTCCTGCCGTTCAGTTGAAATATTTCAATTTCTGTTTACAAACTCTACAGCACATAAAAATGAATGGTTAATATATAGTTTTCTTACAGTAAGCTACAGTGATCTGTCAACTGACTTGACAAATTACATTTTTGAATGTTTGTTTATGCTTAAATACTTTGCAATTAAACAATCAAGCAGGGGAACACAATGCACCGCTCGGCACTCCTTAGGGCTCATGTGACTGTCTTTTCTCTGTTTCAAAATTACATCAGTGTGATAAAAGTTTCACCTGCCTTCAAATATAACATTCTGAAAGGTTGGCGGATAGGATCATATTACAGGATGGTTTTGGCTAAATGGATAATTCTAATTGGTTTGCTTAGTTTTTGTTAATTACCATTGTGCTTGTGCCTCTTAAATGGTTTTCCTCCCTCTCATAGAAGACTGTTGAGACTTCAGTACGCTCAACGTTTCTAATCTCTCTTACATGAACTGCTAACTGTGGCAAGACCCTGTCGTCAACAATTTGCGATGTGTCAGGACATATCTGCAGAATAAATGCTGGTCAAACGTTATCAACCTTAAGATTCATTTATTAAGGCTCCAGTCTCTGTACCTCATCTGTTCGTTTCATACTTAAAACTATTTACTACAGTGATATTTAGAGGAAGAGTTTATGCAAAATTACAATTCTGTCATTTTAAGAAGCACTTTATTAAGTGTAACACAAAAGGAGATGTTACATTCTTAAAATTATTGGCAATCGTGGTTCCATGTAGAAACTTTACCATCCATGGAACTTCCACTGCACAAAAGGTGCTTAGTGGAAAAGGGTTCTTTAGATTAAAATGTTCTTCACACTAAGGAAAAAAAAGAAGCTTATTTTAAGAATTGATCACTGAGAGCCCATGGAGCCTTTTCATTGGACCAACGTTTTTTGTAGTCGAAAAAAGGTTTCTTGACCACCAAATCTTCGTACTTAAAACTTTGTTCTTTTAAGAAACCTTCCTCAGAAAGGTTTTTCGGGAAAACTAAAAATGGTTCTTCTATGGCACCACTGCAAAACCTCCCTATTGGAACCTTTATTTTTAAGAATGTATGGACAGCCAATCAGAATCCATCCTTTTTTAAAGAGCTTGAACATTTAAAGCGGCAGACGTCAAAACTGCAGCATGTGCAATAAACAGTATTTCATCTACTAGTGTGGACATTAATATAGTTATAGTTATCGTTCTTGATGTGAACGGGCCTTAAGAGTGTAGGCGGAATATCAGGGACTGACAAACTCCGTGACCGTTCACTTTTAGTTTTCCATACAGTAAAACAAATGAAAGGGAACCTTTCTGCCAAACATCATCTTTTGTGTTCCATGGTAGAAGGAAAGTCATGCAGGTTTGAACAACATGAGAGTGAGTAAATGACAGAATTAACATTTTTGAGTGAACTTAAAATCTCTCTTCTCTAATTTTAGTTGGATCTTAAGGTGTTTCTTGTTTTCACAGCTTCTGAAGTTCCCTTTCGATACGGTTCACTCGCATTGTGTTAGTTCACTAACGCTTATGGGGAAAACTGGTTCCTGATGGCATTTCAGCCCACTGAAAGGGGCGGGGGTTGGCAGTCTATATAAGCCTTGCAGAAATGCCCAATTGTTAGAATCTTTCTCCTTCAGCGTGAAGATCATCTCGGCGCTCCGAAGACTGAAGCCTCGCTCTCCCTGCAGTTGAACGATCCTTGCAGCGGAACAATGACGCTCTGCAAGCAAGCTCACGCTCCTCATCTGGCACGAGTGGCATGGTCCCTTGGAAATCACCCTGCTTTTACCAAAACATGGTTACGCTGGGCTCGGTTTTCAGGAGGAAAGTGGTCGTGACAGATGCCTCCAAGACAGGCTGGGGTACCCTGTGTGATGGCAGAATAGCCTTCAGCTCATGGGCGTTCCCTATGTCAATTTGGCACATCAACCGCCTGGAAATGATGGCAGTGATTTTGGCCTTCAAGGAGTTCCAGCAGGAACTCAGGGGTCATCATGTCCTGGTCCACTTGAACAACAGGACGGTGGCTGCCTTTATAAACCACCAAGTGATTGAGGGCAGTCAATTTGCCAGGCTCCTCCAACGAAGGAGCAGAGATGCTTTCATGTGGCGGACCGGCACCGGGGAATGGAGACTCTACCCCCCGGCAGTCAACATGATATGGCGCACCGGATGTGGATCTCATTGCGTCGATAGAGAATTCCCATTGCCAGATATACTTCTCAAAGGAAATGGACACGCTGGCACAGAAATGGCCTCGTCTGTGCCTTTATGCCTTCCATCCTGTAGCCCTACTTCCGCAGGTCCCCAACAATTTGGTACCCCCAACCGGAGTTATAGAACCTGCATGTTTGGCCCCTCGACTGGAACTATCAGGCCTTCCCCAGGAAGTGATGAGAGCGATCTCGGAAGTGAGGGCTCCTTCCACAAGGCGCCTTTACGCTCAGAAATGGTCTGTTTTCTCAAGCTGGTGCTTAGCTCGGAAAAAATACCCAGCCAAGTGCAAAACTTTGTCTGTTCTCACGTTTCTGCAGTAGATGCTGGACGGTGGGCGCACCCACTCCACACTCTAAGTACACATGGCGGCCATTGCGGTAAATCACGCCCCGGTGGCCGGCCAATCGATTGGGAAAAACTACCTGGTTGTTAGGTTTCTCAGAGGAGCTAGGAGGTTGAATCCTCCCTGCCCACGTTAGGTCCCGTCATGGGACCTCTCCACAGTCCTTAGGGCTCCCTTCGGTCCTTCTCGCTTAAGACTGGCTTCTTGCTGCCTTTAGCGTCAGTCAAGTGAGTTGGAGATCTGCAGACTCTGTCTGTGGAACCTTCCTGCCTTGAGTTCATTCCTAACGACTGTAAAGTGGTCCTCAGGCCGAGAATTCACTACGTGCCGAAAGTGTCGAAAGGTAACGTTTATGGTTACTCAACGTATTTATGCTAGCTGCTCCTCAGTCAAAAGATTCTGACGATTGGGCATTTCTGCATGGCTTATATAGGCAGCCAGCCCCACCCCTTTCGACAGGCTGAAATGCCATTTGTCTGTGCACTTGCGCAGACGTGAACCAATCAGGCTTCAAGATTCTGATTGGAAAACGGGAGTTTTTCCCATAAGTGTTGGTGAACTAACGCAATGCTCGTTCCCGTTATCAAACATTAACGTTTTCTTTGCTTAATTTAGAACTAAATACCATTGGGATATATCAGAATATAGAATTATATAACCATTTGAAACTATTTAAAGTAGAAAGTTCAAAATGTTATAGGGTACAGCTTCTGACAACTGAACAATCTCATTATAATGGTATCCGGAAGTCATTAAAGGGGCACATTACAGGTGATCCACTCATGAAAAAACATGTCTTTATTTTTTATAATGTCTGACAACTGCAGTCCGAAGACATTCCAACTGACAACAGCAAATCTTTTGTGTACATCTTTCAATCACAAGATGGCATATATTGCCTGCAGATACAGTGTGTAATATGTGTTTTAAAAGAGTCATGGACTAGGTCAAGGCATTTTTACTGATGCAAATTTTGCACTTTGTCCTTAAAAGGAGTACAAATACAAAAATTAAATAAGGCTTTTAATTTCAATTCTCTTCATCACCTATTATACTTGTTTAGAGGTGCAAATTTTGATCCAGCAAAACATACCTCAGTAAATTAGAAATATTGGTCCATGAGGCATTTTAAAGAGTGCAGAGTTAAGTACAGGAAACACAAGACCCTGACCACTTTCACAAACATACTTCATTTACATGTTTTGAAGTACAATCACTATCATTTTTGTATGTTGCCCTATCTCTGAAACACAGAAACATTACCAAAATCTACCACATATCAGACAAAGCACTGATGATGGTCACCAAACAGCTTCTTTTTTTTTCTTTTTTTTTACAACAGCCAACTGATGAATATCTGAAGGATGTCCCAAACACATCACTTTTCAATTTACACTGCAGTTCAAACGTTTGAGGTCTGTAAAGATTTTATAAGTCTCTTACGCTCATCAAGGTTGCATTTATTTGATCAAAAATACAATAAAACAGTAATATTGTAAAATATGATTACAAATTAAATTAATTTTATTTTCTATTTTAATATATTTTAAAATGTAATTTATTCCTGTGATGTCAAAGCTGAATTTTCAGCATCATTACTCCAGTCTTCAGTGTCACATGATCCTTCAAAAATCATTCTAATATGATGATTTGCTGCTCAAGAAACATTTATGATTATCATCAATGTTGAAAACAGTTATGCTGCTTAATATTTGAGAATTTTTGAAGAATAGAAAGTTCAAAACAGCAGCACTTATTGGAAAAAGAATTTTTAGCAACATTGTCATTTTTGATCAATCTAATGTGTCCTTGATGAATAAAAATATTAATTTGTTTAGTAATTTTGTAGTCTATTCAAATTTACTTGCATACCAATTGGTGTCATTGTCCAAGTTTGTAAAATCATAACATTTTTCTTTTAAATGCCAATTCAACTTTTTACATAACTATATAGTTGTATTCCTCACTTTTAAAATGTAACTAATCGTGGCTTTGATAAAAATAAAATGATAACTTTTTGTTCGAAATCCACACAAAAAAACAGGTTCTCAACAGGTTTAGAGGGTTCACGAAATCAAACATTGAATCAACACCATTTTTACACACCTAAGAAGACACCCTTATCTACAGCGAAACTCCACCCTCTTTCAGGAAGACCACCCCTCGTAAGCTTTTAGTTGGAGAACGTGTCAAACGTTTGGTGATTCCATATTTCAGATATTGCACTTTATATACAGTACCCAACAACATTATGGAAACTGAATATATAAGTAATTGTTTAGGATGCATGGCACTTTATAGCTCTCTAAATATAATACATGCAACGTAACCTTTTTCATTTTTATACAACACTAATACCCTTCAATCAGTTTCATTCCAGCTGATAAATTAACACGTAATATTCCAAATGAAAGTGAAATCACAATCAACATATTCTCGTACAGAAGTTCACAGAACGGTACTACCTATGAACATTGTCACACCACTTCAGTTTGAAGAGCAGTGCCAGTCATCCA
This sequence comes from Scardinius erythrophthalmus, assembly GCF_964197995.2. Taxonomy (NCBI): domain Eukaryota; kingdom Metazoa; phylum Chordata; class Actinopteri; order Cypriniformes; family Leuciscidae; genus Scardinius; species Scardinius erythrophthalmus. The sequence continues at coordinate 39,168,132 of NC_138221.1, forward strand.
CAATGATAGACCAATGACATCGCACATGGACTCTTGCTCGGCAGCGTTTCAGTAAATTGGCACCTGGTAGGTTTGGCCGGTGGGGTCCAGGTTTTCAGTAAAGGGTGGGCTCTGGTATGTGTCGTCAGGCTCGGTGCTTGTGACGGTGGGGTAGGGCTGGACAGGAGGGTTGCCATCGATGTGCTCTGTTGTGAACAGGGTCATATCGGTCCCTAGCAGATACTTCTGCACCGCTCTTACAGTCGAACCAGCCTGAAATACAAAGAGAAAGCAACTGAAAGTCACAGATTACTATCAAACTCTCTTTAAAAATAACTATTCTCAACTCTGACCACTTTTCCTGTTCTCAAAGCACTACAGAAATATTGGTGACAAATTATCCTAGTACTTGGCATTTAGTTTTGTATTTTTGGCTAAATTTGTATCCTTAGCAACATCACTGTAAAGAAAAGTTGCTGCCTTAAATTTTTAAGTACAATCAACTTAGATGTTCAAGTCATTTCAACTTAAATTACATTAAACTGACTTTAAAAATGAATAGAATCTTGTATAACTTATATAAAAAGTCAAAAATTGCTTAACTTATTTTGATGAGTTAAAGCAATGTAAAAACATATGTTGTCATAACTTATTAATCATAATTTTATACAGTGATGCTGAAACATAACATTATTATTAAAACAACATTTGCAGGTCCTTGTACGACGTCTTGCAAGAAATATGAATTAAACATTTACAGTGTATATATATATATATATATATATATATATATATATATATACAAGATAAACATTTCACTCTTGTTCAGTTACTGTAAGAAATAGCCAATGTCTTTCACTGCTTCTCTCACATCAGGACACACCACCAAACACTATTCTTATCCTCATTCATGGCCAGGGAAAAGGAAGTAATTCTATTACATGTTCCCAAATCCCCTGAGGGCTGAAACCAGTATGTAGAGCAAGCTAATGTCGATGAGATAGGTCATGATTTAACAACTTCCTCAAGTACTCATGAACTCAAAATGGATTGGTGTTCTGCAAGAAATGACAGTAAAATGTGTTTTCATTTCCATTTTCTCATTTACCCAGGTGAAGATGGAGAAGAAGGAAAAGGTTATGGCAGCTCTGGCAGCATCCGCTCCCTGATTTAATGGCAGCTCATCTGGGGTGGTGCGTTGCCATTGGTTGGCCAAGAAGCAGAAACAAACAAACCACAAAAATGCCCAGAAACCTGTAATCATGTACAAAATAATATTAGACTAATGACAATATAGTTTGCCCCGTGTTTACATAAAAAGACAAAATCACAAATAAAAGTGACAATGTCTGAAGGCAATACAGTACTTCTGTGGAGATTATGAATCGTTGCCAGACCCCATGAATATCTCACAGCTTAAAAATAACATGCAGTCATAGAGAGTCTGAGTCTGTTTGGACTTGCTCTCATTGTTTACCTGAAAATCCAATGTCCAGCATGACTGCCTTCTTTCTGTCTTTAATACTGCTGATTTGTTGGAACTTCACGTCGAGGATAATGAAGAAAATGCAGGCTAGAAATGCTATGAGCCCGATGGTGGTTCCATAGTTGCAGGCATCGTTGTTCTTGTTGAAAACACAATAGAGCCTCTCGCTGCCGTGGTTGACGTAGCCTTCGTTTATTATGGATCCAAACACCACTATTGAGAAGATCTGCGGGGGAAAAGATACGCATGACTTAATCATTTGTTTTTATTATAATGCTGTTAAAAACCCTTTGTAAATGACATTAAACATTTAATACTATTACATTAAATACTATTGTGTAAAGGCAGTTGATATGAAATGGCAAGCAGAGACAGAGGCTTCCTACACTGTCAAGTTATACTTCATCTAAAATTATAACAATTTTTTTTTATCATTTTTGTAGGATTATAGTTACAGTTTTATATTAATTGAGAGACTATATTTGTACTTTTAAAAATGTACTAACCATAACAACTTTATTTAAAATGTGTAAAATAGTGACCAAGTTACAACAGCTTTGTACAACAGCAACAGACCAAGTTACAAAAAAAAAAAAACTTTGACTGAAAGAGAATTTTATTGCACAGCCATAATCCACGTGATGTGTTTGTCTGATGCAAAAATGGAAGTAACAGTACATGAGCGTATAGTAAAGCAACAACCAATCAGAATCGAGGAGCCGGTCATATAGAAGCAGACTGTGGCTGCGGATCAAAACCTAGTGGGCTGCCTGTCTAAACAGCATTTCTGAGCAACATTAATGCTCAAAATGAGACACTCGCTTATATTTTTTATACACTATGCTCTTACTAAAAAAAAAAAGAAGAAAAGAAAAACCTATATTGCATTAAAGAGAAACGTTCATCACTATCCTACTCTATACATAGGGTATAGCCTATATAGCCTATATGAAGTCACGTCTACGTGATAATAGGCCTATTGATAAATATAATAGGCTACATAATAATATAATGCTATTATAAACGAATTAATCTCACAGTAATAAACGAAACAACACAAATGATTCAAGAATAAGCGCGTGTATTTAGGCTATATTCATGCTTCTATATGTTATTATTCTAGAAGGAATCACATGAGTAATCTCGTCATCAGAGGCAAAAACGCTTCGTGACATCAACACGTCAAAATTTGCAATATAAACGAAAAATAATCTTACCTGTCTCAAATAAACGAGCGTCATATTTCCCATTGACCTCGTTAAATTATTAAATGAGCGTGTGATGAAAACGTTATCATTATGGATATGCTCAGGGTTATTCTCACAGACTATATTTGTCTCCTCTAGGCTGACATATGATTATCTGTTGGTAAATAAATGTCTTACCCATGATAATATTCTAAGGATGGTCTGCGGCTGCTGAATAAAGGCAAAAGGGTCGAAAGCAGCCCCGGCTCTCCCAGCACCAAATGAACCCACTCCGTCCATTTTCCTCCTACTGTTATTCAGGCTCTGGGCTCTTGGTCGAGGTAGGCAAACAACACACACACACACACACACACACACACACACACACACACACACACACTGTCAGAGGCGTGCGCAATCTCTCTGATTCTGTGTTACATTCTCAACAGCAACATCGTCTTCTCTTCGGTGTTTGGGAAAGTGGGTGGTTTAGAATTAAGTGTGATTTCGAGTCGTCCAACCTCTTATCTGTCTTTCATCAGGCAAGTCCTCATGTGTTGGAAATTAGCATTTTCTCATAACTTCAGTCCTCACAAGACATGTATTTGGAATAATCGTTTTATTGTACTCCGTAATAAGTCTGTCTGTGTATTATGAAAACTGGTTTAAATAATATTTTTGTCTTTACTGTATGATGGACAGTTATGGTAATATTCTCAATTACAATGATTTCTGTTTAAAACATGCCATCCTGGTTTTTTAGGTGCCATACCTCAAAACATGGTGATATTGCTATTCTTGCACACCTCTCCATCTCTCCCATCCCTATGTTTAGGTAACTACACTCTCAGAAAAAAAGGTTCAGAAGCTGTCACTGTGGCGCTACCTTTTCAAAAGGTACACCTTTGTACATAAAGAGTGCGTATAAGTCCCTCAAAGGTACATATTAGTACCTAAATGGTACATATTAGAACCCTTTTGAAGGGTACTGTCCCAGTGACAGCTTTTGTACCTTTTTTTCTGAGAGTGTATTCTATTTGAGATCTTTTATGTAACAACATGCATATTAGAAGTGTCTACATTGATAGACTTCTACCAAATCAGCTCAGATGACACTAAATTATTTTAAAGATTTTGATTTGAAGGAGATAAGAATGGGTTACCGATACTTTTCCAATTTTCCCTGAAGTAAAAGAACTTCCATTTTAAAATAATTAATGACATATCCATCCAAAGAAATGACTTATAGCTAGGTCAAAATTTGATATTGGGGGACAACTCTTATCCCCCCTCCTTTTGTAAATGAGCTTAAAATTCTTGCTTCACCCCCCCCTGTGCTCTCTAAAATGAAAAAGCTATTACAGTAGCCATTTTTTTCCATGAGTTAAGTGCCTTGTAGCTTTCTATCACCCCTTGTAGATTTAGTTATATACACTATTATTTTATTTATGTGTGTAATTATTTTTCTTTCATTATATTATATTTAATGAAATATAATATAATTTCGATCCTTATTTATTTTGCTTTAATGTCTTCATTTGGATGTTCAAAATTCCACCATTCACGTGTTATTTCTTATGATTGGGTCTGCTAACTTCATAGGGGCTGTTCAGCTTCACCCACTAGCGGGCCAAATGGAGCATTTTAGGAGGCATGCAGAATATTTTGTCAATAGGGTCTAGTGTTGTTTTACCCTAATGTTCTTCAGCATATTTTTTTTTGTTTCACAGCCTACAGAGCCTTTGGCATGACATTGTATATATAAGACTAGGTCTAATATTTTAAGTAGAAATTTCTATTTGTGAGTAAATAAAAACCCTGAAATTACAAAAGAGAAAAGTCATGTAAATACACGGGTAATAAAAAGTGTAAACCATGAAGAACACTCAGTTACCCGTGTATTTACATTTAATTATTTATAATTATGTTAATATGTTGCCACTCCAAGTTTCTGTAAATAAAAACTCTGAAAATAAGCAGCTTTGTCATTATAGCAAAAGTATCAGAAATATAGGGGGTCCAAATATAGTCTTTGACAATGAGGGGCCTTGAGAACCACTGCTCTAAACAAACAGAACGTTTTTATTTCCAGCTGTTGAACAGAGTTCATCCAGTTACCTCTGGGCTATTTACATCCACCGAGAGCTCAACCATCCAAAAAAATAAAGTATGGGCCATAACACCATACTCTTGTAGACAGACAAACTCTTGATTAAAAGTCACAATTTAGACATTTGTATATTGATAAATCATTATATCAATTAGAACAAAGTTTAAGTGCAAAGTCAACATGTATATGTTTAATATCCACAGAATCATTATGCGACGTCTTTTAGCTCATGTTCATTTCAGTCGCAAGAACCATCTTTCCAGCCATCCCGCCATCGCTCATCCACCCTGCTGCAGTCAAACTCCGGCTTGCCTAACCGGATGTTGATGTCATTATGGAGGCGACACAGCCACTGTGAGAGGTTGTGCCGGCTGTTAGTGTCTGGTTGATTTGTTTTCAATCTGATAAGAGACAAGATCATTGAAACATATGCTACCAAACATAAATGTGAACACTGCAATATAAAATGGTAGAGGACAAACATAAAAACCTCAACAATAAATGATGACAACCTTGATCTCAGGTCCTCTGCGCATTCATCACACGGGAAAACCTTTGAGAAGAGGTTGATGAACTGTGTCATCTCCCCCTGTTGTTCTGTGGTCGGTGTATCGGGATAATATGCAGCCATCGTGTGAAGAAAAGACCATGAGCTCCTGCCCAGCTCCTCTCTGTCCAGAGGGCATTCAACAGGCTTAGTTTCCTCCACCGCCCTGCTCTCCTGTTCAAATATCATATGATTGTTCACTGCAAACAATAGCAACTGTTGTAGCACAACATTATTGTGTTGCTCTGGCAGCTAAACGATAGTTCTTGACTAGTAACTATAACCAGTGTTGGTTGGGGGTAACTCATTACAAGTAACTTGAGTTACATAATCAGATTACTTTTTCAAGTAACTAAAGGCATTACTTTTAAAATTTATAACAAAATATCGGAGTTACTTTTTCAAATAAGTAACGCAAGTTACCTTGTTTTCCTATTTATTGACTGACAGCTCTCTTGACCCCATGTTGAGACAAATCGAAGTGCAGAAGCGTTGTGTGTAAACATGATGGTTATTGAAGTTCTAGACTAAATGTGAGCGTGCATTTACTCATCTCACTTGCACAAAAAAATTCAATATTCCTCAAAATGCAATGCAAACCTCCAATAACTAAATATGTTAAATAAAACATACATTTTTATGCATTTAATCTCACCTTATTGACCAATGTACTTGCTTCTGACCTTCAATTATTCAGTTAAACCATAAGCAAAAATGATTTTTTAGTTTCTTATTGGTAAAATAAGTGTTAAACTTTTCTCCTGCATCCTGTTCTTCTACAATCCAGATTGGCAGCACAGCTGAAAGGTTTGTTTGAACTGCGCCCTCTACTGTACAACCGTGAATTTGCATTTCCTTCAGCCTGAGGCTTATTATTTCACTTTTGGTGTGAAAGGGTCTTTACATTTGCCCAAAATTATAACTTTTTTGTTTAATCTATTTCAAATAGATTTTTTATTATGAATCTACAATATTAAAGAATGTTCCACATATGGTTGAAAATACCATCATTGGCCTACAAAGATAACATTCTGGGAGTTCAGACTATAAAGGAGGAAGGATGCCCTTCCCTCACTGTCACACTCTGCAGCCATCTGTGTGACTGTTTGTCTCTAATTCAGTGATAGAATTTTGCTTGCCACCACAACACCATAGTTATTACTAAATTTAGTGTTACTATAGTAAAACTATAGTGCAAGAGGTGAAAGATTAAAATGTAGCCTAATTCTGAAATGTAAAAAATCCAAACCTTTAGTACTGTACTGACAAGTCGATATAAGTTCATCAAAGATGCATGTGTTTAGTTGTCATCTATTTTGTTTACACAGATGTTTTACTCCTGATTCTCATTCAAAATTGTAGTTTCACTGTCACCTGCACTGAGACTGAGGACGTCTGCTTCTGCAACTTCATCCATGATTTAAAATCCGTACACGCTCGGCACGGTTTCTTTTTCGGTTCTCCGGTAGTGGTCGGGTCTTTACTCGTACTGTCCCCAGGTGGTCTGTCAACCACGGGGAAAGAGAAACCCTCCATACCAGCGTTATTTTGCGTGGAGGATCTCGACCCGGCGGCAGCTGCCATGTTTAAACTCGCACGACTATGTGTTATGTAGTACCAGGGTTGCCAGATCTCCGTGATAAACTCAGCCCAATCAAAACGAGTCTTAAAGGGATAGTTCACCCAAAAATGAAAATTGTCATCATTTACTTACCCTCAAGTTGTTCCAAACCTGTATACGTTTGTGTCTTCTGTTAAACACAAAAGAAGATATTTTAAAGAATGTTGGTAACCAAACAGTTGACTGTAGCCATTGACTTAGTATTTTTTCCCTACGTCAATGGGTGCCATCAACTGTCTGGAAGAAAAAACTTAGGATTAGGTAGTTATCCTTTATTTTTCTAACTATTTGATAACAGACTATTTACAGTTTTAAGATCTTGTTCTAATGCTATATTCTCCATCTTGATCTTTCTTCTTTTTCTCCCAACCAGTCTAACACAGTTTTATGCTGGGTAGAGTAAAATATTTCAAAATAATAATTTGTCAAATCTTTAACCCTGGGGGAAAATAAATCCATGGCAACCATTTAAAAGAACTGCGCGTGGAAACCGCGGACTTGGCAACCTTGTGTACTTCCCATGTGAGCGAATCGTTCAGTCGGTTCTTCTCAATTAGCAAACTGAATTGTTCATGAACGGCGATATGTGCCTTCACCTGGCTTTACTAGAACATTATTCCACAACGGTATGTAAGGGACGAAAATCCGAAGTAATTACATGTCTACGTGAAATAATCACTAAATCGGTTTTGTGAAACGACTGTTCGAATGAACCGATTCGCGGAAATGAGTCGGAATTGAATTCCAACCACTGTAATGCATGATTGATAGGAACGTTTGTTGTCAAACATATGTTGGTCTTGTGTAAATTATCAACAGTATGGCAACAACGGGTAAAATATAACTGACATATGACGATAAATGTAAGCGCTATATGAAAAAAAAAATGTTCAGGATTTAAACATTATAGAGTTAGTTTCACACCGGAGCACTTTCTGTGCAGCACTGTGTCCACCAGCGAGCGGTGACGTCACCAGCAGTCCATGCCGCAGAGTTCGGGCTGTCTAAAACTGTAATTATCACAGCATTTACTTCTTTAAATACACGAGTGACAGTGTCTAATACTTTCTGAAGTGTTGACTTTGTATAAGTAGCCATTTGATATGATATTTGTATGACATCACATATCAATCTGCAACAGTGTTTGATAAGTTTGATATAAGTGCCTACTAGCTTAGCTTACTACTGACAACGTAGCTAGAGAGCAGATGGACATGCTTTATTTCATGCTACTGTAATGTTCACAGGCTTCACATTAGGAAACATATCACACTTCATTGACAATGGGGATTCTGGAAAAGATAGCGGAGATAGAGAGAGAAATCTCTCGAACACAGAAGAATAAAGGTAAGTCAAGAGAGCCTGGTTTAAATGTACAGTGGGCCTTTTGATGCTTTGTGTCTGCTTATTTCATCAATTAAATCCTGATTATTTCCCAACTTGTTTTGCAGCAACTGAATACCATCTGGGTTTATTGAAAGCCAAGTTAGCCAAGTACAGAGCCCAGCTTCTGGAGCCCTCAAAGTCAGCTGGAGCCAAAGGTGAGGGCTTCGATGTTATGAAGTCTGGCGATGCTAGAGTGGCTCTGATTGGATTCCCCTCAGTTGGCAAGGTAACAATGACACCAACTGTGCCATATTTCGGATGGACGAGACGTGCTCTAGTCTAATTGATGGTGTTTTGCAGTCTACTTTTCTCAGTTTAATGACATCAACAGCAAGTGAAGCGGCTTCTTATGAGTTCACCACCTTGACCTGCATTCCAGGTGTCATTGAGGTATCGTTTATGCTAAAATATTTATCTTTCCTCTCTGTTATTATTTATATCTTCTTTTTGCGTATATCATTACTATTGTTATTATAGTAATTACAATAGTATGATATAATATCTAGTTTTGCATAATATCATAAGCATGTATATCTGACATGATATTGGTTTAATTTAATTTGTTAAAAATTCAATTCTAGTACAAAGGTGCCAACATACAGCTGCTGGATTTGCCTGGTATCATTGAGGGGGCTGCACAAGGTATTTTCTTTTGTAATGTACATTTTTATGTGTAACATATTTTGACATGCGTTTAAATTCATGAATCTTTGCTTGAAAGGTAAGGGCAGAGGTAGACAGGTCATTGCTGTGGCCAGAACTGCAGATGTGGTCATCATGATGTTGGATGCAACTAAAGGAGAGGTTCAGAGGTGAGTTGAAATATTTACCCCTGGTTTCACAGACAAGGCTTGAAGGCCCCCTGAAATCAAAATTTAAGTTTTTTTTTAGCTCTTAGGCTGAATATGTTAGCCTTAATGTTATAAATAAGCTGGTATGTTCCAAAACAATGATGAAATTCACATTTAGGAGATATAAGCATTCAAAACGTACAATCTCCCACTTGCGCTAAAATGGATCACGGATTTTTATGACGTCACCGCGTGCTTCAGCTTCTCATCACATCTTCTGTCCAATCAAATGCTCTCTAGAATCTAAAGTGTCCCGTGACTCCCGCCCCCTACGCTATAAATACCACCTGGCCAAAGGGACCATGGCTGTACTCGACTGTACGTTCGGCGGTAAACGCATGCTCAGTGTCAGCTGCTCGTGCTCATGAGTTCCATCAGTTAGCTGTCGGAGCTACTGGAGTAACATACACGCCGGGATATTGTTTATTTCAAGTCGTGACTTTCAGGCACGTCTGAAAGCGAGTAACTTTAGAAAACTGGATCAGCGATGACTCTGTTTCGAACGATTCAGCTCGATCTGGTGAACTGGTTCGACCGGTTCACAAAAAAAGAACGATTCGTTCACGAACCAGACATCACTCCTGTTGTCACTTCACAGAGCAATATTGGTTGGAGATGTGTGTTCGGTTGCTCAAACGCTCGATTCCATTTTCAGAATGAAATAGCTAGAATTTATTCACACCTCTTAAGGCCCGTTCACACCAAGGACGATAACTATAAAGATAACGATAAAGATATAATTCTAAAAATCGTTCTCCATATTAAAGAATAACAGAGTTCACACCACAACTATAACGATAAAGATATGAGGAACGATATCGTTGGGATCACTTTCAGAACGATTTTTTTCCAGCTGTCGAACGATAAAACACTGACAGCCAATCAGAATCCATTCTAATTTAAAGGTCTCGCGCATTTAAAATGGATCTGGATCATCCGGGCGCGCGTGCTTAGAATAAAAAGACCGTTATCGGTCGCTGGTGTGGACGCATATATAGTTATCTTTATCGTTATCTTTATAGTTATCGTGCTTGGTGTGAACGGGCCTTAACATTACTATTGAATCCAATGTATCAGCGCTCGGATTCGTTTCCATGGTGCTGTCAAGTACACCTCGCAGTCTGTTAGGTAAACTAAACGCTATTGGCTATTTGAAAAGGGGAGGAGCCATTCAATATGTCCCGCCTTAGCTTCCTGTCTCAGTGGAAATTACGTCAACACATCATACAACGTGGCCCTTTAAAGACTAGTCCCAGACTAAACTGCATGTTCGAGCAGTTTTAACTGAAAGCAACTCGCACTGACATATCTTAAAATAAAATGCCATTGTTTTGTTTCAAGATGCACACCAGTAATGTTTTTTTCTAAGGCACGTTTATAAAAGATACTTAAATGTCCTAATTGAACTTAATCCTGGCTTAATCTAAGGCCTATCTGTGAAACCAGGCTGTAGTCTTTGGAGAATGTTTGCCATATTTGCACTATTGTTCTGTTTGATGATTCATGTTTTGTTCTTCAGGGAACTTCTGGAAAAAGAACTTGAAACTGTTGGCATTAGACTCAACCGGCCCAAACCAAATATCTATTTTAAGGTCAGTGTTTCAGTTTGTCTATTGACTAACATGTCCTTTAAATTTAGTCAATATTTTGTAGAGTCTCATACATTAATTTTAGCCCACTTTACTCTCTCCAAAATACCATGTTTTTTTTTTTGTTGAAAATAACATTTTAGTTGACGATAATATGCAACTGACAAAAGCGTCAAGCTGTCACAGATTATCCAAACTTTTCAAAAATTTGTGGCCAGTAAGATTTTTTTTTAAAGAAAATTATAATTTTTTTCAGCAAGGACGTATTAATCAAAAGTGACAGTAAAGACATAATGTTACAACATTTTTCTATTTCTGAAAAATGCTGTCATTTAAACTTTCTTTTCATCAAAGAATTTCAACATTCAAATAAAATTCAACATTGATAGTAATAAGAAATGTTTCTTGAGCAGCAAATCAGCATATCAGAATGAGTTCTGAAGGATCATGTGTGACACTGAAATTGTCCTTTTGAAAAAAAAAGTTTCTGAAATACCGAGACTGTTTACTGTTTAGAGACTAATAGGATTACGCACAGATATGAAACATTCCTTTTTTTATCTGTTCACATATAAAATATCTGTTTTTCAGCCTAAAAAAGGTGGTGGCTTATCGTACAATTCAACGGTTCCCCTCACACACTGCTCTGAGAAGCTTGTTCAGCTCATTCTTCATGAGTACAGTATCCTTTTGCCCAGTTTAGTCACTTTATTTAATTTTCCTCTAATGAAGAGAGACACATCTACCTTAACTTGACTGCAGAAATCTTCAATGCTGAGGTTTTGTTCAGAGAGGACAGCACTCCTGATGAATTTATCGATGTCATTGTGGGCAACAGAGTGTACATGCCTTGCTTATATGTGAGTATATATTTCAATTCAAGTATCAGCCTAATGCGAAGCTTCTCAGATTTAACAGTATGTTGGCAAACTTGAATATGATTAATCTTGTTACAGGTGTACAACAAAGTGGACCAGATTTCTATAGAGGAAGTGGATCGTCTGGCCCATAGACCTAACAGTGTAGTGATCAGCTGTGGCATGAAACTGAATCTAGATTACCTCCTTGAGCAGTTGTGGGAATACCTGGCTCTGATCTGCATATACACCAAGAAGAGAGGAGGTGTGCCTTTTTGTCCTCATATTTGAGTCTTTTAAAATTTAAGCGGGCTTTCACACTAGAGCAGTGCTGCTCAACCTTTTTGACTCAAAGGCCCCTGGTAGTCCAACATATTTGAAGGCCTCCCTCTATTTACAGTATTTCTGCGGTAATCATGACAAAGCTGCTTGTTTTGTATTGATACATTAAGTTAATGTTCCTTTTTAGCATTTTAATTGAGATTAGAGTTAGATTATTGTAATCTATCAATGATTTATTTGAGTTTTTAGTGTAAACCAAGCCTGTTTGGCATCAGATTTTGGTTTATTTTGGTGGGGAAGCTGCTTTCCATCCACTTGAAAAGGTGATACGGATTTTGGTATTAACGCATTCCTCCTAAATTCAAATCTTAACATAAATTTGGGAAGTTCCCTTTCAGAGATTGCCATAAGAACTGAACAAGTGCCGTGTTTCTTTGCTGTACAGTATTTTTTTTTTTTACAAAGCATTCATTTTGAAGAGGTGTATTGGTGTTCATTTCCTGTTAAAAATAAAAGTCAGTATAGATATTTTAATTTCTATAATTATTGTGTTCTTGTTCTCCAATTCTTACCCTCCTTTTTTTTTTTTATTGTTGTGTAGCACGACCAGATTTCGGTGACCCTATAATCATGAGACGAGGAGCATCAGTTGAACATGTGGTATGTCTCTGTATTACCTGCAACTATTTATGCATTACGCTGTGGTCAACCTGTGGAAAAACACACTCAGTGCACCTTTAACCAAAACATTTTCATAGTTATTCATTTTAGAAAACCGCATCGTAGATGATGAAGTGTTGTGCACTGTGTAAAAATATACCTGTGTATTTATATTTTATATGCTGTCTAACTAAATCGTCATCATATACTTTATGCTATAGTGGCCAAAAGTGATATCCGGATGAGATATTTGTTTTTAATGACCCTAAAAGTTTGATGAAACCATCAAAATATGAGGAAAATGTTTTAAATATGATGGAAGAACAAAACATTACACTTGGTTAAGGTATTTATCTGACGAAATGAGGAAATTACAGCTACTGGTTTTATTTTATTATGCAAAAAAAAAAAAAAATGCATAGAAAAACAAAAAGCTCACAGGAAAAAGCATACTTTGACTACAACATAGTGTTTAATATTTTGTTGTTTCATAATTTCGTAATATGACAGCCTTGCCAAAAGTTATATCCAACAATTTGGTATGTTTCATTGCCTTATACATTGACTTCAAGCACAACTACTCAATAAGCTTACGAAATCTTGAACACATTTTTAACAATATTTGAATAAAGTGTGAAGATGTCAATTTTCCGAGGCCGGACCTCACTTTTGGCCACTTCTGTATGTGTCAATCACTTGTATGAACTCATGATTGCGCCTCTTCTTCCAGTGTCACAGAATCCACAGGACATTAGCTAGCCAGTTCAAGTACGCACTTGTCTGGGTAAGATTCTCCTTCGCCTGTAGTGAAACATAGTCTTGCTTTTGTTCCGTATGTGCTTTTCTTCAACAACTACTGTCTTTTTGGATCATAGGGAACAAGCACAAAGTACAGTCCTCAGAGAGTAGGACTGACACACATCATGGAACACGAGGATGTCATTCAGATCGTGAAGAAATAAAATCTAGTCTTCAGATCCTCTACAGTATCAACAGAACATTGGATACATGCACAACAGAACATTTTTCTGTTAACAACTGCAGTGTTTCACAGAACGTCATGGAAGAACCTGTGGTCAGCCACTGAAAAGTGATTATTTTGTTTATGAAAACATCCTGACAAAACCCATTCAAATAAATAATATTCAGATTTTTGTTCTTATTTGTGCCTTTCATAATGTTTTTTTTTTTTTTTTTTACTGAATTGGACGTACAGTAAGGAATAAAAGTCTGAGACTGTGAAAAATCTGACATTCAAAAAAAAAAGAAGAAATGTGATAAGATATATTGCATATTCTGCACTTTTTTAGGTCACTAACCAAATTTGTGACATTGATCATGTGAACTCCTTCTTGCAGACAGTCAGATGAAGCACAACTAGACAGAACATAAATGTATAAAAGACATTGAAAATATATAAGACTATCAGGGTAAAGTGACTAAAGAAAAGCGTTTCAACACAAAGCAGTGACCAAAGATTTGCAGATTCCACCAATCCTGTGCTAGCTGTATTTTACAATCCCATAAAACCAACATGACAGACTTAAAAGATCATAGTTCATTATTTAAAGCACTTAAGACAAGAACATCCAGTTCAGTTCAGTTTATACCATACCAGTTTAAGATAGCCAGAGAAGATCATGTTCTTCTAAGGAGCAGCCGATTATGTTGAACTTCAACACAACAATTTATCACCAGGTGTGTTGATTATTTTTCACATTTTATGGTGTATTAGTTAACCATTTAAATCATTGTGAAGGGTTAATTGCATCTGAAATGGATCAGGTGATGAGATTGTGATGTTTTACTGCACACACATCCAAGGAACATTTAGAAATGTTTTTTAAACTTGCTAAGAGAGTTTTAAATGTAGCGTATCCAGTATGAAACTTACATTTATGCATTGTAATAAAGTATGGTTATGTGGTGAAGACTTTAAATGATTGCAGCACACCAGTAAGTTCAACTCACAACTTAAACATGGGTGGTGACTCAGAAGCACTCTTTATGTCACAAGATGTTAACTGTTAGCTTTCTGTATTTATCTGAAAACCTAGAGCTGCCTACTCTATTCATTACAGAAAACTAGCATAATAGTTGACATTAAATATGCATGCTGAGGCACTCTGGCTGTACGACACAACAGACAAGTGTGGAGTGGGGAACTAGCAAGCCATTGGAAGGCTGTTCCACTTCAGGCTTGATGGGGCTTTGTGTAATTAGCCCACATTTCAAAACGCTAAAATGACGAGCAGGATGGCAAGAAACTGTTTTGGAATAACTTGAGAATTTACGTTTCTACGCTGGAGTTACTTTGAATGAGTTCGGATGGAAAGATAATGGTAAGAAGGACGAGTGTAGTGCCAATGGGCTACGCTTGTAAACATGACACTTGATGCTGGGGCCATATGGTGCTGTATGTGTGTGTGTGTGTGTGTGTGTGTGTGTGTGTGTGTGCTCGTGTGCTCTTAGCCGGGACTGTGCACTTCAGCTTTTACTTCATTCTGATATTCTGCATCATTTACTGCTGTGCTGATCGTGAGGTTCTGAATATGCTGGAATGGTCTGAATACGGCAGTCTGACATTGTGAACTGAAATGTAGCTAAACTTTTAATTAGCTATTTGTAACTTACTGAAGAAGGAGGCTCCTTAAAACCATTTCTTTCTTTCTTTTTTCTAATGAGCAAATGTATTTACATTTACAACAGTTCGTTCTGGTTCTCGAATCCGATTGGCTGAAAACTCTCTTTTGTGCCCCAGAAATTGCTCTATTAACCTCATTTCTAAACATCTCTTCTCAAGGGGGATTTGTTGCAGCATCTTTGATAAGTAAATAAAATTTTTCCCCAAAAAATTAACTGTCTAATATGAGCAGGCTGTGATTACCTACGGCGTCTTGTGCCTACAGTCGAATCACAGCAGTGCTGATATTCAGCCATATCACATAGATACTGTGAGATTGCTCACAGACAAGCCCAGTGAAATAAACTGCATGACCTTTCTTGAAGTTTTCAAAAAGTTAGTGAAAGTATTTGCTTTATTCTTGATCGCAGTTTTAACTGATGTTAATAATTGCTCAGTTGGGCAATAAGACTCAATAGAAAGATGATGGTTTTGATTGTTTTACTTTCTATTTTATAGAGCATTAACAAATAGCCTAGGTCATGTGACTACTACAGTATTTAAAGCATGGAAAGTGCTGAGACGACCCATTGGAAATGATTAGCATGGGCAAAGTAGCATTGTGCTTAGCATTGTGCTTTTGACACACAATAAAATGTATTGTTATAAGACACAGTATGAGGGAAGTTAATGAGTATAACAATATTTCATTCAAAATGAACAACATTGATAGTTGCATGTATGTAGGGAATAACTGAGGTAGACATTTCATTTCATGAGGTTCCCGTGTGGTGTTACAAACTGTTACAAACGTAGTGTAATTTCACACATGACGTGTATCTCAAACTCTCTTCTTTAAAGAGCCTTTGCTGCCCCCTGGTGATTTACCAGTAGAAAATGTGTGAAAAGGCTTCTAAAGGCTACAAAAAACATATGTAGGGCAGTACTTGATTTTGTTCATCAGAGATTGATTGGGTGGTTGTGGTTTGTTATTGCTGTGATGTCATGTGAGTGACAGGTTGTCCCGCCCTCACGCCAGTAAACACAGATGTCGCTGCACGAAGGAAAGTTAATTTGATTATGAGGGCACATGAATGTTTTAAAATAACGATGTGCAAGTATAAATCATTTATAATAAACACTGCAATGTTCCATTAAAAACAATTATTGGCAATTTTGATTTCAAGCTGATTTTAAAGTAATAATATGTGTCCTTTAGGGGGAGACAAGATACAAATTTCTGACTGTTGTTTAAACGGGTGTCCTGCTACAAGTTGTTGTACCCGTGAGTTTTTGGGCAGCTGACTGTCTATTGTACTGAACAATTATTGGTATCACAAATGTTACAGGGACTTTTAAGTCAACAAGTGTTCTTTTGGCCACAATGAGGAATCATTTTAATGAAAATTCCTTGTAGATGTGATGCACTCTCACCTCTAAAATCTAGAGGCAAGAGCTCTTTGAAAGATGTCTGCAGCCACTGCTCGTAACAATTAGCTTGTAATAGGGGTGAGGCAGTTTGTTTGCATACAGAGCCAGGCCTGTAGTTTCTAGAATAATAGAAATTGTTTACCTGCTATAGCTTCTCTGAGGTATATGATATGATGCTTTGCTTTGTCTGCTAAAATGCATTTTGTCCAAATAAGAAAACAAGCAAGTCACATTACCATGGCTTTTGTTCTATCTCGGTATTTTGGAAAAAGGTCTGTTTGCGTGTGTGTGCAGCTTTTACATCTGAAAGAGAGCAGTTTGGCAGAGGAAAAACATAATAGATCAGCCCTTATATGAACACACAATGTGTTGGCCCAGCATAGTTCAGAGCAGCACACTAATTGTTCTGAGAACGGATCTTATATTCCAGAACAGAATACAGCCATTGAGTGACTCTTTTGGAAAAGGGATTAGATGTAATGATTTTTTAAAAACAATTTTCAAGGTAAGCGTTACAACTACTGGCACAATCATGACAATATCATGATTTATTATGTTTTTATTTGACAGTATGCTTCCTGTACAATGCTAGTTTTTTATTTATTTATATTTCTTCACTAGGATATAAAAAAATAATAAAGATGGTTATATTTTTTGAATTTTATTTATGCTGTGTATATAATTATATATTCCTTTCATTATTACTTTTAATATATCTGGCGATTTATCACTATGTGGGCATATCTTGGACATTCCATAGATCCCAGGTGCCTTGTTAAAGATTTCCCTTTATTATTTATTAATTAATGGCTGGCATCTGCAAGCATAAGGAGGTTTATTACACTAATCAAACACTGCGCTTGTGTGTGACAAAATTGCATTTGTGTGGTGTAGCCTAATTGCATTAAATTAGTTAAGTCATTGACACAGTAACAAGTCGATTCATGTTTTTTTTTTTTTTTTTGTCATTGCTTTTACTGTTTTTAAAATGTAGTTTCTTCAGTGACTTTGGAGTTCTTATCCCAAGACAAACAACAATAAATTGAACATTAATGTGATAAGTAGCAATTTAAAGGGATAGTTCACCCAAAAAAGAAAATTCTGTCATCAGTTACTCAGTTTTTTACAAACTTGTATGAGTTTCCTTCTTATGCTAAACACAAAAGAAGATATTTTGAAGAATATAAGCAAACAGTTGATGAACTGAACTGACTTTCCATAGTGTGGAAAAAAAATATATATGGAAGTCAATGGTACCCATCAACTATTTGGTTACTGAAATTCTTTAAAATATCTTCTTTTGTGCTCAGCAGAAGACAGAAATTCATACAGATTTGGAACAACTTGAGGGTGAGTAAATTATGACAGAATTTTCATTTTTGGGTGAACTATCCCTTTAAAGGGTTGTAGACAGTATTGGATAACTGCACAGTTAAGAGGCTGACATTTGACATTTCATCGTGGCAAAGATGATGTTTGACATTTATATGTATGGTGTGAGACAATGTATAGATTTATTCACTTAGATAACTCGCTTCTAACCATTTCTAACACCACTGAAATTTTATCTAGTCCTCCCCCAAGCCTCTTAATTGTAACCTTACCCAGCACTTGGCCTGGTGAATCGCTAGGCTTGGATTTAAACAGGTTCATTTAGGGTTTGGGGTATGCATTACGTCTCGTCAGGGAGACTAAGCGGGTCTACACAGGTTTAAGTCTTCTCTTTACTTACCTATATATACTATGTATTTAAATTCCTGATGAAAGTAGTGCTGTATATATCCTGCCGAAAAAGAATTTGAACTGACTTTAAGAGCATTTAGTCATTTAGTATTATAATGAAACAAGACATTGATTCTCTATTAGTTAAATTGATAGCTAAAGGTAAAGTCATACGTGTTGTGTATTAAAAACGGATTGGACATCCTCGAAAGAAAGCAGCCCACCTCCTCTTGGACTTGTTTCAAAACATAACAGCTGAACAGCTGATGCACCGCAGAGTTTTTTTATATTTATTTTTATTAGATAACCATCTCCTCTTCAAGCTAAGAAAAAAAAAAAAATGAAATCATAAAAATAATGTTCAGTTTAAATATCACCTAATGTATTATCACATAAATATGCAATATATGCATGTGATGGCGAATATCTGAAGCAAACAATGAATGGGGTCACTCTATATTTAGAACTTTTCCGATTAATATTTAACTATTTCTTAGTGAACTGAATACAGACCGGCTATTAAGAATTTATCTCTACCAGTGTCATGAACTCTTGGAATATTAAGTGGTCAACAGAGAGATAATCACGCAGCTTATTATGTACATATGTGATTCTTGTCTGTGATAACCACTACATTTTTTCAGAGCTGACATAAACATATGTATCAGAGAATTAGCATCATAATAATGAATGTTGATAGCTGTTCGGATTCTCTCCTGCTCATAAAAATATACTCAAAAGATAAAGAAGTGCTAATTAATTGTTTTCACAACTCTTCGAAGTCATCCTATAATAAAGCATAATTCATGTCAATCAAAACATTTACAAGCTATATTTATTATTTGTACATATACTTTTTTTTAGTTTTATTGGCCTAAACAAAGCAAAATCAACAAATCCAAAAATTTAGTTGTATTCATTATATTCACTGAATTCAAATGATTTCCATCTCCAATAGTCCTGTTGGGTGGTTGAAAACATTGCTTTAAATCAAAATGTCACTGCTGCAAGTCACTCAATTAAAAACAGAAAATTAAAAAAAGGAGTTTGGCATGATTGACAGTATCAAATAACAGTTGTTTTATTTGTTTGGTACTCATATAATATCAAACATTTAACCCACCTCAGATGTGATGGAGGAGATATTCCTCTTCGGTCAGTATCATTACCATACTTTTTGGAAATGTCCTCAGACACAGTTTAGTAACAGCTCAGCCAACGTGCATTATTTATACAGGAATGAGCCAAACAGATAATGTTACTCTAAGTCAGTGTAGTTGATACATTTAAGGTGCCCTTCGCAGCTATTACGGGGAGCCCTCGCATACTTTCAGACACTTGCATCTGGAGCTATTGAAGGACACTACCTGCAAAACTCAAGAGGACAAAAAGTGTAACTGGAGTACTTTCCCATGGCATGAAAAAGCTTGTAGAACATGACAAAAGGGATGCTGACATTCATGGATGCCTGAGATAAAGAGCCTTTTGTCTGTGGGAAATCTCTTGCCAAAATTAGCCCTACAGCCAAGGACAAGACACTGTCGGACATTTCTGAAATGTGAGGAATACACCTGTAAGGTAGAGTCCTGAACAAAAAGAGCTATCAGCATTTTGGCTTTTGCATTAAGTGAAAATTATTTTGACTTGGGCTTACATTCATGAGAAATTTTAGACATAATTCATAACTTTTTTGTTGAACCTGGAATCCACATGGACCATTTGTGTAACTGTTTGAGTTTTCTGTCACTGACCACCCATTTTTGATACAGTGACGTATATTAGCATGACTTTTGGAGAAGGATAAAATGCCACCAAAGAAAGCAGACAAAGCTGCACCTAAGAAAGGTGACAAAGGAAAGGGGGAAGCAAAAGAAGATACAAAGGCAGCAAAAGATGACAAGAAAGGGGGAAAGGGAGGCAAAGATCCTCCTAAAGGGAAAGGAAAAGAGGATCCAAAGAAAGGAAAAGGAAAAGGCAAACCAGCTCCTAGTGAATCTGAGGAGGCTTCCGATGTGGAAAGGAGTGAGGTTGAGGACAGTGAGGCATTAGACGAAGAGGATGTGCAAAGCGAGGATGATGGTGGGAAAAGAGGGAAAGGGAAAGGGAAAGCTGCACTGAAGGGAGCATCCAAAGCTATGGCAGTAAAAGCTGTAGCTAAGCCAAAGCGTGGCCAAGCAGCGGAGGAAGGTGTTGATCCAAAAAAGCCACAACTTCAGCTAGGTAAAATGAAGGACATAAACCTGAAAGGGGCGTCTTCGGCTATGACAGGCTTTGCTCTTCAGGGTCAGCAGAATGTTGAAAAGAAAGAGGATGCAAAAGCTAATTTAAAAGGTGCTTCTAAAGTTCTCACAGGTCTGACAGGAAAGTCCCCATTTTTCTCAAAGCCAGCCCCAAAACAATCAAAAAGAGGGCTAAAAAGCACATCTAGGCTTTTCATGGGACTATCTGGCAGCAAGAAGAAAAAAGGTATGACCCCAAAGGCATTACAAAGTACATCAAAGTTGTTTTCAGGCTTTGGAAAGTCAAAAACAGAAGAAGACAAAAATAAAAAAGAGGAGGGTGGAAGAACATATTTATTACTCAATATTGGTGGAAAAGCAAATAAAAATGCAGCAGCCACCTCTGGACTGGGAGGCAAATTCAAAGGCTTCTTTGGTAAAAAGAAAACTGGAGCTGCACAATTCAAAAGTAAAGGATGGGCTCTGGGGAAGATAGCAGGAGCAGCAAACTGGTTAACTAACAAATTCATCTCATCCAAAACATCTGGAAGACTGGGATCTCGCTCTGTTCGTTATGACAGGTCAAGTGTGGGACAATATCATGGCTATCAGAATGGAGGATATGAATATGACGAGGGTGAGTTCAGCTATGAGGAAGATGACTATGTTCAAAGTAGTTATAGCAGAAATAACCCCCGGGGACGTTATCGGAGCAGAAATCATGACAGCTATGGTGAGGGGCGCTTCAGAGGACCACATCAGTATGACTACTTTGAAGATGACCAGGAGTATTATGATTATCCTGAAGATGAGTATGGCTTTTATGATGAGGAGAATGATTATTATGATCCTATGTATGAGGATGAGTATGGCTATTTTGATGAAGACTATTACGATCAGTATCAGTATGATGTAAGACAACCATATGGTTATTATGATGATAGAATCGACTATGATTACAGGCACCAGAGAATTGATGAATTTGGATACCCTGTTGATGGTATGGAATACTATGATGAATTGGGTTATGCTGTAGAAGATGAATTTGGCTACCCTGGTAATGATGTGGAATACTATGAATATGGATACTATCCAGAACAGTTTGACTATTATGGTGATCAGCAAAATTATTACATTCACTATGATGGTGTTTCAGATGCCAACATGACGTATCCAGGTTATCCATATGCATACAATCCAAATCAGTACATATACAATGGAGAAACCAACGCAGTATACCTTGACAATCAGATGGTTGCTAACCAGCCATTTATGTACACAGTGGAGGATGCCATGGAACCAACAGAACCCTCAGGAATGTATGGTAATGAATATGTACAAATACCAACAGAAGGAATATTGACTGAAGATTCATTCAGATTCCCAAGACCACAAGTAAAGTTGTTTGGAAAAGAAAAACTTGAAATTGCAAGTCCGATGCAATTCACCAGGAATGATGGGGAAATGATGATTCCAGACCAATATGAGAACCAATATGCTTCACCCATGAGCCTTCCTTTATATACTCCACAGCAATCAGAAGCTGCACAAAGGTCATTTTCTCCCACGCCTATTTTCATTCAGCAAACACCAGCATCTTTTATACCACCTGGTAGTCCCATTTTAACCAGAACACCCCAAATACCATCCTCACCTGTTCTTCAGGCAAGACACTTTTCGTCTCCAATGCCAGTGTCACCTGTCCCAAGTAGACATTATTTTGGACCTGTTGGACTCATACCACTCTCAACACCATCATCTCCGGTTTTGTCTGTAAGGAGATTTGATCCCACTATGGTTGAACCAGTATCTTCTCATTTAGTCTATCCAGATCCTATGTTTCAGAGACATGATTTTCCACATGAAAATGTCCAACCAACAATGAGACAATTTAACAATCTCCCCTCACCACAGCTCTCCTTAAGACAAAGTAATTTTTCACCAGGTCGAAGCAGCCCTCTACCTCGCCAAAGATCTGACATGTATGAGGAAATGTATCCAAGGTTCTCACCAAGGCAGTCAAGAATATTTAGCCCAACATCATACAATAATAATGCACAAAGGCAGTTATCTCCCATTCAAAGGAGAAAATTTAGCCCCCCTTCTTCTCCACAACCGTCCAGACGAGCACCATCACCTTTAGCTTCTTTAAGGGGAAAATCTCCAACACCCCAGAGAAAGCCATTTGGTTCTAGAGCACCATCCCCTCTTGTTAATGGAAGAGAGAGTCCTCCAATGTCTCCAAGAGGCTCAATGAGAAGGAGAAGTCCTCCTTCTTCGCCTAGACCAACACTGAGGCAAAGTTCCCAGGCTAGTCCTGCCCCTCCAATAAAATCTCGTTTCAGGCCAATTGGTAGAAGCAATCAGGACTCTTTCATGTCATCAAGATCTATCAGGAAAAGTTCTTTTTCACCACAACCATCTTTACGGAGGAGGAGCCCTCCACGGTCTCCAACAATAGGCCAACAGTCACTAGAAGAGAGCTCTCCATACCCACCTCACAGAGCCACATCTCCTACCCAAAGACCGGTGTCTCCGAGACCAATATCCCCCTTTGCCTCTAGATCTCAGAGACCTCTTTCCCCATCACCATCAGCATTTTCTGGGAGAATTCAACGTGACAGACAACATCTACCAACTCGTTCCTCTACACGTAGATTCAGAGGATTTGGTGGCAACAAAGTGCCAATGGGAACAGTTAAGCCATCTCCTGTTAATCCAATTTTCCAAAGAAAAAGTCATCATGGCACTCCTCAAATGCAAAACGTTGCTCCGTTCAGATCTTCAGTCCATAATGTACCCATGAGTTCAGGAGCTTTGAATCAGAGTGCTAGATCCTCACCCATCATGTTAGCAAGACAAGGTTCCAGACCAGCAGGTTTTCAAGACTCAAAGAGATTCTTTCCATCTGGAACACCAAATCCACAGAGAGGGTTTCATAGACCTGTTGGGAGAGGGCGTCCTGTTGTGAGAGTACCAATAAGTCCTGTTCCTCTCAGACAATCAATAAGAGGCCAGAACCATCCTCTTGTAATGAATGCTCAACCACCTTTTCACCAACATGTTCCAATAAAACGGCCAGGGGTACCTTCACCACAATTCTCTGTAAGACATGTTCCAACCCCTTGTCCGTCACCTCAGCTTTCAGTGAGAGCTGGTTCACCAATGTCTGTACGCTCTCCATCGCCAATCCTCTCACAGAGAAATGCTATGCATAATGAATTAATCAATCGCGCCTCACTCAGATCACAATTTCCATTGAGTAGCACTCCTCAGCCTCAGGTAATAACTGAATTTGCCCAGACAGTTGAACAAGGGCCATCTCCTCTACTAACAAATGCTTTACAGAACCCACATCTTGCTGCTGCTTCATTCAGTTCACCTCTTCCAAGGTTTAAATCCCCAATGTCACAGATCAACCAAAGTTTATCTCAGAGCTCTTCTCCAGGCTTATCAAATGCATTACAAAATCCACTTCTTCGTAATGCCACTTACCGCTCACCTCTGCAAAGGTCTGCATCTCCTCATTCTATAGTGGCACCTCAAGAGGTTCAGGTAATCAATCAGAATTATTCTCCAATGCTCTCTAATGCACTGCAAAACCCTTACCTACGTAATGCCTCCCTCACTTCCCCACTGCAAAGAAGCACATCTCCATATTCTCCCACAGCAGCTCAGCAGGTACCACAGAACATTTTGCAATCTTCTTCCGCACTAACTAATGCACTACAAAATCCTCAATTACGCAGTGCCTCATATATCTCACCTCTTCAGCGAAATACATCTTTATATGCTCCGGTGATGTCACAGCCTGAACAGCAAACATCAGTATTATCAAATGCACTTAAGAATCCTAACTTAAAAAATGCATCCTATACCTCTCCTTTACAGAGGAACCCTACTCCTTTCCTGCAAGCACAGGATTATTCCTCACCTTTGTCAAATGCATTAAAGAATCAAAACCTTCAAGGTGCTTCCTTTCGGCTACCTGATGGATCAATAATATCTAGAAATGCATCTTCTACCTCTCCTTTACAGAGGAATCCTACTCCTTTCCTGCAAGCACAGGATTTTTCCTCACCTTTGTCAAATGCATTAAAGAATCGAAACCTTCAAGGTGCTTCCTTTCGGCTACCTGATGGATCAATAATATCTAGAAATTTAGGAGGCCAAAAAGAGGAGGCTACTACATCTGTTCTGTCAAATGCTTTGCAAAATCCCAGTCTCCGGAAAGCAACTTATAGGCTCCCTGATGGTACGATAATGAGAAATGAGCCAGCACAACCAGCTCAACCTTCTTCACTGCTATCCAATGCTCTTCAGAATCCAAACATTCGAAAAGCAAGTTACAGGCTTCCTGATGGAACACTTGTATCCAATAGCACTGATCAAACCGTGGACACAACAAAATCCTCACCATACTTGGGAAGTGCTTTACAGAATATTAACCTACGTAAATCTTCCTATAAACTACCTGATAGTACTCTTTTTTCCCGAAACCAACCAGCAAAGCAGCCACCCTCTCCACATCTTTCAAGTGCTCTTCTGAACTCAAACCTTCGTAAGGCTTCTTACAGACTTCCTGATGGAACACTTTTGACTAAGAGCTCTGAACAGGAACCAGAGCCATCAATTTCATCTCATTTGTCAAGTGCATTACAAAATGTTGGTAAGACCAACTATCGCTTACCTAATACCTCCGGCCTGTTTAGAAATCCTAAACAAGAGCAAGCTCCCTCTTCAATGCTGTCCGGTGCCCTCCTGAACCAAAACCTTCGTAAAGCATCTTACAGATTGCCTGATGGATCAATCATGACAAGAGGCAAACCGGCTCAAAGTGAATCTCCCACTTCACCCTTTCTGGGAAATGCTTTGACGAATGTTAACTTACGCAAAGCCTCCTACAAGTTGCCGTCAACACTGGGACGCTCTCCAGAGGACCCAAGGTACGCAGTAGTGACCCCTCAGATTCAGGGTCAGTCTGGTGAACACTGGGCTCAAAATCAAATACTAGATCTTCATGAGCCAGATGATGTCTGGTCTTCAGAAAGAGTCCTCCCTCATCATACTGTTCAGAACCTCACAAAATGGTCCATGTATAGGGATGAAGAACTGGAGAATTTTGTCGTCCCTGTGTTTCCTGGCCAAGAGACAGATAGCACAGAACCTGCATGGCTACCAAATAGAGAAGGTGAACCTCAAGGGAACTGGTATGACAAGGTAACATAACTTGCAAATAGTTACTCTTTATAAGAAAACATTACTCAGCTTTTAATTGCTATCTATAATTTTTCTACAGTGGAAACAAATACAAAAATAATAGTTCAATATCTGTTAGATATCAATACCTAAAATAATGCAATTGTATGGCTGAAGATTCAGGTTAAAACAATTAGATTAAAAATGCTGAAATTTATATTTAAAACTATGGATCAAAAATGATGTTGGGCAATGTCAAATATCAAAGGAAAATATTATGACTTTGGTATTGACTGGATATTAGACAATATAGACTAGGGTTGGATGGATGATTTGGTACTGTATTTAAGTTTGTGTATACTTAAATATACAATGCACCAAAATACACCTGCCATGCCAGCTATATGACAACAGCGTACAGGTATCATTTCAATAGACCTTAGCCGTAGTAGCATATTTAATTTTTGACAGGAAGGAAAACAACGCCATGAGGGATAGAAGTACATTGTGTTCAATGAATTGTACTATTAACAACATGGCAGTTGCTGATGAAGCATCTTTCCAAAAATCTTTCAGTAGACAAGAACTCAATAAAATAGTTTATGCCATTGCAAAGACTATAAGACTTGCAACAAGTATATCCCTCACAGCCTCATTTCCCTTTAAAATTCAATATTGCGTCTCTACCCTGACTAAGGTCTATACATAATTATAGTGTGAAATACAGGCTTTATATCATGTTTGGTTTAGGCCTACACATTGTTTACACAATATTTTTCTTTTACTGAAATGCTTTTTAGATGTACTCAATTCGAAGTCTGCCCACAATGCTGTATCGTGAACGTGCAGAGGAGGATGGGTTTGAGGACATGACACAGCTTGAGTATGAGATTATTGAATAAGATAAATGCTATATATAATGAAATTTTGTGTTCACTTTTAAATGCTTTCATAAAAAATAAAACTCTTTTCAGGGACCTGCATGAAGGTGCTGTGTTGCTGAATTTGAAGAAAAGATTTGACCGCAATTTGATATATGTAAGTCAAATGCACAAGTCTGGAATTCATTTGTTTCTTTATGACTAAAAACTATCCATGTGTTTCTTTAGAACTAAGAATTATGTATTTTGACCTCAGGTTAATTTTTTTTTAAAACAAACATTAAAACACTTATTCTGTAAATATTTTAGTACAAAGAGTTTTGGGTGAATTTAAAAAGTAAATTAAACAATGATGTGTTTGAAAAACTATGTTTTTTTTTGTTTGTTTTGTTCCAAGACTTACATTGGAAGTATTCTGGTGGCTGTTAATCCCTACAAGATGTTCAACATCTACGGAACAGACATGGTTCTACAACACAAAGGGCATGCGCTTGGAGAGAATTCTCCGTATGTTCTTTCATTCATTAATTAATTCATAATACTTTGAACCCTTTACTTTAAACTTCAATAGTATTTAACCGGTACTTAAGATGATCGCTTTTATCAATGCTAGGCTAATTCCTTATACAGTATTGTACTTTTTTCTTAAATGTTTTGAACTTATCCATTGTGTTTGCAGACATCTATTTGCTATTGCAAATGCCTCATACACAAAAATGATGGATGCCAAAGAAAACCAGTGCATTATTATCAGGTAGGATTAAATTAAGGTAAACATGTAAGCTTATCTCACAGAATGTAATATTTAAAATATTTAAAAAATATATATATATTTGAACATTGTTCAACTAACCTAACTCATAATGTGTTTTTGGAAAGATTAATTAAAAGAACAGACAGAATTCAAATAGCTAAGATAATCTGTCCTGTCACCTTAAGTAGTCTTTTACACTGATGGAGCCATCAGTGTCAGTTCTACTTGACACAGCTGATCGCCTGGAACACTTTAAACCTAGCTCTGACGGAGATACCTGTAAGGAAAGACTACTGATGTCTAGGCCATGATTGCACCAGCAGATCATGTCTCTGTGAAATGCACCCATGCCTGTTCAGAGTAGCTGGAACGACAGTCCCAATCAAGCATTCAATTTCACTTCTGTCTGATGATCAGCCACCTCGCTCATTACTTAAGTGCATGGCAAAAGACAAGAAAATCGGTTCCTCGCATGCCAAGCCGCATTCTATGCCAATTAAGTAGTTAAACTGGTACTTTAGGAGGTTAGAGTCATCATGTGGTCTAAATGTGCTTATTGTCTTTCAGTGGGGAGAGTGGCTCTGGTAAAACAGAGACCACAAAGCTAGTTCTCCGGTACTTAGCCGCAATACATCACAAACAAAACGTCACACAGCAGGTATGAGTTAAGCTAATAAAATCTTTGAAAACTGTTAAACTCAGTTCATGCACATTTTATAACTTATCTTCTATTTTACTTTTATATGCTATCATACAGATTGAGGTATTGTACTTTTGCGTGTGCCTTCTGTTGTTTGAAACCTTTATATGTTGCATGGCGTGGTGCACTTTGATATGCAAGTGTTCAAAAGTTTTTTTTCTTTTTCTTAATAATCTATGCAAAGTATAGTAAAAGTAAAAAAACTCCCTGTGCAGTAAGACAAAATACATTTAAGATACAATCTATGAACACAAGTCTCATGCAGTGTTGCTTATCAAGTAAATGTATCTTGATTTAAGTATTTTAGATAGTTTAACATGAAAACAAGACAAAACTATTAATAATATGTTTTTCTTTTTGCAGTTATTGCTACATCCTTCTCACATATTAATGTATGGCTTAATCTACAGATTCTCGAAGCAACGCCTCTTTTAGAGTCTTTTGGAAATGCCAAAACTGTACGGAATGATAACTCCAGTCGATTTGGGAAATACATGGAAATATTTATGGAAGAGTAAGTTCATCAATACCAAATCTCTTTACAATGTTACTGATGTTATTGACACCTAGCAAGAGGAAACACTTATGGGGTACCTTTACAACTAAAAGAGGCTAACAGGATCAAGATTCACATGTTGCTGGTTAAAATGACTGTATGTTAGAGTACATGGGTTAAGTTGCAAATTACATATTAATGCTTGTCTGATTTTCCTGATCCAAACAGAGGGGTAATCAGCGGTGCCATAACCTCACAGTATCTACTTGAAAAGTCCAGGATTGTGTTTCAGGTATTCTTCATAATGCTCATAGATATTTAAAATAATCATTTATTAAACCAATTCTTTATAGACAACCACAATGTTAATTTTTCTCTATTTCCTTTCTCTATTTTTTCTCAGGCCAAAGATGAAAGAAACTATCACATTTTTTACGAGATGCTTGCAGGCCTTCCTTCACAGCAGAAGCAGTCTTTCTACCTTCAAGACGCTGAGACGTATTATTACCTCAATCAGGTGAGGCCATGGTTTAATCCACTAGATTATTATAGCAAAAAACTAAAAAACAAAACTCAAAACCTATACGGTTGTTCTTTCATGGATGCTCTATTTGGTCGCAAGGGTGGCGACTGTGAGATTGTTGGCAAGAGTGATGGGGAGGATTTCCGCAGGCTCCTAAGTGCCATGGAAATACTTCACTTCAGTGCTGAAGACCAGAACGGTATCTT
The DNA here is from genome assembly GCF_964197995.2 of Scardinius erythrophthalmus. Taxonomy (NCBI): domain Eukaryota; kingdom Metazoa; phylum Chordata; class Actinopteri; order Cypriniformes; family Leuciscidae; genus Scardinius; species Scardinius erythrophthalmus. The sequence goes on from NC_138221.1 coordinate 39,197,441, forward strand.
CAGAGTCCTGTCTTCCATCCTTCACTTAGGAAATGTCTTCTTTGAGAGATATGAGGTAAATTGAAACTCAAACAAATGGTTGCATCCTCTTCACTTGGATTCTCCTCATGTTGCTGCACTATAATGCTCTATTTTAGTGGTGTAATGCGATAAGTTTGATTTTTTTTTTGACAGACTGAATCTCAGGAAGTGGCATCAGTTGTGAGTGCTCAGGAGATCCGAGTGGTGGCTGAACTTCTACAGATTTCCCCAGAGGGTCTACAGAAGTCCATTACTTTCAAAGTCACGGTAAAAAAACCCTGCCTCATAATGTCTTCAGTACTAGATAAAAGATACACCTTGTACATTGACAAAAGATCAGTTGCCGTCTGTCGGTGCAGTGTGAATTGCCCAATTGCCCAGTGTAAATTTCATATTATCCGTCAGCACTGAAGATGAAAACAATATCCCTAGTTTGTCTTCCTCTTATCCAACTTCGATATGAGTACCTTTATTACAGTGCCAATTTAAAACATACTTATAGTGAGGATTATTATATAAACTAGACTCAAAATTGGACACTTAAGCCACGTTTAAAATGTGTTTTCATTGCCTTAGGTAATAAAATTATCCTACCACATTGTTATCTTGTTGTATTAGACAATTAAAAGAGCAAATCAATGCAAAACCATTATAACTAACTTTTGCAATGACTTTTGCACCCAACTGGTACCATAGGTGATTTTCGCACAGATGTAGTTTATCAAAATAACTATAAACTTGCTACACTGACGTATGACAAAGTGTCAACTTCTTGTTTTTAAATGTTTGCTTGAAAGGCTTGCTGTCTTTCTCTACACTAGATGATGCTTGCATTGTCATATATTTTTAAGTGTGACCATATTTTTGCGGCCACTGTATATTGCGTATTTCACTGTTTGAGACAGACAGGACTCGAGGATATCAACAGGAAGTGTCCGCATCTCACCTCTAGACCTTACATGACCTCCTGGCAGAACTCACACATCAAGGCCCCATGCCAAGCATCAGCACGCTGTTAGTGAAGGTTTTATCATTACATCAGTTTCATTAAAGTCCTTTGGAAACACGATCCAAATGCCAACACTGTTCAATTTGACAGCAAGCACAAGACACCATAAGATAGCCGCAAATGGTGCGTATTAGCCCCAATCCCTCATATAGTATAACATGGCAAGCTGATTATGGCAGGGCAGCATGCCATATCCCTATGGCAACCAGTGTAACCCAGTCATGGAAAACCCAGGGCAGAAACAGACATCAAGAGGCCTTAAAGCAATATGAGGCTCCCATCATAGACTGTGTTACAGTCCTAAGAGTGTAGCAGATACCATTCAACCCTCTGCAGGGGTGCCACCAAGAGGCCTGTCACAGTATTAACCCTGCTTAACCAGTTCACCACAAACACAGTAAACTTTTGTTGTTATTCCAAAATCTAAAAGGCAGTTCTACCATGAATACAATGTGATCAAAAGGACAGTGAAACAAAATTTCACTGTAGAGAGCAACAGTGCCTTGCATGCCCCCTTTTTCAGCAGCCTTGGTTCCACGAGTATTTTTCCCATTCAATCCTAGGGAATTTTTAATAGCTTTTACATTTAACAGCTTTAATGAGGGTAAGAACTACAATATCATGAAGCATTATTAATGAAATAATTGAATGAAGAAATATAAAAACAATGGAGAAATATAAAATTATTAATTTATAGATGTTTATCATATGTATAAAGAAACAGTCTATTTTAAAAGGTTAGTTCATCCAAAAATTCGGATTTCATCAAAAATATCTTAATTTGTGTTCCGAAGATGAACGAAGGTCTTACGGGATTGGAACGACATGAGGGTGAGTAATTAATGATAGAATTTTCATTTTTGGATGAACTAGCCTATCCCTTTAAGTCTATTACTAAATATGCATATATACAATACATTTAAGTAGTTTGAGAGCATAGGGAGACTTACTCATTTACATAATTTGCAATGTTTCATGGGAGTGGTTGGGCACTAAAGTGTTTGATTCTCTGATGGTGGTTTAGTTTTTCACCATGAATTCCACTGTTGAACAGGATTATAATAATAAAATAAAAAAAACAAGTTGAAATAGTGCAGGCTGATGGCTTAAAACAAAATATCATCTAACAACTTCATAGCTCACAGTAGGTCTGTCTTTAGAGGTTTATAAGTTATCATTCAAAATCCCCATGTTGCACTTTACAATCCTCAATCAAACAGAACAATGTCATGACAGATTAGCTTCTATTTCAATCTAATTATTTATTAAATCAATTCATGAAAAACCTAGGCCCAATAGTAAAATCTCTCAAATGTGTCAATCAAACCAAATAGAGAGCTTATTTAAATAGAGTTCCTATTCAAACCTGATATGTCTGAAACTATCCAATATTCCACACCAACAAAGGTAAAGTGAAGGTAAAGTGTTTTAAGTTCCATCATTCCTGGTCCAGTACATTTTCTGTAAATAAAGAAGAATCCAGGATTTTTAAGATGTTTCCTTATGAACTACCAATTGTTTCCATTCCACATATTTTCCATCTGAGGTATCAAGAGCAGATTCCTCAACCTTCCTCTGGTGGAGACCATCAATGTGTCCGTGTTCTGTTTCAGCATCTTTCCTCACATCAGATCCACATCAATTCCTAATTTCAGATGTATCATTGGAAAAAAAAAACTTTCATATGATCCTTTTCACAGCATCTTGTTTCAGATCAGCCTTTGTCTAAGTCTTGGTCAGAGCCAGTGCTCATCAATCTTCACAGTCCCATTGCCATGTTAACATGTGCTAAGGCATTTAGACTACTACTCATGGCTGCAAGTGTGACACCTTTGAGGTTCCTTCAATGTAATTTAGCTAATTCTTTTCATTAAAGGAACAGGTACTATCTACGTAACAGGAGAAGGCCATACTCAAAGTAATTTCCCTTTGTCCAATTGAATTGGACGGAGATCTCATGCTACCAGGCTTTTCTTATCTGATGAAACCATAGACCTTATTCAGAGCAGTGCCATGACATGTATGAAAGTGAGGCTGTGAGGGATAGACTTGCCGTGTTTCCAATGGCATCCGCTGTAAAAAGCTGTATAAAGGTGCTAGATTACTTACAATTTTCCACAGCTTATATTGTTTTTTGTCAACTGAAATTTCTTGGAAAGATATTTTTCCAGTGTTTCATGAGCAGAACAATCCAAAAACACATTAAATAACAGTACAGCCCATTGAAGAGGTGCATGTCTGTCCCTCACAGCCTCGCTTTCATTCCCATTAAAAATCAAGGATGGCGCTGCTGTGAATAAGGTCTATTAAGCCCTGCTTTCAGACATTGACACCAGGTTTTTATCCTGCTAAGAGACTGATCTATCCAAGTAAAGTGAATGAGAAGGGGAATTCTTCTACAACAACGTTAAAATATTTAAGGAAATATTTTTTTATTTATTATTTAAAGCCCTAATGTCATAATTTGAAAGGGATTAGTATAGTCTTGCCACAGATGCCGGGATGTGTTTACAATACAGACACTAGTGCTGTAGGCTGGTCCACTTAAGGACCATATCAGTTTTCATTTGCCTAAAAATACTGTCTTAGCATTAGCAACATTTAATCTCAAGAGATCAACAATATTTCTACAAAGCTGGTTTCCAATAAAAGTGGTGTGTTTTATTATAACAGAATGTCCCAGGTCACCCTTTTCGAATTTGCTACCAGTATTTCTGGTGTTTCAGTAATTCTATACTTTCTTAGGAAACAATGAGGGAGAAGATCTACACGCCCCTGACTGTTGAGAGTGCAATTGATGCCAGGTAGGGAAACTCCTACAAAGCATTTCTATATGCTCACTTAGACTTTGCTAATTTCCAAATAAATAAATGTTTCTAAATAAAAACAATTGGAAGCCTGCTTCCACCACGGAAAAAAATAAAAATAAAAAAGGTAATAGCAACTTTTTATCTATTTTTTTTTCACAGTTACGAATTTATATTTCAAAATTTGGACTTTTTTCCCCTCAGGGGAAAAAAATTCTGTATTCTAAATTTTAAGGCCAGACAAGTAGTTTGTTGAGGGTTAGTTTGTAAAGAAGAACTACACGCCTGCGCACATATATATTCAAACGCGCATACCTATAGACTAAACACGCAGTACGCATTTGCACGCCATCAGCGTTCTCACAGGTTCGCGTTTTTAAAGTTTGCGCAGAGAGAACTTAAAGCTACACTGTGTAGGATTTTCTCCCATCTAGCGGTGAAATTGTTTATGACTACCAACTGAATATTACTTTCTAGCCCCTCCCATTCCGAGGGCGTTTTAACTCCTACGGTGGCCGGCAGTCGCAAGTAATCTCCCCCTCGCATTCGTCACGGTGCCAATGAGTGTAAAAGCGCAAAAGGCAAAGCTTGAATTTCCAGGTATGTCCCTCTTTGGCTAATGTATTTTCAAGATGGACGCACAACATGGCTTCCGCCCATGCTTCCGCCATTCAAGCAGGGGGGCAGGGTTTCATAAAATATTGAAGCTTCCCCGGGCGCCGCCATTGATTAGCGGACCCCCACCTGCTGTTAGCATTCCATTGACTCCCATTCATTTTGGCGTCACTTTGACAGCGAATAACTTTACATCTGAGGCGTTTAAAGACTCCATTTGTCCATTATTTATTTCTAAAGAAACACGGAAATGTATAAAAGGCTCCATTACCTTGTATCTTACGTTATGGCCCCGTAGATGCAGTTTTTGCAAAAATAGGCTAACGATTGCGTCATAACCATGCGACTCTCTGTCGCACAGTAGAGAAATTACCATATGGACAGGAGGAGAAGCTCGCAGGCAGTCGGGGGGACGTGGAGGCAAAATGACAAAATAATTAATCAGAATACTTAGCAAAAGTTGCTCCTGCTCCTAGCTCATGGACACCTCCTACTCACACTCTCCATCTCTGCAAGTTTCGGAAGAGAATGATTCAGATTTATCTTGGCACAGCTACTAGAAGACAGACAGGTTGCTCACGTCACATCTACGTCGTCAAGCTCAGTTTGAGTCTGCGCAGTACGCTCAGCCATCAGGAAGTGAGAGCTTCTAATTGACTTCACTTTTCTCCGTTGAAACCTATGGGGTCGAGACATAAATTCGGAAAATGCAAGAACAAAAATGTCAGAATTGTGATATACAAATATAAATTTGCAATTAAAAAGGTAATTGAGACTTATCTCAAAATTCTAACTTTCCTCCTCACAATGGTTTTTTTTTTCTCGCAATTATTGTCAGAATTGTGAAATAAAAAGTCATAATATATAAACATATTGTTTTGAATTGTATTTTTATTCTACTTTTATTTTACTTGTACATTTTCTAAAAGCTTCAGCTAAGAAAAAATAGTTCATTACAATTTACAAAACTTGTTCTACAAGTTCTGGAACTTCCGCCAGATGTAGCCACAACATCTTTCTACAACATCGCTTTGGTGTACAACACGCGTGTGCGTGTGTTTTACCTGTCAAGCGATGTTGTAAAAGCGCGCGCGGCATCTGCTTTCAATCGCTGTGAAGTTATCAGCATCCTCCAGTGATGATAAGTTTAACGATGTTCACTCTCGTCTTGCTTCTTTTGCTCGCTTTTTGGTCTCTTTATTACATTACGACGTTTAGCTTTGTAAGCCATTTTTCGCATCGCAATGACAAATCGCGAACATTTCGCACTCTACAATCTCCTGAATTTTTCGTCTGTCCCCCTCTCAGCGTCCGGTTTACCTGTTGGCGCGGTAAATGATTGACAGGCAGAAAGGGCATCAAAAGCCTTCTGATTGGCTGAATCTGAAGCGGCCCGTTATGTCAGTTATATTTTTTCAGCAAGTAGGATACATTTCTGAATAATTCCATAAAAATCACTTAAAGTAACTTCAAGTGAAGTTGTTTGGCAAGGCTTCTAGAATTCAATAAAAATGTAGCTACAAAGAATGTAATTCACGAAGGGGTTTAATAAATAATAAAATACTATATGGAAAAACTAATTGAAAAACACTAATTGAAAAAAAAATGCATTGCATTAACAGTGCTTGTATTTTAATGCATTGTATTTTTAGGGCTTGCATTTTTATGGGTTGAAATTCAACATGGTTGAATATTTAAGCTGTGAATATTTCAATTCAAAACATTTCACACACATTTTCATTTAAAAAAATTCAATTAATTGCATGTAGCCTATTAGGTATTGAGGGAAACCCCAGTTCTGAAGCAGACTCAGCAATATAAAGTTAAGGAAACTAAACAACTGAGAGAAATATGTGTGTACTACCTCAGATTTAACGTTTGTATGTAGGCTACAACGTACAGATGTACATCAGCATCGGGGAATAACGTTATAATCTCGTTCACGGTAAAGAAAGCTGCTTACATGTGCAAAACTAACTGTGAAGACTTAAATGTAAACATAGCTTAGTCTCTATCAGCTTTTCCATATTAAGCTACTACTGGTCCTGATAAACATCACACAAACTGACCGTTTGCTCCATTTCGGTAAATCCGTTTTTATGAACGAATGACTCTCTCACCCGTTGCTTGCTTTCACCTCCTGCTGGTGAGGTCGACCAACAGCTATGGAGATGATTAATCGGTAATCTACTGCTATTCCTGCCGTTCCCAGATGTCAAATGTCGAATTTGAACCACTGAATTTGTGGAAGCGAATTTGTAAGGCGAAATAAAATGGACTAAAAATTGCCTGTCGAATATTATAGGTTGTATTTTAAACAGAATTAACATTTTGGAAGTGAACTCTGAAAGGTGAATATGGATTATTGAATTTTTTTAAAAATGAAAATGTGTGTGGAATGTTTTGAATTGAAATACCCACAGCTTAAAGGGATAGTTCACCCAAAAATGAAAATTCTGTCATCATTTACTCTCCCTCAAGTTGTTCCAAACCTGTATGATTTCCTTTCTTCTGCTAAACACAAAAGAAGATATTTTAAAGAAGGTTGGTAATTAAACAGTTGCTGGTCCCCATTGACATCCATAGTATTTTTTTCCTACTATGGAAGTCAATGGGGTCCATGAAGGTAAAACAGTAGCAAAACTCGAGAGCACGTAAATGTGAATTTGAGAACTTGTACAATAAATATTCGTACTTGTACATGAACATTTACACTCACAGCTCCAATGTGAAAACCTGTAAAATAAAAATCTGAAGTTGAATGTTGAAATTTGCACTCGCAAACAATAGTCACAAACCTGTATTCTGAATCTGAAGCTGCAGACAAGTAGACACAAATGTGTAAAATGCCATTCACAGAAATACAACGACAGATTCAAACTTGTAATATATATTTTGCGTTTAATCTTACGTTCACATTCGCGGTACTTCCTCAATTAGGCACTTGCAGCTTCTCAAATCTGTCACTGCAATTTCAAATTTCGCGCCTTGACTTTTGCTACTCTTTTCGCGATATATCATGTGCAAAACTAACTTGTGCACTTGAAACTCAGAAGCGGCGAGTGAGAAAGGGGGGCGGGAGGAGGGGGGTCAAAGGAGCCGTTTTATTGGTTGGCACCTAGCCAATGAAATGGGACTTCGATGATGTCACGAAACCCGCGTGCACTGAAACACTAACATGGCTTAATGCATTAGACTGATATTAAAATAAATAAACGATATTATCAAACTCAGTAGACACAATGCTTATAATGCATACTACAGAAAAGCAGATGAGCACAGATTATGACGTAAAACATATGACGTATGCCATATATATATGCCATCTGGTATATATATATACCATAGACTGTAAAAGACACACACACACACACACACACGTACGTATATATATAATTTATTTATGTTTTGTTTGTTTTTATGTGTCCAACAGTTAGGCTAGGGTGAATATTTAAAACATTTACATTTTTCCAAAGCGACTTACATTGCATTTCAAGGTATACATTTTACATTCTTATCAGATAATTTAGGTGCATTTTCATATTGCAATGGAATTGGCATATATAAGCAAATGTGTGTTCAGTGCAAATAAACTCGCTGCCTGTGTTTTATTAATAAAGTAACAAATTATGTGTTTTTTTATTGTTTTTAATTTTTATTTTATAACTGTTGGTCCATTAAGCCTCATTAAGTGTTTTCGTGGGTTCGAGGAAAACGTACAATTAAACGCGTTGCGTTCATATTCTGTGCTCATTTTTTTTCTGTATGCTTTATGGTGTTTCCTGAGTTTGGTCTTTTAATACCACTGTCTCAATTAAACGCGTTGCGTTCATATTCTGTAAAACTATTCCAGTAAAACTAATGATATTTCATAAAAATATTTTCCAAGCGTTTTAAAAAATAGCGGATACATAAGCATAAATGTTTTCATTGTGGCTGGCGTTGTTCATTGGTGAGGCATCGACCAATAAAACGACTTCATTCCGACCCCAGCCCCGCCCCCGACTCTGCTCTCTCAAGTCTGCATTTACAAGTGCACGAGTGAGTTTTGCTAAAGGCATATCGCAAAAAGAGTAGCAAAAGTCAAAGCGCTAGGATTTGAAGTTGTACTGCCAGATATGAGAGGTTGTGAGTGCCGACTTGTGGTTGTACAACAAAACTGAACTAAAGCACAAAGATAAATGTGTAGTACACAATTGTGCCTGTCATTTTGTTTATGTAAATGACACTTTACACTTTTGTAACTATTAATCTGCAACTTCGAATTCAAAACACAGGTGTTCTGAGTATTGTCTGTGTGTGCAAATCGATAGATGCAGCTTTTCACATCAGAGCTGCAAGTATAAATTTCAACTTACAAATACAAATATTAATTTTACAAGTTCTCACATTCAAATTAGCAAGCTCTTGAGTTTTGCTACTGTTTTACCTTCATATTAATCAGACGTTTGGTTACCGACTTCTTATCTTCTTTTGTGTTCAGCAGAAGAAAAAAAGTCATACAGGTTTGGAACAACTTGAGGGAGAGTATGACAGAATTTTCATTTTTGGGTGAACTATTCCTTTAAATATTCAACCACGTTGAATTTCACCCCATAAAAATGCAAGCGCTAAAAATACAAATCATTAAAATGCAAGAACGGTTAATGCAATGCATAGGCCTATTTTTTTCAATTTGTGCAATTCAACAAGTTTTTTTGTTTCAAAAACATTTGTCATTATTTTACTTCCATAGACTGAGCAAGAATTAAATATGGAATTGAAAAAAAAGAAAGTAATGAACATTCAGATGTAGAGTATTAGAACTAAAATCAGTGTCATTAAAAATACTACTTTCTCTGCATTGACCGTTGCGGTAATCAAATTATGGTAATTTTCCCTCTCAAACATAACAGGGATGCAGTTGCCAAGATCCTGTATTCCCTTCTGTTCAGCTGGCTAACAGACAGAATAAATAGGCAGGTTTATCCTCGGAACGAAGCACTATCTATCTCCATCCTTGATATCTATGGATTTGAGGTATGGCGCTGCAACTTGTTTTGCCACAACAGTAAAAGATTTTGCTAATACTCTTCATTGCGGTAAAATTTGGATTGCATTCGACTGAATCTCACTTTTTTTGTGCTTTGTAGGATCTTACCTTCAACAGCTTTGAACAGCTTTGCATAAATTATGCAAATGAGTACCTTCAGTTCTTTTTCAACAGGGTCATTTTTAAAGAAGAACAAGTAAGCTGTCTCTGTTCACTCTAATCTTCTGAGAAACTGCATGTGGTATGCATCTGAAAAATGATTTTCTTTTGAATGTGCAAGGATGAATATAGCAGAGAGCAAATCAACTGGGAAGAGGTGCCTTTCTCTGACAACCAGGCCTGCATAGACCTCATTGCAGCAAAGCCCCATGGGATACTCCGAATTCTTGATGATCAGAGCGGGTTTCCACAGGTGTCATTTCTTCTTAATGTCCATTGATGTTCTAGTTAGTATTTATCTATTCATCACTATTAGTTTGCATCATTTGCATTTTAATTAACCTCCTTTTGAACAAATTTCCTCTAGGCTACAGACCATACCTTCCTTCAGAAATGCCACTATCACCATGGCAACAATCCACTGTATTCCAAGCCAAAAATGCCTCTCCCTGAATTTACTATCAAGCATTTCGCTGGGAAGGTCTCCTATCAGGTGCATTTAAACTACTTGTCTTGAACCATCAAACATTTTAATTATTCCCTATAAAGTATTAGTGGAGGAATAGACCAAACTTTTTGTGACTGAAAACACGCTTCACAGGTCCATAAATTTCTGGATAAGAATTACGATCAAGTTCGCCAGGATGTTCTTGACCTTTTTATTCATAGCAAAAACAAGGTAAGAGAAATTATTTAACTACCATGAGCCAGGAATGAAATGACCCCAATAAACTGACCCGTATCTCGCTGTGGTTTTAGATGGTTGCATATCTGTTTATGAGCTACGCTGAGGCCCTCAACCAACAGAGATCTCATGTTGGGAAGAACAGCACGGTAACACGGCGCCATCAGGCCTCAACAGTGGCGGCCAAGTTCCAACAATCCCTCATGGAGCTCATTGAAAAGATGGAGAGGTAGACCACCTAAATTGCGCTGCCTACGTGAATCTCTTCTGTGATTGGTTTTAGACCCGTGTAGGTTTTTCTATCACCAACTACTTCTTTCCATTTTGTACTTACAGAGCCAACCCATATTTTGTGCGATGCATAAAGCCAAATCAAAACAAGGTAAAGAACCGCAATCACTGGGTTCAGGGGTATTAAGCTATTTGCATCTTGGCTAGAATTGAAATCAACTGAGAGAGTATGTTTCTTGCAGGAGCCTGCTGTGTTTGACATGGAGCTGGTCAGTGCCCAACTGAACTATTCTGGGATTTTAGAAACCATTCGAATCAGGAGAGAGGGCTATCCGATCAGAATGCCATTTGATGTCTTCCTTTTCAGGTAAGAGCTAGACATGTCAAACACGTCTGAGGCCATTACCACAAAGTTTTTACCTTTTGTATCTGTTTTTTAACATATCAAGAAAATTATAATAATTACTCAATTATTCGGTTGAATTTAGATACAAATCACTGCTAGGCCTCAAACAGCCTCCACCTGCCAATGGTGAAAACTGTGTCATCATGTTAAGGAAGCTATGCCCTGTTAGACAAGGATCGTTTCAAGTCGGTGTCACCAAGGTGTGTATGATTCTGATTAAGTGCAATTGTTACTATTCGCTTAGTCTCAGACCGTAAGACGTCACGGTGAACATGATTTCACCAAGTACAATATGTTCCTGGATCAACATCTTTGTTGATCCTGGAACAACTTTCCAATCGACCAATCAGATTTGAGGGACAAGTTTACAGTTGTATCAAGTTTAGGCTTACAACCAGGGTTTGGTGCTTCTACATCAGTGTTATTCACCTATCATTTCCCTCTGATTTTAGGGATAAGTTATGGTTAGGTTTAGGGGTAGGGATAGGACTACATTTTCAGACAGAAATGTTGTTCTAGGGTCAACAAAATATGTTGATCCAGGAACATGTCTTACTTGGCAAAATCACAGTGACCCAGACGTCATACCATGGACCATCCACAGGTAGTTAATGGCCAAAATATAATTGCAATGTGGACTAGACTTTATGATGAGAAAGGTCTGGCTATGTGAGACTACTCTCCACATTTGTTTTTTTAGTACTTGATTGCACCTTTTATTTTTTGTTAGTTGTTCATGAAAGAGGACATCTACTTCCTGTTGGAGAGTAAGCGGGACAGAGTAAGGCATGTAGCTGCCCTGACTCTGCAGCGTTACACCAGGATGTTCTTTGTGAGAAAACGCTATACAGCCTTCCGCATGAAGATCATACGGCTGCAGGCCCATTGCAGAGGCTTTCTCACAAGGTATAAACCATAATTTATTATTCTCACTCTAAATCAGTGGTTCCAACCTTTTTGACCCAAAGGCCCCCTCATTGTCAATGACAATATTTCTGATGCTTCTGCTATGATTTACAGATTTCTTTTTATTTACAGAAACTAGGGGCCAGATTTACTAACAGCTTGCGCCAGCGCAAACCCTCTTTTGGTGTTAAAAACTACTGTTAGGATTTACTAAAGACACACAGTAATAAATTAGCATGGATACGGTAATTTTTGCGGATGACCTTATTGCATATGCATTTGTAGGAGTTTCCTTGTCAGACCGTTACATTTATAGGAGGAGAGTAATCGGTCGCACTTTAGTTTGGGGAACGCATTCACTATTAACTATGACTTTTGCCTCAATAATCTCTTAATTTACTGCTTATTAATAGTTAGTAAGGTGTTGTTAAGTTTAGGTATTGGGTAGGATTAAATGATGTAGAATAAGGTAATGCGGAATAAGGCATTATTATGTGCTTTATAATACTAATAAACAGCCAATATGCTAGTAATATGCATGCTAACAAGAAACTAGTTAATAGAGAGAATTGGTCCCCAAACTAAAGTCATTGAATCATGCAACGTGATTTATCAAGGTTTGCAGTAGTCAAATTACTGGTATTTGTGGCATTATTTAACAGCCTGGCAAGACATTGAATTTGTACATTCTTAGTAGATAGATCACCCGCAGAACTTTCCACTCCCATCAGCCACATGCTGCATTGCCCTGTTTAGTAAATCTGGCCCTAGGAGTGATAATCTGTAAAAAAATAATTAAATTAAATAATTAAAATAATTATATTTAATAACTGAATGTTCTTCATTTTAAAGGAACATACTGACTTTTTGGGACTTTAGCTTATTCATTGTATCCCCCAGAGTTAGATAAATCCATACATACCCTTTTCATCTCCGTACGTGCCGTAACTCTGTCTGACGCACCCACCGCTAGCCTAGCTTAGCACAAAGACTGGAGGTAAACGGCTCCAGCTAGCATTCTGCTCCCAATAAATGACAAAATAACGCCAACATTTTCCTATTTACATGTTGTTATTTGTATAGTCACAGCAAATGACTTCGCAGAAGTAGCAGTGCTTCGGCTTCTGAGAATATAGTTCCCAGTATGTATACGGTTAGAAGATGGCTGTATCTCATGTGACCTTGTTATTTGTACACACTGTGACTATACAAATCACAACATGTAAATAGGAAAATGTTGGCGTTATTTTGTCACTTATTGGGAGCAATATGCTAGCTGGAGCCGTTTACCTTCAGTCTTTGTGCTAAGCTAGGCTAGCGGTGGGTGCGTCAGACAGAGTTACGGCACGTACGGAGATGAGAAGGGTATCTATGGACTTATCTAACTCTGGGGGATACGGTGAATAAGCTAAAGTCACAAAAAGTTGTCATGTTCCTTTAACATTTTCTTTATAACCAATAAATTGACATGATTTTTCTAGTTTGTGATTGTTTTAAAAAAATATTTTTTTACTCACAAATAGCAATTTATTTCCAATAAGTTGTTTTAGATCTTAACAATTTCTATAAATTTGCTTTCTCTTTACAGGAAGCGGTATGTGAAAATGAGAGCTAGCCTGGTGAAATTACGCTCTCTGATCCATATGTATGTTGATCGCAAGAGATATATTAAGGTAAGAACAATGCAGTTTTAGTGCGTAGTGATCAGGCTAATCTGCAATCCCACATTTAATTGTTTTACTTATTTTTCTTCTTTTAGCTGAGATACGAGGCCAGGAGAAAGGCAGAAGAGGAGCAGAGGAGAATAGAAATGGTTATAATGACATTTACTGTCTAAATTGACCACATTTTAGTTCATTTCTCATGCCTACAGTATTTAACCAAATATAATAAAAGACTGGGGGGAATAATTCATTAACAAAAACCTACTTACAATATAGTCGGTAACTCTTTACAAAAGGTTTAATTTGTTAACATTAATTAACTACATTGGTTAACATGAGCTAACAATGAATAATACATCTACAGCATTTATTAATCTCAGTTAATATTAATCTCAACTTTTACTAATACATTTTTAAGATGTCGTATATGTTAACATTAGTTAATGCGCTTATGAATAACATTAACAAAGGTCAATAAATACTGTAAAAATATATTGCTCAATGTTGGTTAATGTAAGCCAATGTATTATCTAATTTTAACAAATTAGACCTTATTGTAAAGTGTTTCCATATCTTCTTTATTTGCAGGAGCTGTCAAAACGGGAAGTGGTCAACGTCACTCATCTGGTCATTCCAGCTGAACTCGGAGCATTGCTGCAGGCAGCCTCTGGTACTGCAGGGCAATTTCCTCATGTTAAATATATATTTTTTATATTGTTCAAAAGTTTGGGGTCAGTAAGATTATGCTTTAAAATTTTTTTTTTACTTTTATTCAGCAAGAGTGCATTCAATAGATCAAAATTGACAGTAAAGACATTTTGGTAACACTTTATTTTAAGGTGACGTAGTTACATGTTACTACATGTACTGGCTAACAGTAAGTTATGCATAATTACAAGTAACTAGCCCTAAACCTAAACCTAACCCTAACTCTATAGTAAGTAAATGTAGGTAATTAATATTACTAAGTACTTCATAACTGTCACCTTTAAAAAGTGTAACCCAGTTTTTTTTCTCAAATAAATACTATTATTTTGAACTTTCTATTCATCAAAGAATCTTGAAAATAAATGTATCACGGTTTCCGCACAACTGTTTTCAACATTGATAATAAGAAATGTTTCTTGAGCATCAAATTAGACTGATTTCTGAAGGATCATGTGACACTGAAGACTGGAGTAATGATGCTGAAAATTCAGCTTTGACATCACAGGAATAAATTACTTTTTAAAATATATTAACATAGAAAACAGATATTTTAAATTGTGATAATATTTCAATCTGTTAAATATAGAAAACTTATTTTACAATTTGCCTGTTTTTTTATCAAATAAATGTCTTGGTGAGCATAAAAGATAACAAAATCTTACTGACCCCAGACTTTTCAAAAGTAGCATATAAAAAGTAAATATAATGTATTTATAATGTACACTGCATGTCATCTCTCACCTCTGTGTTTTAAAGGTGGTAGAGAGCTCCATTCTGATTGCTTGGCTTTAGTCCAGGCTCCCACCGTTCAGGTGGAGTCACAGATCACTCTACCTCTTGACATCAACAATTACACTATCTCTAAATTTGTCCAGATTCACTTCAAAGTAAGACATACTTGAGTAATTTATTCCAAAATCACAAATAAGCTCTCATACCCAGATATTCATTCAGGAATGACTGATATACTGTATATTAATTTGTATGTTTTTTTTATTATTAATAATAGGAGCCAAACTTTGGAATGTTAACTGCACCTTTGAAGACACCACTTACACACATTGACGATGATCTTACACATGAGGCTCTAGACGCCTTTGTCATGGTACACTACATTATGTACTGTTGAAGATTTTGCCATTGTCATTTATTTTACATGCAATAGACTTAAGCACAAATGTTGGTTCCGGAAGTAAAAATCCTATTCATTTTCTCTATAATTGATTTTTAACATATAAACCTTTCAACACAGACCTACAATGAGCATGAGATGAAGTGAAGAAACATGCCTCTGTTGTAGCCATAAGTCAGTGTGATTTTAACTCTGTTAGCTCTCTATTAGCATTACTTCTTTCACTTTGTAGATCTTAAGGTTTATGGGTGACCCACATCTAAATGGTGCTCAGGAGAATTTATTTGGAAACTACATCATTCAGAAGGGGCTTACCAACCCTGGTCTGCGGGATGAAGTCTTATGTCAAATTGCCAATCAGGTTTGGAGAAACACCAATCCAGAAAACTCAGAGAGGGGCTGGCTGCTGCTGCTGGCCTGCCTGAGTGCGTTTGCACCATCAGCCAAAATTGAGAAATACCTTCTGAAGTAAGCAACATACCAGTATTCATGTTGGGTCATTAGCAACTTGTAAGCATTCATTACTGTTTGGCTTTAGGTTTGTCTCAGATCATGCCTATAATGGATTCAAAGCTGTCGGCCAACAGAAGCTCATTCAAGCCATGCAGAAGTCCCTGTATGGACCGGAGACAGCGAGGACTTACCCACTGTCCCTGCTGGAATGGACAGCCAATAGGAAGAAAGCAAACATGGTTTTGCAAGTACACTGTTTTGATGGTGTGTATCAGTTTCACCTTCACTGTTTGAGTTTCAGCAACCTTCAGTCAGTGTTTGCCATGTAGGTTGGGTTGCATTAAAAAAGTGAATGTGACCCCAGTGATTTACCTGGGTCCATTAAGATAAATTTCAATCACAGTAAGCTTGAGTTTAATTAAAATAAACCCTTAATTAAATCCTTGAGTAATTCTAATTTCTGCCTAATTTAATCTTTACTGGTGCAACCGACCTCAGTCGGCTTTTGCTCATTTGCTTTTCAAATCCACATTTCAGCACTTGAACGCAATTGTTAACTCCTATACTGTAATATCATAAAACACTTGTGAAAAATCAGCATCTATGTTTGAAGGCACATTTTAAAAGACATTAGCTGGGTTTCCATCCAAACGTGAAGCGCATCTTTTCAAAGTTAGCAAAAAAACAAATGCGAATTAGGTGTGTGTTTCCATCAAGTTTGTTCGAGCGAATGACGGTGGTATTGCTAACCTAGTAACCAACAGTAAATAAAACACCATCAACGGAAACAGCCGATTTGTCACGTGGGTTAAATGTTCGCTACGTCAGAATTTATTCGGCAGATGTGTTTCCATCTCACATTATTCGCATTAACTCTTTCTCACAAAAGTCAAAAAACACCTCAAGCGAGTGTAAAAACTTCTTTTTTTGCGAATTAAGAGATTTTTTCCCTTGAAATTTGCCGTTTCCATCACTCGTTTCTGATGCGATACTTCAAAATGTGCACAAAAACGGTGATGGAAACAGCTTATGTAAATTAGAAAGGAGAATATTTGCCCTTGTTTGGAATGAAAGAGATATGCAGACTTACATAAGGATACAAACTCAAAGGATAGCTTACAAAACACTAAAAGAAAAGCTCTGAAAGGCTCTTTCATTACTATAATCTCCCTAAATCTGCCTGGCAGTTTCTTTTGTTCCTCAAAACCCTCTGGAGACAATTGTGTAATGCACATCTATATCAGGTGATACATGATCTGTGGTGCTACACAGAATAGAAAAAGTCATTTGCATGTAGTCTTCACTCCTGTCAAACCACAGCTGTTAAACGTTATGTTGTATTGACAGGGACATCTTCCCTGTGCCCTGTGCACTCCTGGACAAGTGGGGAGGAGCTGGCTGGGGATATTCTACAGCACAGGTATACGACCGTACACAAACTATCCATATTATGTTCTATCTCTTGTTCCAACCATTTTCACTCTACTCTTTCCTAGAGTCAGCCCAACACACAATCTTTGATTTTGCATTCATCCATTCATCTTCATAAGAACCTTTTTAATATGCTGTATTCCATGTCATTAGTTCATGGCTCTTTCTTTTGGGCATGTTAGAATATGTACAGTCTATAATGAGGCCTTCATTATTCATCTGTAATTTGCCTGAAATGAATAGCCTCATTAATTGGCTCCACAGGGGTGTGAACGAGGCCTGGAAGGGGTGCTCTGTTGTCATGAAGGAGCACGGACAGTGGGCGGAGCTCGCAGGGCACGATTATGTAATGGACTTGATCGCAGACATGGAACTGATGAGAAATTTTCCAAAGCAAAAGTCCTACTTCATCATTTCCGCCGAGAGTCCCACCAGAACCAGGCCCAATGCCAGCCTGTCAGTATCTACATGATAGTCTTGCATTTTATTTGACTTTTATTTACATTGTAAATGGGTTATGCACACTAATGCACATGATCATAAATATGAATTGTAATCGAATAGATCTGCGTTTAAAAGTGAGTTAAATGTGAGTGTTTAAGTTCTGTGGCACCAAACTAATGACTGTGGGAGACAGGGAGTGTTTGAAAATAGCTAAATCATTTTTAAATTATGTTTATTGCCACTGGTGACACATAAATTACAAACTTCACCTTTAAGGTACAAATAGTAAATATTAATATTATAAATAAATTTGGTTCATTCTTTGCTGACTGATTTTGATTGGAACTTTAAAATTACACCTAAGGTGATACATATTGCATCTTTCTTTATCATTATTTGTTTTTAATAAGCAAAAAAATACATTGTATAGTTAACTTCAGGGGAACTATTTTGCAGTGTCTTTGTAGTGTTATCTAATACTTTGCCCTCAATATGAATTTTCACAGGGCTCTGTTTGGAAGTGGATTTGATTCTGATGATGACAACTCACTTCTGCTCCCTCAGACAATGCTGAGCACCAGTCTCCCAGATTCAGATGGGTATTACAGCCACGGTCAGCTGTTTCTTTCTTTCTTCTTTTTTTGGGGGCTAGCTTTTAAGCTACTTTTATATATTCTGTGCAATGCTAATGGCATGATTTCTGTGTTTTTTTTCTCAATAACTGTAAAAAAATAATAGAATCAGATTTCAGTGAAGCACCAACTCAGAAAGGCATGGACAGATATCTCGACAGCCTGTTTGACCCAGTGCTGTCTGATGGTAATGGGGTAAGTGTCTCTTGTTCACTTCCCCAATTCAGCATGAGTTCATGAGTTTTTATCAAGTGTAAATGTAATAGAAACAACATGATTTGGATGTTTAATGTAACTACACCGATGAGCCACATTATGACCACCTGCCTACTATGCTGTTAGTCCGCCGCGTGCTGCCAAAACAGCACCGACCCGCCAAGCCATGGACTCTACAAGACCCCTGAAGGTGTGCTGTAGTATCTAGCACCAAGATGTTATCCTTTGAGACCTGTAGGTTGTGAGGGGAGCCACCATGGATCAAATTTGTTGGTCCAGCACATCCCACAGGTGCTCAGTTGGATTGAGATCTGGGGAATTTGGAGGCCAGGGAAACACCTTGAACTCTTCATCATGTTCCTCAAACAATTCCTGAACAATGTGTGCAATGTGGCAGGTGCATTTTCCTGCTGAAAGAGGCCACTTCTACCAGGGAACACCATTGTCATGTACCTGGTCTGCAACAATGTGTCAAATTTACATTCCCATGAATGGCCGAACCCATGGTTTCCTAGCAGAACAAAGACCTTCTTCTGGCTCGGACCAGATGGGATAGCCTTCGTTGCCCTCGTGCATCAGTGACCCTTGGTCATTCAGATTTTGAATCTGAATGGTCATTGGTCATTCCCAAACCCCCGTCACAGATTTTTCCCTCCTTGGAGCACTGTTGGTAAATTCTCACCACTGCTGACCGGGAGCAACCGTTTCAGAGATGATCTGACCCATTCGTCTGGCCATAACAATTTGTCCTTTGTCAAAGTCGCTCAGATCTTTATCCCTGCCAATTTCTCCTGCATTCAACGCGTTGATTACGAGAACTGATTGTTTGCTTTCCATCTAATCTACTCAGACCTTAATGTGTGGCCTTGTTAGGAGATGATCAATGATTATTTGCTTCACTTGTGACTTATCATAATGTTTTGGCTCATCAGTGTACTTATGGAAAGAAGCTTAAAAATATAACATGAATGAATGAAGAACACAACTGGCCACTTGATCCTCATAGTGTAAGTGATTGAGTGTATCAATGTGCTCTATGCTGCCAGGTCCCCTGCAATGAAGGTGATTAAGTTACCAGTTTACCGTATTTCTCACAGCATTGAGCATACTTTATTTTTTCCCTTAGCTTTATCATTTTGAGATAATATCTGGTGTTTTTAAACACTTATAGAGGTATGGCAGCGGAATGATTATTATATATTTTGCCGAACATAGAAATATTTAATTGAGGACAATTGTAAAAATAAGCTCTGGAACCTTTTCAGTCACAAAGGCATAGTTAGTAAAAAAAATTAAAATATTATATATATATTTACTATTTACTATTTTTGCTCACTTAAAGATCCTAGACTGGTGGTTCTGTGGTCTAGGCCAGCATGGCTCTCTCTCAGCTGCGATAGTAAATTGGCCATGCCCCTCTTAGAGAGTATAAGGTACTCCCATGGGGAGATTGATTTCTCGTATGACTGAGCTGGGAAGGGTCCAGCCCTGAGTTGAGAGCCTGTTTTGCTTTGCCTTATCTCTTTTCCAGGATTTTGAGAAGTCATCCAGCATGTCTAGCCGTATGAAGGGAGCTGGTGGGATTGGAGGGGATGATGGTGACATAGTGAAGCCCCTCTCCAGCAGGCCTTATCCCCCCGGACTGCAGCCTGGTGGTGAGTTCTGCATCTGTTCTCTTTCTGTCCTCTTCTTACCAAACATCAATTATGCATGGGTACCCTCGGGTCAATTTGTACCTAAAAGCAGTTAATTGCCAGATAAATATTCAGAATTGCAAATTTTTGTAAACTGCACATTTACCAATGCTTTGCATGATAAATAACCAATTTACCATTTAGATTGCTTTAATGCTTTGGGGAATTAATTGACTGTGGCTTTTGGTGCTTGGTATTACAAAATGGGTGCCATTCGTGTTCTTCATATACTTATGTGTAAAAGAAATACTAGCTGATGACAATTTTCTAATCACATCAACAGAAGCCAGAAACTTTATTTTATTCTTTTCTTTTTCTTTTTTAAACAAATTAAACAGTAACACACATATATGTGGTGTGTTGAGGTGTGTTACACCTCAAGCTAAATAATATAATATATATTAATCAGTTGAATCAGACTGTTTAACACTTTAAAGGTCACATTTTTTAAATAGTAAAATACAGAATATTTCTTGTATGAAAAAGCTGCAAGGTGTTTATTTCACTTTAAGCAGTATTGTTCATGTTTATTTAATATAGTTGGTTGGCACAGCTATTTGGGTTTCATCCTAGCCAACTTGCATTAAATCATTTGATTAAGATATGTGAAAGGGGTCATTGCTTACCGATCCTTAGCCATATTTACTGTTCTCAGCGGTGCCAGTTCTACCTGTTATGGGAGGAACAATGATGCCACCTATACCTATGCCAGCTATGCCCTCTGTGCCTCATGCCCCTACCGCCGTACCTTCAGTCCCCCTAATGCCAGCTATGCCTTCTATGCCAGCCTTGCCTGCTATGCCACCTTTGCCAGCTATGCCTAATGTGCCACCAATGCCTGATATGTCAGGTATGAATGCTGCAAATCCTTCTATATAATGACGCTTGGCGCTGATTGATTCTCTGGGATAATTTTTTAAACACTGCACTGTTTATTTCTGTGCGTTCTAATCACAGTTAGACATTACATTCGCTTTATTTTGTGCATATTTAAATCTCTAAATGTGTAGATCCAGCTGTCCTAGCACAGCAGCAGCAAGCCATCATCAACCAGCAAGCGATTATATTGGTGAGCAAGCAAAGCATGACTTAGACTCGTAGCAAAATGCTAAATGTGTTTGAACAGAGAGCTAATGTAATGTACGACAGGCTCAGCAGATGACAATGCAGGCCATGGCCCTTCAGCAGCAGATGTATAATTCAGCGCACCACACACACAGCGAGCATGTGCCAGCTCCCCGCTCCAGCCAGTACAGCCCTGTGAGTATCTCTGAGCACTGATTACTATATGGATGATAAATCATTAGAAATCAAGTCAAAGCTTTATTATTGTGCCATAGATAAACTTTACCTTTCCATAGGTGTTAAACATACCTTTCCATACCATACAGTATTGGGGTCAGTAAGATTATTTTTTTGAAAGAGGTCTCTAATGCTCAACAAGGCTGTATTTTTTATATAAAAAATGTGAAATATTATTACAACTTAAAAATAACTTTTCTTTATTAATATATTTTATTCCTGTAATGGCAAAGCTGAATTTTCAACATCATTACTTCATTAGTCTTCAGTGTCATGTGATCCTTCAGAAATCATTATAATATGATGATTTGCTACTCAAGAAACATTTTTATTATTATTATAATCAATGTTGAAGACAGTTTTGAAAGTATTTGAAATTAAAATATTTTGTAACATTATAAATGTATTTTCTGTCACTTTCGATCAGTTTAATGCACCTATGCTGAGTATTCATTTCTTTAAAAAAATACTTACTGACCCCAAACTTTTGAATGGTGGTTGATGATTTTTTCCTCAAAACATACTAATGAAGCTGTTCATGTATCTTATTTGAAGACTAAACAAGAAACTGGACCTGTTTCCTACAAACCAACCCCTGCTTCCCCACCACAGAAACCTTCACAGAGACAGTATAGTACGTCATTATTTCAATCTGCATGCCTTCATGCTTAATTTCACTCATTAAAATTATTATTTCATAGGTAACACTTTACAATAAGGTTCCATTAGTTAATGCATTAACTAACATTAGCCAACAATGAGCAATACATTTGTGAGTTTTTTTGGTTAACGCTTGAAGAAATGAAGTTTTCTCAACTTAAATGATCACATTTTTCACGATAAAACGTGATAATTTAAGTTGAGAAAACTTAATTTCTTTAGGTGTTACCAATTGAAGTAATTTTTTAAGTTGATCCAATTGTTCACTTTTTACAGTGTACAACTGTTCTTTGTTAGCTCTGGTGCATTAAATAATATTAACAGAGACATATATTTATATTTTGATTAAGATGAACAAATTCTTTACAAAAGTTTTTCATTGTTAGTTCATGTTAACTAATGTAATTTTTTAACAAATGTAATTTTAACAAATGGAAACTTATTGTTAAGTGTTACCATTTCATCAGTGTTTTGCTGTTTCCAAAAGGCCCAACTAGGAAGGATCCACCATCGGGAGACTTGGTGAGAGCCACTATCTCAAACACAGAACACTTAGAGCCAAGTCACAACATCAAAGACATTATCAGGCAGTACCAGACTAACCCTGTAAAACCAGCAGAGTTTCCCAGGTGAGAATGAGAACTGAACATATATTTAGATCTGAGCGGCAGTTCCACATTCATTAATAATGAATGACCTGAACTGAAAACTGAGACACAGCAAACCAATGTTCTTCTTGACCTTGTAACAAAACATTGATAAAATATTAATCATTAAAGTAGAACAGAACAAAGGCTAAAGCTCTAACTGCACTGGTCTTCAATACAGGAGGGAAGCTAAAGTGTTTTTGAGGAAACCAGACCCCCATGATGAAGCTATATTGATTCTTAAGGACCAGATGAGTGCTCCACCTTCACAGGTAGATCAGTCATAGTACATTTACAGATAAACTGACAGTGTTAAAGTCATATGAGTTAACGTGATATAAACTATTATCAGTGGGCTTTAGCATTATCATTGTGGTTAAAGCTGATGTGTTCATGTCCCAAACTATCAGCGAAAGAAAACCTACACTCCAGTTTCTCCTTCGTCATCTGCAAAGGAGTTTGATTATGACCACCATGGGGCACTAAAACCAGCAAGAAGCATAAAGACGACGCGATCTCCTCCTGTGCCAGCTGTTAGTCAGAGATTCCCAGCTCCTGCTCCTGGTAAACTCAGATCACCTATGTCATTTCATTTAGATATAGAAACCATATTAGCATGGCTATAACGTCGCTGTGGTGTGTCCCATTACAGTATCTAGAGAACTTCCAGTAGAAGAGGAGAATATTCAGACTCAGCTGCACAAGAGGAGCAGTGAAGAGCACTACACCTACACCAATGTACCCTGGAAAATCTACCTGAGGAAAGAGGCTAGTGTCATTTGTTTTGTATTGGGTCAATGGGACACAGTGCTGTTACTCTAAAATATGGAAATAATTATGAACCATTGAAAATACTTTCTTGTGTTTTTAGGTTTTTTATCCGAAAGACAGCTTCAACCACCCGCTGATACTAGACCTCTTGTTTAAGCAGGTTTGGAATTTTTTAGTTTTTTGTTCTTTCTGTTAACTTTGGTTTTAGGGCTGTCAAAAATATAAAGCTTTAATTGTGATTTATCTCATAATTTGTTTTATTTAACACATTCGTGCATTCAGTTCCTAAAAAAATTAACAATAGGTCAATGTGGAATTAATGGTTTTGGCAAAAAGTGTGGATCATGAAACTTGTGGTGTAAATTTATGCAACAGTGTCTTACACACACAAAAATAAACATGATTCCATATAAATGAAAACACTGAAAATGATCAATAATTCAATAATATAATACCTTTACCCTCAATTTATGGACATAATTAACTTTGACTGTGATAATTTTTTTTAAAAGAATAAAAAAAAAGTCTCTTATGCTCTCAAAGTCAGATTTATTTGATCAAAAATACAGTACAAATAGTAATTGTGAAAAATGACAGTATTATCTTTTAAATACTGTTAAATACTATTATCAATGTTAAAACAGTTTCTTGATTTTTTTGTGGAAACTGTAACACATTTATAGAGTTCAAAAGGACAGCATTTATTTGAAATAGAAATCTCTTGTAGCAAATCTTGCTGACCCCAAACTTTTGAATGGTAGTGTATAAATTTGTGATTGTTTTTACTTTTATTAACCGTAATTATAATGAAACTTTCAGATTGTCCATGACACATTCTCAGAGGCTTGCATTCGCATTACAACAGAAGAAAGGCAGAAGATGAAATCCCTTTTTGGTATGATTTATGTTTCACTTACATACACATTTTCCTCTTGTGATATGTGAACTTTGCTTGTGGAGAGGAAAATTTCGGCTTCTATTTTGTGACAGTGGAGCAAAACGTTGACATCAATGCCACAATCCATGATGAGAATGCGAAGAAGAAGATTGTGGTTGCCGCAAGAGACACCTGGGAGATCTACTTCTCACGCCTCTTCCCAGCATCTGTAAGGAATCTCTCTCAGATTATCCCTGCTGAAAAGACCTGTGTAGACCAGCCTGAAGTTCAGTGCTGGTCCAGGCTGGTTTATGTTGGTCAGGGCTGGTTTTTCTGGTGCTCTGCAAAGCACACTCTTCACAAAATGTAAATTGTGAAATTACTGAATGAGAATGGTTCTGGTGAAGCTGGCTGAAAGGAATGTAGTCATATCTGGCACATCATAATGTATTCTAATGTTTTCAGCGGGCATGTGCTGCTTCATAATGCTATTTTAATCATGACAACTCTCAGAGTAGTTTTGGCATTTTAATTATATGGCAGTGCTCATGTATTTGGTTTTGGCGGATTAAGGGCCAGATTTACTAACAGCTTGCGCCAACGCAAACCCTCTTTTGCCGTTAAAAAACTCCTGTCAGGATTTACTAAAGACACGCAGTTATTTTTGCGGCTGACCTCATTGCACAGTTATTGCCTTATTGCATATACATTTATTGGAGTTTCCCTTTTAGGCGCAACATTTCTGTGAGAAGAGTATTTAAATGAATCACGCAAGGTGATTTACAAAGGTTTACGCCATTATTTATCGCCCAAACAGAGCACCTCTTAAACCAGACGCTACCTGGTAGATTGCGTTGGTCATTATGGAAATGATCTGTGCTTTTTAATTTGTTCGTCGTCAGTAGGTCACGCGCAGAACTTTCCACTCCCATCTGCTCTGTTTTGGAATTGCGCTCTCACGCTAATTTGCCCTGTTTAGTAAATCTGCCCCTAAATCTGCTACGCTGCTGCTGCAGTTGATTATTGCTGCTGCTGCTGTAGAACAAGGATGGACTTGCCAATAGATACACAGAGACGCTGCTGTGAGCATGAATAGACTTACATGAATCTAGATCTAGGCAGGTGGAACTGGGGGAGGTGGAGAGTTTCAGTGCTGCAGGACTAGCAAACAGTAAACACTGAACCAGTCATGTTGCGCAAACTGCAATCAGCTTGTGCCATGTGGTAATAGTGTGATTGCTTGCAGATTGCATGTAAAGGGCCTATTAGCATGCGCCATCTAGAGTTTCATTACTGAGCTAGATAAGCCTAAAAGAGAAAATCTTCCTGGTCTTGTCCTGAACAGGGCAGTGTTGGCACAGGGGTCCAGGTGCTGTCTGTATCTCATAGAGGAATCAAGCTTTTAAAAATGGTCAGGAGCAGTGCGGTAGCCCCAGACTACTTCAGAGTTCTACGACCCTACAGGTACCAGTTGCTGAGGCTTTTAATGTCTGTGTTTTGTCATTGTTTTTAATGAATTGGTATTTTTAATGAGTTTAATTAAATGATACAGTACCACCATCACAAATATTCATTGTTATGATCATCGTTAAACTCTTACAGCTATACAGACATCATGTTCGTCACCATTCCTTCCAAAAACATGCTGGAATTCAACCTCACCAATGAGAAACTGATTCTGTTCTCTGCCAAAGCTCCTCAGGTTAAAACTATGATTGACTACTTTATCACAGAGCTGAAAAAGGTCAGTTCCCTCATACACTGATTCACTTCGGGGATGATTGGCTGTGGTGCGATGTGTTAATTGTAGTCTCTGTCTCTCGCTCTAGGACTCAGACTATGTCGTTGCTGTGCGTAATTACATTACAGATGACAGAGCGCTGCTGAGTTTCCACAAGGGAGACATCATACGCTTGCAGAAAATGGAAGGCCTGGATGCAGGTGAGACTGCTTTAAACCAGAATTGGTCATGAAGACCTTACATTACTCTTCATATTTGGGGAAAAAAGAGCCTAAATAATTAGGATATCAGCTCTGAAATATAACACTTGAAAATCAATAATGTAATCTGTTAATTTGTTGAATTTTTTTTAACAATAAACTGCTTTTTTTATACATAAAACAACTTGATGAAGTTGTTCCATGATGAACATGTTTTAAAATAATGAATTAAACCTCTTTTCATTTTTATTTCATTTTTTACACAAATAAACAAATAAACTGGAACATAATTACTAGATTACTTTAATTTGACCAGGTAATTGTAATTTTTTTGACCTACATACATACATACATACATACATCCTGTTTCCAGTGGTTGTCAACTGTCCTTTATGATGAATTTAATGTGTCCTTAATGTACTGACCCCAAACTTTTGAAAGATAGCATGATGATATAATATAGCTAAATAGTATTGTAAAAGGGACAATAACTTGTTCACCTAAGCCATAACTTTGACTGCTGGCTCTGTGGCTGTTTCACAGGCCAGTGTTATGGTTGCATAGTGAAAAAGAAGGTGATTCTCCTGGAGGAGTTAAAAAGAGACACACCTGATTTTGGTGGGTCATGCGTGGAATCTGCATGGAGTGCTTTTTGGGGGTTTCTTGATGTGCTGTTTTACTGTTCTGCACTTAGCAGTGTCATTACAGTTGAATTTCTGGTTTGCAGATTTATCTGCATTTATGCATCCCTAGTTGCATGTATAGAAACGGTCTTCCTTCTCTTTGCATGATGGTTTCACTGATGCTTTTTATACAGGCACTTCTACTCTTAAAATGTCATTCTACCATCACACGCAAATTTTCACACACCATGTCTTGTTTTGTGCAAAGGCTGGAAGTTTGGGGCCATTCATGGGCGATCTGGGGTTTTTCCTGTGGAGTTTGTACAGCCAGTGGCTGCTCCTGACTTCATTAGCATTCCTGTGGACAAGAAAGAGGAACCCAAGAATAAGCAGGGGCGCGTGGCCGCCTCGGCCGCTGTGGCTGTCGCTGTGGGGTCCGCTGCCGCAGCACACGAACTAGGCCGGTCCATTGAGGTATATGTGCTTGACAGGCATGTAAATCCCGATTTATATATACCTTAGATCCTTCTGAGAGCCGGTGTGTCACTGCATCTCACCTCTAGGTGGCGTCTCCTGTCAGTGAGTATTCAGAGGCCTTTACAGACAGTGCTGATATGGACATCGATGAGAGAATCTTTCAGGACAGCCAATACAACATGGTGGAGTTTGCCAAGAAATATTTCAGAGGGGCCCAGAGAAACAACGGGTCTGTTGATTACATGGGGCATTGTGAACTCAGGTTCTCACAGTTGCATAGCTGAATTAAGAAAAAACAATAGATATACTGACATATGCTTGTATTTTGCAGTGATTCATATAAGAAAAAGTCAAAGAAGACAAAGGAATCCAGAGAACCATCAGAAATGGTGAAATTTTCCAAGGTACAGAATACAGTATACATTGAGGTTTCTAAAAGAATATAGCTCATTTAAAATGAGTATACTGTCATGATTTACTCACCGTGTCATTTAATGAACAGATATTGAAGCTTTTCAGCTTTAAAAACCATAAAAGTCTCATAAAAGTAGCCCATGCATTTTGTGCACTATATTTCAAGTCTGCTGAATCATATGATAGCTTTGTGTGAGGAACAATTTAATTAAATATTCGCTAAAATTGGATCCTTCAGTGAAAAGAACCAACTCAAAGAATGTTTCATTAATGAATTGTACATTGAGATCTAGGGTGAATATAATCAGCGCTTACTTTAAATACATTTTATATAATTTTAATATACCTTTATATAATAATAAGCATGGTTGGTATATTTTATGAAGCTTTTTTTATGCATACTCTAATTGATTTTTGCTTTGGTTGTTTAGTCTCCAATTCAAGAGTCCCTGATCGAGTTCACTGATGAAAACATGAACAGAGTAGCTGGAGAGATTTTTCTTGGTAAGCAGAATGTTACGTTTACACAAATTAAGTGTCAGATTCTTTTTTCTGTCATAATTTTTTTCTTTTTAAAGGAGAACTCCGGTCAATTTTAACATTGAGATCATTTTTTTGTACATTTGGAGTGCTGTCAGTACAGAGAACAACGACAAAAATCGGTGTTGCCTACACCGTGTTATCCTCTTTTTAAAATTTGCACCCTGTTGACTTCAATGGGGCAAGTTTTAAACCAGCTTTTAGCCTCTTAACATCCTTGATGTGTCATTACAAGTGCACAGCTTATGTGAGTGATTCCTTCTGAGTGATCACGGGTGAATCTGACTGCAGTAGATGTGAAAGATATTAATAAAAATGATGTTTATTCAGCCAGCGCACATACCTGTATTTACTTCCTGTTTTCGGTCGAAGTCCATAGTAATCGATTGTCGGGTTCACACGCATAGGTTTAGTTACCTATGATCACGCGCGTGAACTCGACAATCGATTACTATCGATTACCGATGTTAAGAGGCTAAAAGCTGGTTTAAACCTTGCCCCATTGAAGTCAACAGGGTGCAAATTTTAAAAAGAGGATAACACGGTGTAGGCAACACCGATTTTTGTCGTTGTTCTCTGTACTGACAGCACTCCAAATGTACAAAAAAATTAGCTCAATGTTAAAATTGACCAGAGTTCTCCTTTAATGTTTACTATCTTATATGCCTTCAATGATGATTATCCTTCAGCTATAATGAAGTTTATGGGAGACTACCCAATGAAAGGTCAGGCCGAGCAGGACGTTGTCAGCACCATCCTAAGGGTATGCAACTCTTTAAATAGCCCAACAAGCCTTGCCATCATGAAATATTAAGATACCAGACAGGAATGTGCTTAATATCTTCAATGTCACTGTGATATAAGCTCAATTTATGTTGCAGTTGAGTGGCGAATATGGATTAATGAAGGATGAAGCGTACTGCCAAGTCCTCAAGCAGATCACTGGGAACACCAGCTCCAAGACGTATAAGCCTGCTTTTTTTTTCTGAATGAGCGAACCATGTAGGACTCATTGTAATGTGCGAAGCAGATTAACAGATGATCTTTACTGTGTTTCGCAGGGAGAGTTGTCAGAGGGGCTGGAGGCTGCTGTACATCCTCACTGCATACTACAAGTGTTCAGAGGCGCTTAAACCTTACCTGCTTAAACACCTTCAGGATGTCTGTGCGAGTCCTGGGGTGCACTTTCAAGGTATTTTGCCTATATGTTACAAGTACACAATGCATATTAAAGGGTTAGTTCACCCAAAAATGAAAATTCTGTCAGTAATCACTCACCCTCATGTTGTTCCAACCCCATAAGACCTTCGTTCATCTTCGGAACACAAATTAAGATATTTTTGATGAAATCTGAGAGCTGGATCACTCCTCCTGCAGGCTTATGGACACCTTAACTTGCTGGCCCAGAAAATGTATTAAAGACATTGTTAATATAGTCGAAGTGACTACAGTGGCTCAATCTTAAGTTTCTAAAGCGACGAGAATACTTTTTGTGCGCAAAAACAAACAAAAATAACGACTTTATTCCACTTTTCATTTCATTCTCTGTGGACCTCGAGTCTTTTTAAGTTGTGTTTAAGCGTAGCGCGTCTGTGTTGCACGTCACCACGTAGGCTCACTATTGGGCGACGCTGGTCATGTGTGATACGTGGTGACGTGCACAACAGACGCGCTACGCTATTACACTACGTAAAAAGACTCGAGGTCCAGAGAGAAGGAAATGAAAAGTGGCATAAAGTCGTTATTTTTGTTTGTTTTTGCGCACAAAAAGTATTCTCGTCGCTTTAGAAACTTAAGATTGAGCCACTGGAGTCACTTGGACTATATTAACAATGTCTTTAATACATTTTCTGGGCCAGCAAGTTAAGGTGTCCATAAGCCTGCAGGAGGAGTGATCCAGCACTCAGATTTAATCAAAAATATCTTAATTTGTGTTCCGAAGATGAACGAAAGTCTTACGGGGTTGGAACAACATGAGGGTGAGTAATTACTGACAGCATTTTCATTTTTGGGTGAACTAACCCTGTAACTGATGATTACAAATAACACGATACGTCGATAGGCATTGCCAAGGCTTGTGAACAGAACCTAAGGAAGACGTTCCAATACGGTGGACGTGTTGAGCATCCTAATGGGATGGAATTGAAAGCTATGCTGGTTAGTTGCACATAAGCATATTTCAATGCTAATTTCAGTCACATTTTCACCAATCTGTGCTTAATTATGAACAATCTTTTTCAAGGCTGGAAGGAGCTCCAAGCGCCAGTTGTTTCTTCTTCCTGGTGGACTTGAACGCCACCTAAAGATCAAAACCTGCTCAGTAAGTTGCCTCTGTAATATTTATTGCAGCTTGACCAATCATATTCATTCAGTAGGAAACGTTTGATTCTAATTCACTCTTGTTACTTTGAAGGTGGCTCTGGATGCCATTGAAGAGCTGTGCTATGAGATGGGTCTGCATAAACTTGAGGCCTTGGATGAATATGCTATATTTGTTGTCACAAACAGAGGTGAGATGACAAAGAGGAAAAAACCACATAGTTCAAATAATTTGCCGCTATTTGTTTTCAGTAGCTGAGATGGTAGAGATGATACAAGGAATACAAGCTGCTTTCTCATGTGTTGTCAGGCCAGAATGTCCGGCCTCTAAACAAAAGGGAGTACATCTTGGATATTGCTACAGAGGCTGAACACGTTGATAGCAACTACAGTCTGTGGTTTCGAAGAGTGATATGGACGCAGCCACTAAAGTTTGACAACGAGCTCGGAGTCACTATGCATTACAATCAGGTACATCAGCCAGACTGATTCAATTTCCCAGACATTCCTTTCATGTCTTGTGCTGCTTATTTCATAAGTTACAAAGATCTAAGGCATTTGTCCTGGTTTTGACCTAAGTTATCTCTGTTCAGGCTATTAATCTGATCTTCATTCATATTTTGCAGGTGTCCCCTGACTACTTGAAAGGGCTGCTCAGTGTTGTCCCACAGGGTAAGGCCAGTGAGCAGCAGCTTCAGCAAGTGTCAAAACTGGCAGCTCTGCAACATCGTGCCAAGGACTCGCTCTACCTGCCCTCCATGTAATGCCATTAATGCCACACTGAAATGTTATGTATTCGTCAAAAGCTAAAAAATTTCACATTTACAAGTGACATTAAAGGGATAGTTCACCCAAAAATGAAAATTCTGTCATCATTTACTCTCCCTCAAGTTGTTCCAAACCTGTATGACTTTCTTTCTTCTGCTGAACACAAAAGAAGATATTTTGAAGAAAGTCGGTAACCAAACGACTGATGGACCCCATTGACTTCCATAGTAGGAAAAAAAAAATACTATGGATGTCAATGGGGACCAGCAACTGTTTAATTACCAACCTTCTTTAAAATATCTTCTTTTGTGTTTAGCAGAAGAAAGAAAATCATACAGGTTTGGAACAACTTGAGGGAGAGTAAATGATGACAGAATTTTCATTTTTGCGTGAACTATCCCTTTAAAGACATTTATAATTGTACAAAAGACTTGTACTTCAAAAAAATGCTGTTCTTTTGATCTTTATATTCATAAAATAATTTTGAAAAAATGTGTTACGATTTCACAATTCTTGTAACATATAGATTCGTTGATAATCAAAAACATGAGCAGCAAATCAGCGTATTAGAATGATTTCTGAAGGATCATGTGACACTGAAGACTGGAGTAATGATGCTGAAAACTCAGCTTTGACATCACAGGAATAAATTACATTTGAAAATATATTAACATAGAAAACAGATATTTTAAATTGTGATAATATTTCACAATTTTACTGTTTTTACCATATTTTTGATCACATAAATGCAGCTTTGGTGATCAGAAGAGACATTGACCCCCAAACTTTGAACAGTTGTGTACACACACTGACCATTAAACATAACTGCCTGATCTCCAGTCAGAAAATTGTAGTTGTCGAGGAATACAATCCCAGGGATCAGGGAGAAATGATTCACTCTGAAGATGTCTGTCTACATATGAATTACTGTGTCAATAATTCTATAGTGGTAAAACTCGTGATTGTAAAAACACTTGTGTTTATTGTAATTGTTCAGCTGGCCCCTGATGGAGAAAATCACCTGGCTAGTGTTCCTGAGGTCATTTGAGTTTGACACCTCATTTATAGACTAACTTTCTCTTGTTCTCTGCCATCAGCCATGAGGTTCAGGAGTGTATTCCCACCCAGCTGTTTGGTCTCCAGCGGCCCCAGCAGTGGTTAAACATGGTAAACCAGCATATGCTGCAGGTGCAGGCCCTCAGTCCTCATCAGGCCAAAGCACAATTTCTGGGTGAGGTGTTGACTTAGGAGAACAGCCCATGTGGAGGCGCGCAGCCATTTATTCAAAAGGCTGATTGTTGTACTTGTGTTTCTGTTTCAGGGCTTGTGAGTGCTTTTCCCATGTTTGGCTCATCATTCTTCTACATACAGAGCAGCAGCAACGGTGCTATCAACACCCCGTGTGTACTGGCTGTCAATCAAAACGGTCTGAACTTTCTAAGCAAAGAGACTCATGTAAGTTTAACCCCTTGTTTCCCAATCTTTACTTAAAGCCTGTGTGAAGATAACCTTTTAAAGCTGTGTTTCTAAGACTGCATTATTTCTTAATTTAATAGCTTAACTTAAATTTTTCATAATTAAGAAAGTAATATATGTTTAAAATGAATTGAGAGTGAGTAAATAATGACAGAATCAGTACAAAAGTTTGAGGTTGGTGAGATTTATTAATGTTTTTGAAATAAATCACCAAGGCTATTTATTTGATCAAAA
The DNA here is from genome assembly GCF_964197995.2 of Scardinius erythrophthalmus. Classification (NCBI taxonomy): domain Eukaryota; kingdom Metazoa; phylum Chordata; class Actinopteri; order Cypriniformes; family Leuciscidae; genus Scardinius; species Scardinius erythrophthalmus. The sequence goes on from NC_138221.1 coordinate 39,230,735, forward strand.
ATACAGCAAAAATAGTAATATTTTTTGAAAAATGTTTACAGCTTCTATTTTAATATACCTTAAAATGTAATTCCTGTGATGTCAAAGCTGAATTTTCAGCATGATTACTCCAGTCTTCAGTGTCACATGATCCTTCAAAAATCATTCTAATACGCTGATTTAAAGAAACATTATTATTAATGTTGAAAACAGTTGTGCTGCTTATTATTTTTGTGGAAATCATGATACATTTTTTCTCAGGACTTTTTGGTTAATAGAAAAGTAATAAAGGACAGCATTTATTTGAAATTGAAATATTTTGTATCAGTATAAATTTCTGTACTGTCCCTTTTGATCAATTTAATGCGCCCTTGCTGAATAAAAGTATTATTTTTTTCAAAAATCTGAAATCTGAATCTCTTTAAGGCTCATATTTAAATCATTAGCACTTTTTTCAGTATTTTAGTAAATATGATGCATGTCCTAGATATAGATTTAATTGAATTTTGCACCAATTTATGTAAAAGTATGCATTATTCTGGGATTTTAATATGTAATCTGCTTTGGCACTGCTTAAGTGTCCATTATACCCTATATTTGCAAATGTATTTGCATTTCCTCCCAAGATATTATATAACATGGTCACGTATAGACTTCACAGCTGTTTTCAATGTTCCTCAGGAGCCGATGGTGAAGTTCCCGCTGAAGGAGGTCCAGTCCACCCGGACACAGAGGCCCACAGCTGGCTCCAGTTACCCGTACGTGGAGATAATGCTGGGTGACCTAATGTCTCAACGCATTACACAGTTACAGCTGGACCAGGTATGGACTTTCAACTAAAAGAGGGAATGTGTAATTCCAAATCATCACACAATATAAATCTAAGGCATATATAATGAGTTTTCATTTTCACTGGGCCATTGTGGGCTGAGCTTATTCCTGTGCGTTTGACTTTACAGAGCCTTGAGCTGTGCCGTGTCATCGCCATGCATGTGGAGAACCTGCTGTCCGTACGAGAGAAGAGACTTACTCTGCCGCCCAGTGAAATCACACTGCTCTAGCACGCCTTCTCACTGATTAGTACTTTTATGGCAATAATTGCAATCAGACACTATTAAACTCATACACGTCCAAAGCCAGCTGTCATTATAGATAGTTCAATATGTCTGTTTGCAATTTAACCAAGTTCCAGGATTAGCTTATTCTCAACAATTTGCATGCTTTCCATTAGGTTGAACATGTGGTTCCATAGTTTAAAACACTATATTTCTACCTCTAGCTCCGAATACATGATCAGCAAGAGTTTTGTTTTTATTTTTTTATTGTATTTTTTATGAGAGAGAAAGAGTGATAAAATAAATGTAGCCACTGTTTTTGAAGTTGCACTACTTGAGACTTTTATGATTTAAATATTTATACAATGTTTTTATTATGTTAAATTGTCTATGTGGACGAGAAATGCACTATATGAATGTAGTAGGCATAATATGAAGTCTTTATTCTAAATAAAATAAATCACAGCTGTACTGTTTCTCACAATTTAATTTTATTACACTGAATGCACATTGAATAATATTAACATTACGCTGTTAAATGTTCGTAAAAAAAAAAAAGTTAAAGTTTTAACTGACTGATAACTTCGTGCATTGTAATTAAATTGACAAGGCAGTTCAAACGTGTGAATAAATAGTAAAGCCAGCCGAATCCTGATCCGTGTTTTCCACGCGTTTGCTGGCAGTGGGCGTGGCTTGGTGAATTGGTTACAGATTCTTGCCTCTGATTGGCTCTCCTGAGACGTGGTTCCTGCGAACTTGCCCTGTGGTTAAACTGCATAAACACACAGCTGAAAACTTGCACGGCTTGAGGAGTGGATACAAAAGAAACTGGAGCTTGCATGAAGGATCACATTGTTTCTCTGCACCGATTCACGCCTAACGGAATTTCTATCAATCTGAGACGGTGCGGGAGCTGTGATATATCTCTGATTCGGCTTCAGGATGATGAAGTTTAGGTTCAGACGGCAGGGAAATGACCCTCATCGTGAGAAAATCAAGCAGGATCTATTTGCATTCAATAAGGTATGTGGGATATATAGCGGTGGGTCTCCTGTCTCTCGAGCATGCATGCGTTTCGGGTTGCACTGAAATCGACTGAAAGAACATTTAATTCAAGCAAATAATATTAATAATTACATGCACTGTTTAAATGTTGTTTTTAGTAACACGCAACTGTTAACAGCAATGTTTTCCAACTATCAGGGCCATATATATAGACTAAGGATCAACAATATAGCCTACACGCATTAAAGTTGTTTGAAACAATTAGTACTTTATGTATAGCAAGCTTTTCTTCTTGTTAGTGCACAGTTGGACTTTTATAGCTTTGCGAGAATGAAAAAATGTGTCGTGTTTGATATTCATCTTCATCAGTGGAGCTCATTAACTCCGATGAGATCAGGGCGCGTTGTCTATTGTGAGTGACCTCAAAGTTTACTCATGTTTGTAATCTTCAGCGGTTAGTTTTTACATTTTTCCAACGAATTTCAATTGCAGAACAGGAAGTGTCTGCCATGAAGTTTCTTTGACTTAATTTTGCTATGTTTGACAACTTTTTTTATTTATTCATTTGCATGTGTATATACAATAAATAATATATGAGATTATATAAGAGCTAAATATATTAATTTAGTTCAATGATAATTGTATTAAATTAAAAATAAATAATGTTGGTTTATTGATGTTGGTTTCTGAGCCTTGAATGTATCCTGCAGGGTGATTGTAAGGATTTGTTGAGCTCTTTATAACGAGACTGCTCTTAAATCATAATGAACATGTTACTGCTCCCCTGCCAGAAACACAGAAAGGATTTGATTGTTGGCTCTTTACTGATGACCAAACTCTGGCAACATTTCTAGTGCCCTCCTCATTGTAAAGCACCATGAGAGATAACATTTTTAAACGTCTTGGGTTAGCCCTCAGTTTTTGTTCATTTCTCTAATGCTGCTGATGACTTTTACCCACAGATGGTTTAGTGGTGTGTAAGGAAGGTGTTTGTGTGTCATACTGATGAAGTGTCATGACACTGTGTACAATGTTACAAGAAGGTCCTGTTATTTACTATGTCACACTTTGTCAACCTGTGAAAAGAGATCCGCATCCTTCAGACAACTTCAAGCCTTGTTTTGCTTAAATTCGTGCCCTCTGTGTGTTGGTTTAAGATGACGTTTTTAAAACTGCCCCAAAACATGTTTCTGCAAATCATTTTTGATAGCTTGTGTGAAGATGAATTTGACATTGTCTGTCAAATCTACTAGGTTTCCTTCCTTACTATTTCTGGTTCTGTATTTGTGTTGTTGTAAAAACAAGGAAATCCTCTTCCTGTCAGGATCGCTCAACTACATTGCTAATTGTAGCATCAGGGCTCATAGAGGTCAATGAAGTATGAATTGGTTTCTTTTTTAGAAAAAGAGGAATTTTTACATTTCTATCTGATGTACATTACATGTGAGTTTAAGTTCTGAATGTGAGATTTCCTCTTTTCTCTTTTCTTTTTTTACTCAGACAGTTGAACATGGATTCCCAAACCAGCCAAGCGCTTTGGCCTATGATCCCAAACTGCAGCTTATGGCCATCGGAACTAAATCAGGGGCCATCAAATTGTATCCTTTTGTGAGCGCTTTACTAAAATGGAATCAATGATATAGGTAATTTTTTTGTTATACACTGACTACCCCTTGGGATAAAAAAAAAAAAGATAAAAAAAAGTGTACTTTATTCAACAAGAATGCATTACATTGATCAAAAGTGGACAGTAAGTACTTTCACATTGTTATTTTTTTTAAACTTTTTTATACAGTATCCTGAAAAACAATGTATGGTTCCACAAAAATAGTAGGCAGCACAACTTTTCCATGTAGACACAAATGTGGACAAAATTCTTTTTTTTTATAAGTAGCCACTGTTTGTCTAGAATACAGGGATTCTCTCAATCAACTTCATGAGCTGCATCAGGGATGCTTATAAAACGATGATGGAGTTATTTGTCTATATAATGGTTTTACATTTGACATCAACAGGGTTATTGAACACTGACTTATTCAATGTTCTAGTATTAAACTCTTTGCATCCTTGATACTTCTCCAAACTCTCAGTAATTTTCATAAAATGCTGAGAAAGATTTGGTCATGTTTATCTCGATGGATGATACAATACAGTGAGGGAATGTCCTAGTTTTTGGTTCACTGATTGTGATGAATTACTCTGGATGTATGGCTCTGTTGTGTTGAAGACTTGTCATCTGCCTTGGTACACAGTGTGACTCACTACATATTGTGCTAGTCCTATCAAACTTGGTACTTTAAAAACAAACTTTCTAAATCGTCATAATTATAGTTGACGCTGTCCAGGCCTGAATGTTTAAGTCCAGTGGGTTTAAGGAATGTTCAGGAGGGTATTATCAGAATAAAGTGTTGGAGACTCCTCTGGTAAGCTATCATTATCTAGTCCTCTTGGACTGGACGAGTCAAACATCATGGATGGAATACATCCAAAAAACTTTCACAGTAATGCTTGCTTTTTTTCTTGAGATGGAAGCTGAGATACAGGCAGGATCAGTGATATTATAGTGATTGTGATGGTACAGTGCAGGTCTTTGAGCTTTAGGAGGCTGGTAGTGTCAGGCACAGCCCAGCTGAGAGACGCTCAGCCTGCAGCCTTGACTCACTCGGTGGGGAGGGTGGGAGCTGAGGACGGCCTGATCTGACAACCTGCCACTCACCAGATCTGAGCGAATGTCTGTCAGCACTTAGAAGCTAATGCCTCGTCCGTCTGACAAGAAGACTCAGGGTAGAGAGAAGACAGAGACTGGTTGGGTGTAAATAAAGGGTTGACTTTGAATAATGACAGATTTAGCTTTGAAGGCGTTTGATCGGGTGTTGAAGGCTGTGTGATGAGAGATCAAAGTTCGGTTTACCCATTCTGACTCCATCCTTATTAAAACTGGATGTCTTTGAATAACTGCTGGGAATATAGCATTAGCTTAGAGTTGGTCAGTCTCTCTGTCTCTCTCTCTCTGTCTGTCTTGTTGCTTTTTTTCTGGCATTAAGAGTTCTTTTTGAGAGACATAAGTTTTGTTCAGACGTTTCCTCAGAATTTTATTTTACAAGGAAAACTAAATGACTTGGTCTCACACTATTTTGTTTTGTGCTCAAATTCTGCGGAATGGATTTAAATGCTAAAGAATAATCAAATTAGCCCAAGTATGTAATAAACTAGGGTTTTTTCCCATCCTTGTCATATTATATTAGGTGGTAGACCCATTTATCAAAATTCATTGCATTATTACATTATTTGTATTTATTCTACTTATTTATTTCTAATTTTGTAAATATTAAGTAAATAAGCAAAAGTAATTTGAAGTTGGTAAAAATCTGTTAAACAAAGATTCTGTAATCCTATAATATTCTTTTTCACAAATAAAGAAATGGTTAAAAATATGAAAAAAAGGACACTATAATCTGGTAAGTTTGTGCACGGGAATTATATATAGAAATTATATAATATATATAATTTCAAATAAAGACAAGGTAAACACTAATTTTACTTAGCCTATAGCACACAGCGAAAATGACATGGATTTATATAGTAGGCGCCAGGACAAAGTTTGAAATTAAGAGTTAAAGTTGCCGACTGTGCGTCTCCATTGACAGCTGACCTCCCCTGTCTGCATCCAATTCGCACAGACCGACCATCACGCACGAGAGTAAAGGTGATGATACATTGGACAACTTTTTGAGCAATGTTGCGTCAACGGGCAACCAGGTGAGACACAGGGCCCACGACCGATCTGAAGTATCCAATTAGAAATTTGTTGCCCGTTCTCAATGAAAAAGTGCCCAAGCAACATTGATTAAAAAAGTTGCCCTGTACATCAACACCTCTAACACTAGTTCATGCAGGCTACAAATGCACACTTCAGAAGATCTCACAGCTGAATTCGACTGTCTGCAAGGTTTAGGGTTAGGGTTATTTGTTTACTAGACATTCAAAGACTTGTTTAAATGGTATAAAGGAGTATATGCTGAATGCTAACGGTAGATGAGAAAGGGACTGTGGTATTACAGATTTTGCCGTTCTATTAGTAATAATAAAAAAGCTAATGCTAATGTTTTGAATATTATTTACTTGCTTTGTTTGACAGTTATATGTAATAAGATATGATTATATTGTGTGCTCAGGCACTGGCAGTCTCAATGCTGTCAAAATAAAAGTCCCACTTATGACACATTGGCCAAACAGAAACAGGCTAATGCAGATCGGTCTTGGCGATATAACGGTCGACCACTAGTAAAAACATAAGTTACGCAAACTAACAAACCTGTTAAAGGGGTGGTATAATGCCCCTTTTTACAAGATGTAAAATAAGTCTCTAATGTCCCCAGAGTGTCTATTTGAAGGTTTAGCTCAAAATATCTCACAGATCATTTTTGTTATAGCATGTTAAAAGTGTCCCTTTTTGTGTCTGAGCAAAAATTGTTTGTAGTTTAGTTTGTGTCCCTTTTAAATGCAAATAAGCTGCTGCTCCCGGCACAGAGGGCGGAGCTTCAAGAGCTTGCACGTGTGTGTGTGTTAGCAGCTCTGATTACCTCATGCAAACATGCACTAAAATGTCAGAAACTGTTCTGCCTTTTATGTTCAAACTGAAGTCAGCCAATGATGGAGAGACTCAAGAAGAGGTGACAACATGTAGAATGCAACAGGACGTTTCTGAATGGTTAGTTGATGAATTTGTAGCTTATGTGTAGTTAATTATCTTCAAGTCATTGATTAGCATATTCTTTAATGATGATCTATAAATTGCTAGTGTTGGAACTGTTGTAAGATGCCTACATGTGAGTGACATAATATTGCATTTGTGTTACTTACTGTATTGCAATAAATGTTAAAAGACGGATGAAAAAATTAGCAAGATCTTTATGAACAACTTATTTAGTAAAAACAGAATACAGTCCACACCAGAATTTTATCAGTTCTTGCTTGAGTTATTTGATTAAGCTGTCAGTGCTTTCTTCATTAGTTAGGAAAAAACTGGAACGCTGCTGTGGTTTGATAAGCTCCATTTTATCTGGATTGGTTCCAGCTCCAGATGTGTGGTTTGCACATCAAAGGCTAGCTTGCTGTGATGTGCATAGCTCTACAGCCCCGGTCATCCTGATGTCAGACGCCAGAACGGCCCATTCTGAAGCGCTTCTGATCAAGGGTGCTGTCATCAGAGTTTGTCCAGTTCATCCTCTGCAAAGCTGTTAACAGAAGCTCCGATATATTCATTTATTATGTGACTAAGCCATTAACCATGCCAGTGAAAAAAAAAAAAAAGCTCTTTTTTTTTTTTTTTTTTTCTCTGATACAATTCTTTCTCCTATTGCAGTTTAATAGAGTGCTGCAGGCTTGATGTAGATTTTTGTTGTTGGCCAAAACCTGAAAATTTGTTAGCTTTTTAGCACTTCTTGTTCCATCAACCTTAAGTAGATGATTTTTTTTTTTAATGGGTTTATGGTTAAATGCTCAAATAAGGTATTTGGTTAACACAAGCTCAAGATATTTTCACGTTTCATTCTATGACATAAGTAATACCCCACTCTTGATTTTAAAAAAGGCATTTGCTAAATAGGACAGATGTTGTCACAGACTTTAATTTCACCTACTCCCTAGTCTGTTTCCACAGCCTCGTTGTGTTTATAATTGCACTATTCTAACTCAAACTTTATGGGAAAATGTTTTTAAATAAAGAGTTGTCTTAATCTTAGTGATGATGACTGTAACAAAGTTAATTTATAAGGGAAGGAGGAGGCGGGAACCGGCGAACGTTCAACACACTTTAAAGGGTTAGTTCACCCAAAAATGAAAATTCTGTCAGTAATTACTCACCCTCATGTTGTTCCAACCATGTAAGTCTTTCGTTCATCTTCGGAACACAAATTAAGATATTTTTGATGAAATCTGACAGAATTTTGACTCCTCCATAGGCTTCCAGTGTGACCGAAACTCACCGGCCCAGAATAGTTATTAAAACATCGTTAAAATAGTCCAAGTAACTACAGTGGCACTACATTAAGTTTATCATGCGACGAGAATACTTTTTGTGCGCAAAAACAAACAAAAATAACGACTTTATTCCACTTTTCATTTCCTTCTCTCTGGGCCTCGTAGTGTTTTTGCGCTGCGCGTCTGTGTTGCACGTCATCACGCAACACACACATGACCGGCGTCGGCCAATAGTGAGCCTACGTGGTGACGTGTAACACAGACGCGCTGCGCAAAAACACTACGCAAACCAACTAGACATCCAGAGAGAAGGAAATGAATAGTGGAATAAAGTCGTTATTTTTGTTTGTTTTTGCGCACAAAAAGTATTCTCGTCGCTTGATATACTTAAGATTGAGCCACTGGAGTCACTTGGACTATATTAACGATCTCTTTAATAACTTTTCTGGGCCAGCAAGTTTCGGTCACACTGGAAGCCTATGGAGGAGTGAAACATGGCTCAGATTTCATCAAAAATATCTTAATTTGTGTTCCGAAGATGAACGAAGGTCTTACGCGGTTGGAACAACATGAGGGTGAGTAATTACTGACAGAATTTTAATTTTTGGGTGAACTAACCCTTTAATAAATAAACAAACACATTAACAAAACATAACGTAAAATAGTCCAGGCCTGGCCCTCTCTCATCCTTCACTGTCGTCCTTCTCCTTCCATGCAGGTGTAAAATAGCATGTTGCGCAGGTGATGCTCATTATCAATCACGCCACCGGCCTCATCTGGTTCTCACGACCCTCGGCCTCGTCCTGCTTGCCACAATGACAGTGAAGTCATGCAACTGTGGTGGAGTGTCTTTATAGTCTGTTTTTAATTTTGCCGAATGTATTTAGGTTCAAAATTCATGAAAGTTGTTCATTCGTGAAAATTATGATGAACAAAACCTGTAAGAATCAAACTTGTGTTGGTCACAGAGCTTATTTTTGTCCAGTATTCCAAAAGCCTATCGAAAAACCCTATTAGGTTTTTGTCGAGGGAACGAGTGTGATGCTAATTTAGGGTTGACCTACAAAATATTTCATCGCTGCAACACTCTTTATCGAGACAGATATTAGGATGTCCTGCCCCAAAACCTACCAATGGCTTACTGTTTAACACTAGAACCGCCACGGGGTAAAATTTACCCATAGCTCTTTTTCAAATGTACATAACAGATTTTCTATAAGTCTCCTAGTCATTGACTTTCACTAAAATTGTGTTATGTACAATCAGCTGTTGTTAAAAATTCTTTAGATAAAAGCAGATTAAAAACGGGGCATTTATACCTATAAGTGCCAGCAAGTCAAATTTACCTATATTTTCGTGCCGCTTATGTTGGCAGTGCCTTTCACCCACTGAGATAGCGGTAAACACAGTTTGTCACAATGGATAATATTACACCACACAAATATGTATTTATTTTCTTCTTATTCTCGTTGTCATTGCAGGCTGGTTTAGCCTACATTCAGTTCACCATTAAGAAAAGTCATTATTGTAGCCTGCTTAAAATAGCCTAGAACATAAAACAACAGGACAAAAACAGTTGATGACTAAAAATAATCATTTCATGACTCTAGAGTAGACATTACTTTGTGAAGACAATGGCATAATACAGTGACATTTTTTTTGGTTTATCAAAACAGTAGTTATGTGCATAGGTCAATTTTACCCACTGGTGGTTTTAGGTAGGCCTATACAATGACCCCTGGCGGTTCTAGTGTTAACCAACAGTGGAAGAAAAACTGTTGGCAACTTACTAACTATTCAATATTTATATGCCATTACTGGTACAGAAATGTCGAACCTTTAAAATCCAGCCGTTTTTTTTTATTTTTTATGAGCCAATATTCTTGATCCTCTGAAGGCTTGCGTTTAAATTAGATATTTACAGTTGCCTTTTGTTTCTTGGCCACAGTTTAGTAAGCTTTAAATGTAATTTGAGCTTGTCTGATCATAAATGTGTCTCCGCTGCAACCACAAATTGAGGCGCAGGGGTTGGAACTATATTTTAAAGCTAAAGGGGAGGACAGACGAGGGGTAAGATCGGAAAGCAATGAGACTGCTGGGACAGAGGAGCTGTTGGAAGTGCCGGATTCACTCCTAAAGAATGCATGTGGCTGTTCCCTTATTCCACCCTCTGCTGTAAGAGGACATTCCTCTGCACTATTGTTGCCAGTCCTTGTCTCAAAGACATCTTTTGAAATGGTTTCCCGGGCCACCGCTGGAACAGGCTGGTAATCAGGATGTGCTTCAGATTTGAGGAGCGACAGCTTCCATGATTTACCCGTCTCTCTCTGGCAGGCTGAGCTATGTAACTGTCTTCTGTTGTTGATTATGACTGCGCTCAAATGAGGTGCTGTCCCCAAAATGAATTTCGTCATTGCCATGGCATCCCCTTGATTACTTGGCACACATTAGAGCTCATTAACCTAATCTAACAGGCGCCATTTATACTCTATCACAATCATTAGAAATGATCATACTGCTGCCACAAAAAGAGGTCAAGTTTAAGGCTTGCACAGTGAATAATATGAGCAGCTTCAGTTTCATGCCGACTTTAAAGTGCACATATTCTCCGTTATCATTATCAAGGGGGTTAAAAGAATTAAGAGTATAACCAATCACACATACAACACTTCCATGATATATTTCTTGCTAGATCTTGAAATTGTCAGTCATCTTTCCTATCGTCGTTTGTCTTCTCAATCAGGCGCGGTAGCTCTGCGTGAATGGATCTGTATGCATAGGGTCTTATCCTAGTGTGCTAGCTATCTGTTTTCTTCTCCCAGCGGCATTGCTGCAGCTCTCTGATCTAAACCAGGAAGCTTGCATCTACGCCACTGCAAACAGAAACACTCAAACATTTGTCTGGTCTGGAGGCATAGGCTTATCACAACTTTTAGTTTGGCAGATTGCCTCATCAAAGACTGACACTCTCACATTTCACATTCCCACGTAGGGATGTCCTCTCTTCTTATTGAACACAGCTGAGGAAACACTCGAACGCCTCTTCATTGGTTCATTCATAACTTTCTCGTTTTGCTGGAGCTTTTTCATCCTGATGGATTTCGATGGTGCTTCTGAAGGAAATTTAAATGTCTCTCTTTGCATATCTTTTCTCTCATGTGTCTCAGCCTAAAGCCATTAGTATTCTGTTGTGAGCCTCATGGTCACACACAGGGAGCACAGAATCAGTCCCCTTCCCCCCTGTAGTGCACTCTGTGGCCGGTAAGCAATCTATAGACCTTTTGGAAACTCTAATAGTGAAGAAGACTCATTGAAATCTGTTTAATGTTCATTGCTGCCAAACCCTCCACTTAAAGGACCACAGTTTAATTACGAATTGTGGCAAGTTACTTGGACGGGAAAGGGTTTGCCTGTGGCTTCTTTATAATGACCTTAGTTTGGTTTGGAAATAAGCGGAACAGACGCAGGAATCTCCTTCCAGTTCGTCTAATCAGTGGTGACATGAACTGAAAATGGCCATGCACTATGGGTAAAACAAAGTTCACGGTTAGTTCTTTGTTACTGAAACTGCAGTTTCTAGAAATGCTTACAAAGCCAAAGTTCAGTTGGACCTGCTGTATGTCAAGTTTCGTCATTTGCCTTTTTTAATTTTTTTTGTAGATGGTTTACAGGAAGGAATCTCAAATTGCATATTTATCTCAAATCAGATGATATTTTTAAGTAGGCCTAATTAACTATGAGGATACCATGTATCTTTGGAACATTTTATATGTTTTCTAATTTCTATCTAAAAAAGGTGGATACAAAAAAGACTGGGTTTAATCCATCATTCATGGCTCATTCAACAGCTTCATTTTTTTTTTAAGAGAAAACTCCCATAATTACTTGGGTTTTGTGTCTTCAATATAGGACAACGTATGTTTACTACATTAGACTTCGGACACAATGTCTGCTGTTTGTCATTATTCAGACCGTGAAATTACATTATCCTTTGCTAACTTGTTAGCGCTTGAGTGAGTAATTGTCGAGCATTGTTGGGAGTATGGAGAGGAGATGGCCGGTGTGGGCCCTCGGAGAGTGTGTTTGGCTTATGTTGTGAGAGCAGTCTGGGGCCCAGGAAGGGAGTTCTGATTGTTACATGACTTTGACATGTTAAAACTCTTTTTGTGGTAATGGAGAGGGTGGAGAGAACATCTATAGTGTGGTAAATATTTATACCATTTAGGCCTAGATTAATTTATGTTTAAGGCAGTTATTTTAAAGCTGTAGTTTCCCCTTGTGAAAAAGCATTGTATTAAATGTGCACTTGTACTTCAACTCTGTGTGAAATCAAGTATATATTTAAAAAAAACTGTATTTGAAGATATTATATTAATAAAATAAAAGGCTTAACTTGGTACACTTTCATAACTGTTTCTTAACGGACTTAAGTATGCTTTGAAAAAGTGAAACTTTTAATTTAAGGAATTGTTGTAAGCATTTATCATGCTTTAATGGACACTTATTTTGATGTTAAAGCTGCATTTGTTGTTCTGTCGGAGCATAGTGTTGGTTAGGTTTCAGTGAATATGATAAAAAAATCTTGACTGCAGCTTTAACATAAAACAAATATAATGTACTTTATTATCATTTTTAACTGTAGTGTGTTCAATATTACATTTTAAAATTATTGTTTTAAGATACTAAATTGCAACTTCATTACAGGTTTAATTAGAAATATATTAAAATACATGCCATACAAGCTTCAATAGAAATGACATATTTGGTTAAATTAGTTTACAATAAATACTTGTCAGTACACTTTGCATGTTTCATGACTACTTGCATCTTCAAGGTAAAAAAATTACTTAATTCAGCTAATTGCTTTTTATATAAATTTAAACCAATACATTTAACACTTGATGATAATCTTTTAAAGTATATAATTGAAGTACTGGAAGGAGTTTTTTTTTTTTTTTTATATATTTATTTACTTTGTTGTAGGCCACAAAAGGAGATGCTTTGAAAATTTTTTATGCTTATCTTTTTCCATACAATGAAAGTATCTCTCATGTCTCTTAACTAAACAGCTGCTAAGGTATATTGGATTTCCAGATTAGCAATTTAAAGTAAAATTTTCAAGTTTCTGCTCGCTGGGTTCTGTTTCTTTTTGCATTGCAGAAACTGTCGTTATTGGCTTTAATATTGATTATCTTGGTCAAAATAACGAACATCTAAATACTTTCATGGATTTCTTGAGGGTAAAAATGTGATTTTAAAATGTTGTTGAACTGATTTGGATGCCTTCAGTTGTTTCAAATTCATGTTCTTTGTGTCTTGGGAATATCAGGTTCTGTTTTGAGTGTCCACTTGTTACTTCAATGGAAACTTCAGTATTCATGTGAGACATGTAGCTGAGGAAAATTAATTCTGAATTCAGTGTTTCTGAAAGATGTTATGACTGAAGAACATTGTCTAACTCCTAATAGCCTGAGAGGATGGGACAGAAATCCTCCCCCCCCCCACAAAAAGGAAATCTGTTTCTTTCTCCATGTCAACAAAAAACAAACCAAAACCATGCTGTGCCCTGTTCAGAGTGCAGCCATCTCATGGTTTGTAATCTCTCCGCACCATTAGCAATGCACTGAGGTGGATGGATTGGCTCAAAAAGGAGGGTATATTGACTGTAGGGGGAGTTTTTGAGGGAAAAAATGACAGGGCCTCTCTGCTCATGTTAATGGCCTGTTGAGTAATCAAGGCTGAGTGTGAGATAATTTTACAGATGTTTCTGTTAAAACATCTTTTCCATGCTTCACACACTCCTTTGGTTCTGTACTTTTTTATCTCAATTATTGAAAATCATTTTCTCCCCTTTTAATCAAATTTCTCGTCTAAGCCAAGGAGCCTGTATTTACTTTTGTTTTATTAATTGGACATCTGAGCTGGACTTTCTTTAATGTGGTCCAATAAATTGTTTGGGTACATTTTGTATATTTCTTCTTCCTTAGAGGTTGTTTTCTTTGCATCCCTATGTCAGTATTATTAATATTATAATTTTTTTGTTTTCCGGAAGCTCAAGTGGTTCTGCACAATGTGGGAATACAAGAACTGATAAAATGTATACTGATAAAAGCTTATGCCTAATGCATTAATATGAATTACAGTGTCAGTGAGAATGGAAGTTTTAGTCCTATAGGAAAGCAAGATTTACTCAATGAGTGTGCTTACATGTACAAATGATAAAGTATTTTATATATTCGTAAAGATATCTTAATACTATTATTATTGATGTAAAATCGATTGATCGCCATTAATTGCATCTAACATAAAAGTTTGTTGTGTGTGTGTGTAAGGTGTATATAATGTAAATTCACAAACTTTTATGTTAGATGCGATTTAACCAATTTGAGCACTAACTGTCATGTATATTTTTCTTGTATTTATTTATTCATAAATAAGAATCGTATAATCAGATCATTATATATAAAAAAAAGCAACTCAAGAAAACTACATTTGAATTCAAATTATAATTTTGTCTGGTAAAGGAGTTTCATGCAGACAGAAATCTACATGTATATGTTGCGTAAACCATTTATGACCATTACCTTATAAACAACACCATTTAAGGTGTTAACATACATGACCTTTCACCTGGTTCATCTGGTTAAGCGTAATTGGTGTAAGATTTTGCATGTAAATGCTCTGTGTCATGTTTCTCGGCTTTTGAACCTTTTCATTGTGTAGCATTTTTGGGGCATATGAGCCTCTTCTGCAAATAACAGGATGCCTGTTCCCGTGTGACATAATCGAGATGCTGCCATGGCAACCACGGGGACTTCAGAATGGAGCAGTTCGTCTGGGGTGCCGTTTCAAGAGCCTGGTTGTGTAAGACATTATGGGCTTGATTAGGCAGCAGCTGAAGTGGCTCTCAGAGAGCTGTGTGTGAGGTGGCAGGGTGACGTGCGGCAGTGCCACACAGCCTGAGCTTTTGTTCTGGGCTCAGTCGAGCTGACGGTGTGTCCTGTGCTCCCTTCGCTCCCTTCGCTCCATCAGTGCATCTCTTCTCATTAGTCTGAATCAGATGTACCTACCCTGCCTCACAAGCAAGTTTGCTGAGAGAAAGGGACTGTGTTCAGAATCATCACGTCCATTCCAACCCATTGAAAGTGAATAAAAAAACAACGATGACGTTTTGTGTCCATTTAATGAAAATGCATGTATTAAAATATTGATTTATTGTTAAAAATTAAAATAAAATATTTTATAAAGATATTGATTATAAATGAGAAATATAAGAAAAATTGTTCAGTTGAGGTCTGAACCCAGGTCTTTTACACATTAAATTAAAACTTGTTAATAATGTTTTACTTTTCTTCTCTAGTGAAAGAAGTGAGCAAGTATTGCAGCTGGTGCGTGTGTTTTATATTATAATCACAATAATATAATATACAAACTGCATGCTGTGCAGAAAAAGACTTATTTCACATTTAATTCAATTGTGCACAAACGTCTTTCTTTTTATCTTTTTGGTCAAATAATGGCACTTTGTAAACTCTTTCAGCTTATTCATCAAGCTGCAAATGGATGGTCGGGTTTAGGGCATTGCATTGTGGGATAGGGTATTTGACGCAGTGTTGTTGGGTTGTATACTGCACATTTTGCCCTAAAAAATGTGCATGCTTTGCACAGTATACATATTGCTTCAATAGTGCGCTACTCCAAGCACATTTGTGCTCTGTTTAAAGTCAAGATTTCACCTCCTCTCTTTCACAAGGCTTGCTGAATTGAGTTTTTCTAAGGATGTCTCCTCCTTCCTGCAGAGTTTGGATCGTTTTACGTGGATCAGATTTGACCTAGATATCCACACTTTTGTTATGAGAGTGGAAGGCTGTGTAGTTTCGTAATGAAAAGCACACCACAATAGCCATCCAGAAATCATTTGAGCTACAGTCTATTGAAGAAAAGCACAATCAGCTTTGCCAACTGCTGTTGATGTCAAACTGAAAAAGAGAAGTAGGAGATTTCTCTTGATTCTGGAGACATTCAGGATCAGATTGAGTGTGGGCCTATCAGAGCCATTTAGTTTTGATTATATTTTGGCTCATTTCTTAGTGTTTAGCTCAGTGGACTGTTTAATGAGCGTTATATGTCTGCAATTACTTCCCTCAGAGAATCCTCTGTTTCATGAGTTTAAGGCTTTACACAATGTTGCTTCTTGGCCTTACATTATAACTACATTCACCACAGCTTTGGCTTGATTTCCCTTTGAAAAAACAAGATTGAAAGTGATCAATTGGAGCTGATATGTGACAAACATGTCTTAAGTAGGGCTGCAATCAATCAATAAAATTAATAATAAAAATAAATGAATTGCGTGCATGTCCGTACATTTTTTTTTTTGTACACCATGAATAGCAAGCATTTATCAAGACTCAAAGGTGCAGTTAGTGATTTCTAAGAAACGCTGTTGACAGTGGATCAGACCGAGCACCACAACACACATCGGGCCAATCAGCAGTAGGGGGTGTTTCCACACATCATGTGTGACGAGAGGCAGTAAGCAAGAGGGAGATTTGAAGAAAGACTGAGAAAAGGTCAGAGGAATATCACCGGAAAAAGAAGGGTTATGATCAGGCAAGAGCTTTAGGACCAGCGTTAATATTAGAAAAGACCCAAGAGAAACCTAAGCGAGAATGCCTGAAACCAGACGCAGAGGTTGCGTTGTTTCTGCTCCAGATGTGAGAACATTGGTTTTGCTATGTTTTACAAAACCGAGTTATGCTGTTGATGTAATGTTAGCAAGTAGCTGGACAGTTTTGAATGGAGCTAGTTGCTGCTGGCGACTAACAACGAGGGCTGCACGATATTGAAGAAAAATGCGATATGCGATAACTCATTAAATGCGATATTCCATTACGATATGCGATACGATAATGCTTAAAGTGTGTAAAATAAACTTGAACTATCATTAAAATATATTTAAAATGATATAACCTACATACGTGTTTCACATTCTTTTTGTGACAAGAAAACATCCCTACAACTTCTGAAAATGAACAGCAGTGTTTTACTGTAGCATAAGTGTTATTTTAACATCAGTGTAAACCATGGGGTTTAGGGTTTCAGGCTATCCTACATTAGGTTTATTAAACAGCAGTGAGAGATTTTCTCTTTGTCCTTTGTTCATGACCCCAGTTATTGCAAGTCGTTGCGATATGCATATTGCGATATATAAATTTTTGATATTTCGATAATTTCGATATATTGTGCAGCCCTACTAACAACAAATTCTTGCTCTTGTGTACTGTTAATTTTTGTTGTTCTTGTCATTTGTTCGTCATCTTAGCTTTTTTTCACAAAGCATTATTTTCTTTCATTCAGCTATGATAAAGAGACATCCACTCTTGCATTGCATGTATGTGAATTTTGGGGGTGGAGCAATGAAGGGAGGGGTGTGTTTGTTTGGGTTGATTTCAAATATCAGCAGTGTTTCTCAGAAATCGCTTAATGCATGTTTAAGTTTGTGCATTGTTTGAAGAAAGCATGAATAGATACTCGATAAACTGAAGAAAATGTATCAGTTCTCAAAGCCTAGTCTGAAACGTTTTCCCTTGAGGTAATCTGTTCCCAAAACAGATGTGAACCCTTGAATGCACCATTGTAAAATATTCCTTGACTGGGCATTAAGATATGGCGCTCCTGGGGTGGAGATGACTGGACTTCATAAAGACACTGCTGCTGTCACTCAGATACACTTCCTCTATGGACAGGTAAGATCATGTTTTAATGCACATGTTTGTTTACATCAATTATTGTAGCTTGGTGCTGGGGTGTGTTTTATTGAAATTATTGGTCTTTTTTTGTTGTTGTTGTTTGTTTTTTGGCCATTTGAACAGTCAATAAGCTGTATGGGATTCTCTCTCTCTCTCTCTCTATAGGGGAGGATACTTTCTCTGTTGGATGATAACACCATTCACCTATGGGAGATAGTGCAGAGAGAAAACCACTCACATTTGATAGAGGTTCACAGCTTCAATCTGCCTGGCAGGCCAGGCATTGAGAGCACCAGGTAAGGTTTTTTTCCCTTTTCTTTCGTTATTTTTTATTTTTTTTAAACTCTTCAAATTTGTCCAATCTTGTCCAAACTATGACCTTGAGGTTGCTTGCTTCTCCTCTGTAGTGCGACTCGTGTGACCGTCATGCTGTTGAAGCTGGGCTGTGATCTTCTTGCTCTGGGCACTGAAGGTGGCGGGGTACACTTTCTGGAACTGCCCACCCTCACGTTGCTGAACAAGTCGCTGTTCCAGGACGAGGTCATGCAGAGGTGAGAGCTGCCCTTCCAGTGTCCATATTGACCTTGTCACATCATCAGGTCACTCGGATGTTACCTCTTTACTAGTTGTCAGGCTAGCTGTATTTAGCTGCATTTTATTTATAAATTTCAGTTATTATACTAACCAGTCCCTCCAGGATTTCGCGATTTTTTTTTTTTTTTTTGTGTGTGATTTTTGCGATCAAAATGACTGATTTTGTGGTGGTAATTTCCAGAAATTTGTGAAAAAATTTGCAATTTCTATATTTTATAATTAGGACATCACATTTACAATAGTAGTATTATGTCAGATGCACAATAGTCATACATGACACAAATCACAACCAAAACATAAAACTTGTTTATTTTGGTCTAATCAAATTCTCTTCAAATGAAAAACTTTTGAAACAACCTATGGGCAATTTTTTTTACCTGACCTATGTAAATATTAACAGCAGGTGTAGTAATCAGGCATGTGATTGGCGAAGGACAAAAAAGCAGGAAAATATACTGAAATTCAATCAGTCAATCATACATTTCACAATTTTATATTTATATATGAATGTCAAGAATTCAGAAGTGTGTATATTTATATAGCCTACACTACACTACACAGAAATAACATACAATTAAATTATGCTTATTTTAAATGTATTGTGCAGGCTAGGTATACAAAAATATAGGCTTTTAATAATCTTTCAGTGCGCAAAACCATGAAAATATGAAACGCTTCAAAACAGAGCGCACAAAGCGCGTATGCGCATCGCGGGTGCAGAAGGATGTGCTCAAAGCAACATGGAGTCACAGTGTGCAGCGCTGCGCTGCACAAGTGCGCATTTAAAAGTTCACGGCACAAAGCGAAGAAATGTCGAGCGCACAAATCCTAGTGTCTATCTGTCCAACAGTTTATTGATCATTTGTTTCTTCACAGTTTTAAAATCCAGTTATTGTGCGTTTGATGCCGATTCATAGTCCTTGTGATGTGTGTGATCTAACAGGCACACGGTAGCGCGAGTCGTTTAAAAACAGCAACAAACTCCAACAAAATAAAGTCATTTTAGGCAAATACACAGCCTTTTCTCTACAGATCAAGCATTATAATGTGAATATCATATTGGAGAGAGTTTTACCGTGCATGTATGCTGCCGTAACCGGAAGAGGCGCGCGCGCTGTTTGAATACTGAATGGAGAATGATTGACAGCCGCAGAGGAGGGAAAACGAGTTTTCGCAAACTTTAATGATGTAAATAGACTTCTGTCCCTCACATTAAGCTATGAAATAGGCTTCAGATGAATTTGTCACCCAAACTAACGTGAAAAAAAGCGGGAGGCGCCGAAAAGCGCGCTGTTTGCATCCCTGTACTTGGAAAGGAAGGAAAAATGCATCTCTTTGCCATCTGTAACCATGGTGACGTGCCGCCCGTTGTGGCACTGTTGCGCGGGGACGGCGATTGTGGTTTAAATGCGTTTTACATTACAGGCTTCAGTAAATCGAGGAAAAGGAGTTTCCCCTTTTTTCCGCAACATCTGTATCCACGTAAAAATGCATTGAAACTTTAGTTAAACTAGAGATATTTCAATTGGGTCATTATAATTTAATGTTTTGTGAGGTCTTTTTCATTTTTGTGATTATTTTGCGGTTAAATTAGGAATTATGCAGGATCGCAAAAAAATGCGACAATTTGTTGATTTTGCGTTGTATTCAGCGATCGCGGAATCGCGAAAAACTGGAGGGACTGACTAACATTCAAACCAAAAAAAGTTCTGTTTTTGAAAGAAGTCTCTTGTACTCACCATGGCTGCATTTATCTGATCAAAATCAGGTTCTCTTTCAAGCTCCACCCAGAGTTTAGGGTTTTAGGGCTAGTTGCACGTAATTATGCATCATTTATAGTTACTATAGTAACTATGTGTAACAAGGACACTGTAAAATAGTGTTGCCTGCCTGCATATGGTCTTCGTTGACTGCCTGCAAACGTCTACATTGACTCGCCCTCAAACGCTGTAGTTGTAGCGGAGGCCTGGAAGAGGTTTGTGTTGTCGACATGTTGAGAAGATGCAGTTTTGTAGCGCTGCAACTCCACTTTGGATAAACTTCCAAAGGATGAGGACTCTCGCTGGAATTGATGTGAAAAAAGTGACACCATCGTTACTATTTGCATCACTGTGTATGCACGTGCTGAGGAAGTCTCCGGAGCTGAAATTCAGATATGGTAATAGGCGTTTCGTTTCTGACAAGTGCTGTAAGTGTTAGACCAATCACAACAGACTGGGCCATCTGACCAATCAGAGCAGAGTGGACTCTTGGAACGTTGGGCTTTAGAGAGACTGAATCTTCGAGCAAACCGTTTTCAGACTTTTTAAGAAAGATGCTATGTATATTATGAGAAAATTAAGTGTTTTTGACCTTGGATGCATGTAAACCTATTGGAGGAGACCTCCAAAACAAAATTCGGGACCTTTAAAATAGCATAATATGGGCACTTACATTTTTTGTTGAAACTGTAACACATTTTCTTAATAATTCTTTGGGTAGAAAGTTCAAAAGAACAGCATTTATTTGAAATAGAAATCTTTTGTAACATTATAAATATCACTTTTGATCCATTTAATGTGTCCTTGCTGAATAAAAGTATTAATTAGTATTAACCCTAACCCTCTCTACAACCACTCTGAAAAATATTTTCTGAATGTCTCTCAGGGGACAAGAGTATTTTTTTAAGTCTCTGTGAATCAGGATGTCTGCACTGGACTCTAATAAAGACACCACTTACCTCATAAAATAAGTGTTATTTTCCTTCCCTCCTTTAGCCCTTATCCAAGCTGCCTTTGTCTCACTTCTCAAATACACTTTGAACAGGGGACAGATCAAACTTCCTGATTCACCCAAGGCTGTTGGCCCCTTTATGCCCCCAGCTGTGGCTGTCTGTTACTCTGTCAATAGGTTATATGCAGCTTGAGCTTTCTTGTCCCACTTCACACGGCCACAGTTAGAAGTTCGGTGTTCAGAAAGGCATTGATCCCCACAATCTGATGAGATATTTATTCCTCTGCTATTCAGTTTTCATTGTAAGAATATTTATAAATATTTAATACATCAGTCTTAAGAAGAAACCTGTTTTTCCTAATGGCTATAATTGTGACTGTTACAAGGCAGGAAATACTAGCTAATCATCTTACTCTTTAAAGATGTTGTTTAACTCTGAGATAAATTACAGCTTTCCCAGTGTGCCCTGTTGCAGATATAGTCTGGGTGGTTAAATGTGGACCTCATCTGCCTCTGAGAGACCTTGAACTGCTCATTAACTCAGCGCAATTTGGGGGTAATGGGCATCCTATCTGAGCCACTGGTAATAAGTATGTGTCAGCCAGGAAACTACTGAACAAAATGCTTTTGTACCAAGTGCCAAATCTCTTGGGCCCTATCCGAGGAGGCGTTTAAAATGGAGGATATGAGCTTTGCACACTCATTTTTGAGAATCAGCTGGATCCAGAATGCCAGAGTATACTCTGCGTCTTGGTAGAAAACATTGTGTTTTGTGGTGATTTTGTTTTTCTTTAAGGCATGTGGGAAATCTAGATTGACGTGTTTGAATTTTAATGTCTTCAGAATACTTATTTCATTCATGAATATCATGAATAATTGGGAAAATCATGGAAAGATCATGTAAAAATTCATAGATTTATTGGTCGAAAGGTATGGGAACATTTGTTAAATGGTTAGTTCACCCAAAAATAAAAAATATTGTCATCAGTTACTCGCCCTCATTTTGTTCCAAACCCTTAAGAATTTTTATCATCTTCGAAACAAATTAATATATTTTAATATAAATTTCCTCCATCCCTGTCCCTCCATAGACTGCTACGCAACTAACACTTTGACGCTTAAAAGTTCATAAAGAGATCGTAAAACTAATTAATATGAATTGAGCGGTTTAGTTTGGCCAAATCACTTTATATGAATAACCGATTGAATTTAGGCTTTTATTTACATAAACATATTGATCAGTGAACATAAACAGAAGCTCAACCGTACTTGCGTAACACATGAGAATGAACCTCATTGGTTCTCGCACATAAAGCAAACATGCTTGAGTCTCCGTTTACCACAACCGATGTGTGAGTTGTTGAATGTTTATATGTGGATAAAAGCCTAAATTATGGCTTTTATTCTCGATTCATAAAAGGCAGAAATCTCTCAGGTTTCATTAAATATCTTCATTTGTAATTTGGAGATGAGCGAAAGTCTTACGGGTTTGGAACGACATGAGGGTTAATAAATGGCAGAACTTTAATTTTAGAGTGAACTAATCCTTTAATTTAACTCATTCAATTTTATTCGAAGCTTACAGACTTGTGCTACACATTTTCAGTTTTTATACAAATATTAAGAAATCTAAGAAATAAAATTGCAAGATCTCCCATTAATTTGACAGTTCAACAATCTACAATCAACAATCTCGGAGCAATAATGTAATTTCAGCGTTGCCATACAAATGTATTATTTGGTTATCACACAGTGACTTATAAACAGTGGTATGTCTTTCAAGAAGGGCAAATCTGGTTTTCTATTTCTTACATTTTCTTGTAAAAGCCTTCGTTGTTTGTGTGAATTTTGTTTCTTGTGGCTATTTTCATCCCAAGCAATGCCGTCAAACGACTACTCCAGTCCTTCTTTTCCATGCGCTTTCCACTTTTCCTCTCCCCCTTAATGGCTACATCTCATCCCGACTCTGTGGGTGTACCATGCACATTCCAGCTCTTGAATCCATGCCACAGCCACAGAGGAATCCCGAACTGTGGCTTTTGATTGGTCATCATTTGTCTGGCTTTCAAACTGAATTTAAGCATGTCAGCGTCTGATAATGGTGTCAACTTCTGCCGTGTTACTTTTGTGTTTGAACCACTGATATTTTTTGAGTTGTTTATTGAACTTTGTGTTTTCTTTCCATTTCACCCCGTTAGACTTTGCAAACATGAATCAAATGTAATTGTTACCAAATGTTCAATACATTGTTCTCAAAGCTTGCAGCTTGGTTTATTCTTCACTCATTGAACCCTGAGACCTGCACATTTTTCCATGTGAAATGCTTTTCCACACAAGCCTGCATTTGAATCTGCTGAGAGTAAAAGTGCTGAGTGAAGTTTTGCAGTGAAGGTTTTCTGTAACCTCTGATGTGTACTTCAGTAGCGCTCTGTGTTTGGGGAGTTAAGTAGTGTGTACTTAGATTTGGGTTTTTATACCAAATAGAAGTGCAGTTGAGCGGCACTAGAAAGAGAATAAATCTCCCAAATGTTTTCTGGTGCAGCATAGCTCTTGGTTTTGTCATTTATCTGTAGGTTTTCTGTATCTTCGATGTACTCTGAATAAAATCTCGTTGTGTAATTTTATTCACATGTCTCCTTATTCCCCTCTTCAGTGTTCCAGAAGAGTACAAGTGTGGAAAATCATTGGGGCCTGTGGAGTCCCTGCAGGAATATCCAAAAGACTCTGATAAAATCCTCATTGGTTACAGCAGAGGTCTGGTTGTACTCTGGGACCTCAACAGTCGGCATGTAGACAACCTTTTCCTGGGAAAACAGGTGGGTGTGTGTGCAAGTTTGTTTGATGTCTCTCAAATGGCTTTCAACACTCTTTGCGGTCATGAGCTTGAAACTTTAAACATTGATGTCTATGTTTCTATTTTAATTCAAAGTTTGTCTGTAAATGTCAAATAATTACACTCCTGACTTTCAAAGGGAGCAGGTCGAGAGATCTGTCCGAGACTCATAACTCCGCTTAAATTGCATCTTTAAATCTTCCATGCTTGATGTTAACTTGTCCAGATGGTTTAACTCAAACCTTTTGACTTCCTTTCAACGTCTTTGGTCCTTTTTTGACACTGTGTATTGTGTGGGACTGTCACTCTTGCAGCAGCTGGAGAGTTTGGTCTGGGAACGGTCCGGGAACAGCTTTGTTAGTTCCCATAGTGATGGCGGATACATGGTGTGGGCTGTCAGCAGCAGCAATCCCTGCACCCATGACCCGATCTCATCCACCATACCATATGGTGAGCCACAACACATGCCAATTACACAGCCTTTCCTTTTTTTTTTTTTTTTTTTTTTTCACTCACACAGATTTTGTTAGCTGTAAGTTTGGTGCACAATTATATAAGAAATGATTGAGCAACAAATCAGAGTGATTTCTGAAAGAAAGATCTAGTAATAACTGCTTCTTTCAAAAACATAAAACTTTCTGACCCTAAACTTTTAAATGGTACTGTACAACACAATATGAAGGATGAAATATACATACTGCAGATGACACGATATTTGAAGGATTAAATATGAGTCAAAATCACTGAGGCCAGTTGTTGTATGATCCATATACATTTTGAACAAAGCCAAGCTCCAGTCACTTGATATAAGTTTGGTACAATTTCAGTCATACTAGAGTAGTGGTTCCCAAACTTTTTAGACTGGCGTACAACCTGAGGCATTTAACATCCTTCTGCGTACCACCTCTCTTCCACTTGGACTGCTGTACACCTTTTCCACGACGGGGCAATAATTGCCTCCTTAAATTTGATTTTAGGTGCAGTTTTTTTTTACTTTTATAAAGGCAAAGTTTTTCTAACCCTATTAAATGCATTTCATTTTTTGTTGAATTATTAATTCCATTAATTTAATCATTAATATAATTAATAAAGCAATAAATTAATCAGATGAAATCAGTATCAACAAGCTGCATATAGATATATTCACACAGATAAATGCTGCTCAGAGGTGGCATGAATACAATTACAATGGCATAAATAATGTTATGAGATAATGTTTTAAATGAGAAAGTTCAAAAATAAAAACGAAGTAATGCTTTTAAATGTCAAACTGTTAGTCACTGTCTTAATGAGTGAGTCATCAAATCATTCATTCATTCAGCAATGAAGT
Organism: Scardinius erythrophthalmus; assembly: GCF_964197995.2. NCBI lineage: Eukaryota > Metazoa > Chordata > Actinopteri > Cypriniformes > Leuciscidae > Scardinius > Scardinius erythrophthalmus. The sequence continues at coordinate 39,255,977 of NC_138221.1, forward strand.
GAGTGGCTGTATTTATGAATGGGTCATTGAATTATTGACTCTCCCGATTCGTTCAAAGCCGCAGATTAATTTACTAACAAAACACGGCTGTGTGTTGCTTGGAGACGCACAACAGTTCTGCTGTGGCTTTTGTTGTATTTCGTTTCAAAATAGAGCACACAGTACTGACACTGAAGAGAGTTTGAGTCTTTCGATGTCTATGCACAGTCTGTCTATATTTGTTCGTCATGCTAGTAAGTCCTAAATCCCCACTTTTACAAAGTTACAAAGAATGGCAATAATGTAGAACCTATCATATGGATGCTGCTTGTGTGGATGCAGTCAGTTTTGACCACAAAAGATGATTTAATTTGATTTTGTCATATATTTGACCTTTTACGGCACTACCATTTTCCCGTTTTTACATTCGAGGTGGCATTTTGCCTGTTAAAAATGCATGTTCGGCTTTAGTGTCATGTTTAAGGTGGGGTAGAATTAAATGAATGGCAAAACTCAGCATTTTGTCCGCGTACCTTGTCTGTCACCTCACATACCCCAGTTTGGGAACCAATGTACTAAAGCATTCACATTACATTTTAAAAAGACTAGCTATTGTTTTATTCAGTTTGAAAGCAAACGTTTAACATGCACGTAAATGCACATCCCTTTTTTTTTTTTTTTTTGCAGATACATTGTAGTTATTCCAGTAGCCATTAGCTCATAGATGGCTGGTTATGATGTAATGTTTGCATAACTCGCACAATGTCAGGAAATGTTGTTATATAGCAAAGCTTAGGGTCTGTTCGACTTTTGTAATAGGCCATTAAAATCCTTTTCCAGACCTATTAAAGGGATCGTAAACCTCAAATGCACTCTTCACTATTAGCTGATGGTTTGTTGACACAAACCGTTTGGGGATCTACGGATATTTTCCCATTTTTAACATCTGCTCTGCCAAGATTACTGTATTTTTGGTGGTTTCTCTCAAACTCAGTTTGTCTTTCTTTTTCCTCTTTTTGTGTGTTGTTCATCTCAGGCCCCTTTCCCTGCAAAGCCGTGAACAAGATCCTGTGGAGGACAACAGAATCAGGGTTTGTGCCGTAATGTGCGAGAAATGAAATCCCATAATCTCATGTTTCAGCTCTGCTGGTTTGACTCAGGAGGGTGTCCTCTGTTGTCTCTGTAGAGCTCCTCTAGTGTTGTTCAGTGGCGGTATGCCCAGAGCCAGCTATGGAGACAGACACTGCTTAACCATCCTGCAGGACAGCAACCACGTCACCCTGGACTTCACCTCGCGTGTCATAGACTTCTTCACCATTCACTGCACAGACAGAGATAAGGGTGAGTGGGTCAGGTGGTGTGGCCTAGTGGTTAAAGATTTGGGTTGTTGTTGAATAATTAAAAACACTGAACCTGTCTAATAATAATAATTATTTATTATTATTATTATTATTATTGAATAATTATTCAATAAGTATTTTATAATAATTATAATTATATAACAACACTTACTGTTGTTGTTAATGGTGTTGTTGATAGATTATTTGCTTGTTTGATGCAAACTAGAAACTATAAATTCCTTGTAAATGCGATATTGCAATAATTAAAAATAATTAATTATTCTGTAATATTTATAATAATTATTCTGTAATAATATATTAAATCATTTTATTGTTATTATTAATGTTGTTGTTATTAATAGCTTATTTACTTAATGGATTCAAAGCAGAATACAGTGTTATTTAGTCTCCCATCAATGCAAAAACACTTCACATTATGTAAAATTTAGAGATGCACCTATACAAAATTTAAAAAAAAATCTCTCAACTAATGCTGTAAACTATACAGAGAAGAACCCTCTCATTTGATACATTACCAAGAATTAGAGGTTAAAATTAACAACAGAGCCTAAACAATTGTATTCAATTGCCATTTATTCATGACAAATTTATTCAAACAAGCACATATTAACAGTAAATAAGCTCATCTCTATTGTTTTTTTTATAGCTCACTAACAAACTATGAACATTGGACAGCTTGTACTTGTAACTTGTAAATGCAATGTTAAGTGCCATCGTTCACAAGCGGTTTTACTGGCATTTTTTCTGTGGTTGAAACACTGATTGAGTGATTACATGACATTTTATACATTTTGGTAAGCTCTTGGCGATTTAGTGTATGGAAGAACCACGGACCTAGCAACCCTGGCTTGAACTACTGGTGATTCAAAGGGTCAAGTAGAGCCAGCTTTAACGTCTGTATTTTTTTTAACTGTTATTGTCGCTTTAACTTCAACAGCCCTAAATTCAACACAAGATATTTTCTTTACACACAGTAGTATGAGTTCCCACAGCAGTGTGATACGTTTTTCAGACCCCTTCCCTGATCATTGGCTGTTTTTAAACAAAAGATTTGCTTTTATCTGCCGATACCAATTGGCTGGTTCATGGGTGCATCCCTAGTAAAATTGTACCATAAATACATGCTGTCATATAAACCGTACAGCTTAATCTATACCATCATACCGCCCAGCCGTAGTTACAAGTTCAAACTCTTACATGGGGCAATCACTAAACTGTCACCATTGTACCCTTGATCATGGCACTTGGACCCGGGTTGTAATAACCCGTTCTATAAATCACTGATGATACATGTGTCTGCTAAATGGTTATTATTATTTCCTGTGCATGGACTTTAGTTATTTTTGTGCCTCACAGAATTTGATGAGCCATCAGCCCTTGTGGTTCTTTTGGAAGAGGAGCTGGTAGTGATTGATCTTCAGATGGCTGGCTGGCCCACTGTCCCTGCTCCCTATCTGGCTCCTCTGCACTCCTCCGCCATCACCTTTTCATGTCACATCTCAAATGTGCCTCCCAAGTTCTGGGAGAGAGTGATCAGTGCTGGCCAACAGCAGTGTCCTTTGCAGAACTATGAGGTGGGTGATATAAGGATTCCACGCAAAGACCCAAAACTTGTGTTTTTCATTTTTTATACATGTTCTGTGTTGGTTTGAAATGAAATTTGGTGGAATAGTTTTAAAATGTTGGAGCCGGGATAACTCATATTGGTAGCTGAAAGTATTATTGAGTTATATATATATATATTCAAAAAAATTCTATTAATTTTTTTCAGATTCTTCAAAATACTGTATAATAGCCAAATAATATAAAGCCAAATTCTGGATAATGTGTAGAATGTTGCAAATTATGTTTTGCTGTTTGAAAAACAAGACCCATGTAAACGGAGGAAATCCAACTATATGTCAATGTTTTTTCCAATTCAGCAGAAAACTGCATTTCATAAAACATCTGTTATGTGTATAACGTTAACATTATTAAACCAACACCCTTCGTTTTTGTTACTGTTATATAAATGAATTAATTTAATACAGCACGCTCATACTGTATTTTTAGATTTAATAGCTTAGGAGCAAGTGATTTTGACTTTCTGAAATGAATTTTATTTAACAACCTCCAGTAAAACATAAACCAGCATCAAAGTTTTTATTTAATGTTATTTCATTACAGAATTTAAAGTTTGCCAGATGTTTTTTCGTTGAAGTGGCTGCCCTGAAGTGTTTTTTTCCTCTGTATTTTGACAGAATTGGCCAATATGTGGAGGGAAAAACTTAGCACCTGATCCAAAGCAAAAAGAACTACTGTTAACTGGGTGAGTTTGTTTTATTTTTATTTTATTTATTTATTTTATTTATTTTAAGCTCTGTTTCCTTTACACATTACAAATCAAAATCAAGTTATTTGAACAGTTGCTCTTAAAGGTTTTGATAAAACGTCCTACAGGCTTTAATGAAATGCATTCATTTATTTGGATCAGTTGTCAGGATGATGTGTGGCTATTTGTGTTTGTGTTTTAGTCATGAGGACGGTACAGTGCGCTTCTGGGATGCATCGGGAGTGTTGCTCAAACCTCTGTACAAACTGAGCACAGCGAACATCTTTCAGACAGACTGCGACCACAACGACAGCTTGACGCAGGCTGGGGAGGAGGAATGGCCTCCTTTCAGAAAGGTCAGGGATTATTTTGGAGTTCTGATGATTATTTATTTTTTTATTCACTTTAATAACAAAGCTATCACATCATCTGAACACTGGGATATGTTATGTTATCTTATCATTATTTTACTCCGTTTTCCTTCACAAGGGCAGCTTCAGCTCTGCAAGTTTCTTGACCTCTCACGTCTCTTTTTGTTTTCCTAATCCACCTTTTCCTCCTCTTCAGCTTCTCCATAAAATGCCGACTGCAGTCTGGCTTGTGGCCCACTTAAGCATATGGGATTCACACTGGAGTTGATTTCGTTTGCACCTTAATTAAAAGCAGACTGTCTGTCTGTCTGACGCCTGAAATGCTTTGCTAGCGTCTGCTGGAAATGAAGCACATTGTTGCTCTGGATGGCACTGCTACATTGCTTTTTATTTTATTGTTTTTTTTCCCCCTCCTCATAACATGCACATTCCTCTTTTCTTTGTTCTTTACTTTGTCGGCATCTGTTTGGGCGGGACGGAGCAGACGCGGTTGAGGGTCAATGTGTCTAGAGGGGAAGGAAATACAGTCTTATATTGTTACCGATTGCGTTTATATAATGTTCATAACATGCAGTCAAGCTATATGGCTGATGCTTTTTCTTTAAGGCTATATGGATGGGTTTTGATTTTTTTCTTTTTTTCTTCTTTTTTCTTTCCTTCTTCTTTTGTCTTAACTGTCACAAAAATAGGGCTGTTTTCGACTAAGGATTTTCATAGTCGAATCTGATTCGTTAGATTTTGCCGTAGTCGACTGATAGTCGAACCTTTTTTTTCTTTCTTTTTTTTTTAGATAGCAGCTAGATTTTTTCCATTTCAAACAAAAGAGCTAAAAAACACATATATATCACACATATATCATAACATTTCATAAACATGAGCAATATGAGAGAGAAATTTGGTGATGGTTGTTTAGGTACATTAAACCACGTAAAGCTTTTTCACGCCCATGAGAACCGCGTGGAGTCAACTCACAGCCGCTCCGCTGCCCTGCTGAAAATGTGAAGCTGAAACGCTTAATATCAGATAACGTTAATAATAATTGGACTCTGGGTTCGATTTTTGACCATTTTCAGTGGTTATGAGGAGCAATATGAGAGGGAAATTTGGTAATCGTTGTTTAGGTACATTAAACCACGTAAAGCTTTTTAACGCACTTGAGAACCGTGTGGAGTCAACTCACAGCCGCTCCGCAGCCCTGCTGAAAATGTGAAGCAGATTTTTGAATACATTTTTATTTATTTACATTAGTAAGCTGCAGGACATCGTCTTTCAAAACATGACCTGCGCGAAAGCGAAAAAATAAATTAAAAATGGTACCCAGCCCTTCTGAAAATGCGAATGCGTCTCTGTCCCCAGCACATTTCAAACCAAACTGACGCCCACGCCCATGTATTCGACTATGAGGTTCATAGTCGAATCAGACCTCTCCGATTCGAATCGTCGAATCCTCGACTATTAGAAGTCAGCCCTACACAAAAAGCAAACAAAATATCTTCTACATGCTAAAGTTTTTTTTTACGCGTACACTATAGTATGCGTAGTAGAAACAGCAGCCGGCCCAGTGTTACCACCTTGTCGAACAACTGATTAGTGCAAAACAAATTCAATACGCATGTGTGACTTGCGCGTACAAATGGTGCGTTCAAGTGCTCCTGGGTACTTCGTATTTTACAAGTTGGGAAGTTGTTTACGCCGTCAGGTGCGTTCAAGTCACTTTTGTAGAGCAAGATGGCGGTGTACCTTCTCTTAACACAAAAAACAGGAAGGTTTTTGTACTCTACTTCCAGAAAATGAAGAACAAATTATGTTTATCAGGTGTGTTTTGCTTTTTAATGTTTTTAATTAATTTATTAATCCACTGTAAACTTTATTTTGTTGTAAATGAAAAAGCCTGAGAATGTCAATGCTAAATGCCTGTAAATATTGCGGTATATCCACGTTTTTTCCTCTCTAACACGCCCTCAATTCGTAAAGATTGGTGCTTCCAACTCGTATTTACGACTTAGTGGGTGCGTTCATGTGCGTTTAACTTGTAAATACGATTTTTTTGACATGACTTGAACGCACCAAAAGCATGAGTTGTTACAAAAACGGGTGGTGGGCCGTGGGCGTACTATTCTAGTGATGAAATTTGCATCACGCACAATGTATGCGTACCCTCGCGTACACACAAAAACCGAAGTATACTTTGGGCTTTACTAGACTTAATTGGTTCATGTGTGTTTTTACACTATACATTCCTTATAAATATGATATTGCTGCACTGTTTGTGCAGCTTTAGAAATCAATGAAGAATAATAACAATCTATGTTTGCTTTTCATTTATTTCCAGGTGGGCTGTTTTGACCCATACAGTGATGATCCTAGACTAGGAATCCAGAAGATCAGCCTCTGTAAATACAGTGGAAAACTGGTGGTGGCTGGAACTGCTGGACAAGTAGGATCACTAGTTTTTAATGATTTAATGCAAATATATCCACATAGGCAGTATTATACACTTAATGAAACCTCATAACATCTTGACTCTGTCCATCCAAAATCGTCTGTGAAACATGGATTCATCCCACCTCCTTTCACACAAAGGATGATAACTATAACAATAAAGATAAAGTTCTAAAAAACATTTTAAATATAAAAGAATAGCAGAGTCCATGTCACAACTGTAATGATAACAGCACAGAGAAATGATATTGTTGGAAGTGACTTTCAGAAAGTTTTTTTTTTCAGCTGATGAACAATAAAAACATTGACTGCGAATCAGAATCCATCCTGCCTTAAAGAGCTCGAGCATTTAAAGCGGCAGACAACAAACCTGCTGCACAATTAGCATAAACAGAATGACGTCATCCACTGGCGTGAATGCCAATGTAGTTATCGCTATAGTTATCTTTATAGTTATTGTTCTTGGTGTGAACGGGCCTTAATAATGTTGCCTAGATGGGAAGCTCACTAGGTTTTCAAATGACTATAGTCTGCACAAAAAGAAATGATGGTTATGTTATAACCTAAGCTCTGTTCACAGGTTATAGTTATGGTTCTAAGCGATGAGAAGTCAGATCACATGATTGATGTGGCCACGGTGGACCTGCTCCAGGACAGAGAGGGTTTTACGTGGAAGGGTCATGACCGGCTGCCTCCTAAGATGGGCCCGGTAGTGTTTGCTCCTGGATTCCAGCCGGTTGTCCTGGTGCAGTGCATGCCGCCTGCGGCCGTTACTGCGGTAACCCTGCACGCAGAGTGGAACCTCATTGCCTTTGGCACCAGTCATGGCTTTGGCCTCTTTGACTATCATCGGCGGAGTCCGGTGCTGGCGAGGTAACTCATGGGGCCATCCAAGGCTGCTGTATTACTTGGCCAAATGCTTGTTCAGGAGCACTTATAATCAGTGCTTCAAACTGAAAGATTGATGTCATTTGCTATGAAGATATTGAAGTATTCTGAGTTGGGGTTGGCTCAATAGCAGAATTTGAGTTGGTAGATACTGGCCCTAGTAACTCAGTGGTAATAATACCTTAAATGGATAGTTCACCCAAAAATTTTAGTTCTGTCATTAATTACTCACCCTCATGTTGTTCCGAACCTGTAAGACTCTCGTTCATCTTCGATACACAAATGAAGGTCTTTTTGATGAAATCCGATGACATTCCTGTCCCTTCATTGACAGCTACACTACTAGCACTTTGACGCTTCAAAAAGTTCATAAAGAGATCGTAAAAACTAATCCATGTGATTTGAGCGGTTTAGTACAAAGAGACTTGATCGCTTTATATGATGAACAGATTGAATTTAGGCTTGTATTCACATATAAACATTGACAGAATTTACATTTTTGGGTGAACCATCCCTTTAATGGTGGAGACATAATTTACTAAATTAATAATTAAAATATGTGAAATTTGTCATGTACAAGCCCATCTTCAAATTAAGCAGGGTCATAAAATGGATTATATTGATGAGCATGTCTCATCAGAAACTGCAAAAATTTCCAAACAAATTCTACAAATATTCCAGAACACAAACTCAATACTCAATAAAATATATGATACAAAACAATTTAACTGGATTCACATACAATGTATTTCTATCATATAATATTTTTCGCATATTCAGCATCTGTCACAAGAATGTGGTAGTAATAGTATTATATACTAATAACAACAACAGTAGTGATATTTTATGATTTTATTAGATAATACATTTTATAATTTTATTTAATATAGAATTATTAATAATAATAATTGTATTTAATTGTATTTTTTATTGGTATAGTAGTTACGGTAATTGATTATCCATTGAATTACCCAATGAGTGCATTGGATTGTTATAGGTATGCAATTAAATCCTAATCTGAATAAGCATTTCCTTCAGCCGTTACAGCAGAATAACCTCATAGGATATTAATAAAGATCTGACTTTTGTATGAATGGAGTTTGCTTCAAAGGAAGGTTCTTTCCATAGGTGCACCCTACACCCAAATGACTCTCTGGCTATGGAGGGCCCGCTGTCTCGAGTAAAGTCTCTGAAGAAATCCCTGCGCCAGTCCTTCAGACGAATCCGGAAGAGCAGAGTCTCAGGAAAGAAACGTGCCGTGGTTAATAGTCCCACGGGTAAAGTGAGTGTCTGGAAATCTCCCATACGTGCCTCATAATCTCACAGGTTTTTGTGATACAGGGAATGAGGCCATTGAGTCTGCTGACCTGTTGATTATTAGATTATTAGAAGATGATCTTGTTTTCATCAGGTGCGGGAGGCTAACGCCCAATTGGCGGAGCACGATGCTGAGGTGACGCCGGTGCAGAGACGGATTGAGCCCCGTTCTGCAGACGACTCGCTGTCTGGGGTGGTGCGCTGCCTCTGCTTCGCTGACACATTCCTCAGAGATGGTGAGAATTGTGAAAAAAAGGGCACAGTGTGACATGAGTAAAATGTGCTTTTTTTTTTTTAGTTCGTTTTTTTTTTTTTAACTACTGCTGTAACTGTATTTAACCATTTGATACAATTACTTCTGTACATACATGTTGGTGCATTGTATTTACATCTAAAGTACTTGAATTTAATTAACATTTGTTGTACACGCCTATTTTATCCATCTGTTATTGTACCAGTTTAAGCCAAAATATCAGACCAGTATAAACTATTTTGCTTCGAGTCTAATCTAGAACTCTGAGTGTAGAGAGAATGTCATTTTACGTTAGTTAGTTAGTTAGTTAGTTAGTTTTGTCTGTCCTGTGTGAAATATGTAGGCTGATGTGTATATTATTGTCTAACCTGACCAAGGCTGTTACACATTTGCCCACGTTTTTGTGGTGTTAAAGTAGTGCTGGGCGGTTTACCGGTTCATACCGAATACCGGTGTTTATTTTTGTTACGATATGAATTTTTAATATACCGCAATACCGGTGTATGTCGCTTTAATCGGAACGCGGCGCTGCGCGACACAGTCTCACCCCTCATTTACAACACACGTCTGCGGCGCATTACAGCTGCGACAAGGTTTTATTCCGTCCTCCACGCGGTGCGTCAAAATAGACTTGGCGCCTATATTTAGCGAAGCGGCGCGGAGAGCCGCTTCTGGGAAGCTTCGATCTGAAACACAAGCATTGACTAGAATGGGCACGAGACGTGTGGGGGTGAGAGTGTCTTTTTTCTCGCGGCGCGCGTGTTTTTATACTGATTAACGTATCTGAAGTGAACTGACGGTCTTTAGAAAAGTTTCTTTGTTATTACGATTGAATCTTTCTTTACCTTTCCTGATAAAGCAGTGTTTATGAGCGTTGCTGCTTTGTGTACATCCGTTACCGGGGAAACCGCTGGAAAGCGCGTCCTGCTGGCACCTCTTTGTAAACAGCCTTGCAAACCTGTATATTATTAATATTAGTGTGGATTTTTTCTATAATATTCACTCATGACAATAAAATATGGCATTATAAGTAAATCTACTGCAGTATTTCCTCTCTCACTCAGTAGAAAATGTGGTTAACACCCATCATGCTTGAAAAAAAAAAACCGTGAAACCGGTATAATTTAGAAAAAAATCGTGATGTTGATTTTTGGTCAAACCGCCCAGCACTATGTTAAAGTTATTTACGCTATCACTCTATATTGTGATGTCTGGGTCACAAGCATAAAGCAGCCTCATTTCCCTCATCTTCAAAATATGTGACCTCTTAACTCAAAACAGTCTCTTGCACAATAGTGATCAGATCATTTTTAGGGAGAAATAAATTTCCGTGAGAGAGTTCTGAACAAAGTATTATTGTTTATTAGTGCAATAATTTAAAAAGTTTCACAATAATTGAGGGAATAACTTAGTGTTTGTACTGTGCACTTATGGGTGTGAGTGGTTTGTTTTTGGAACATTATAACAGGTCAAGTCAGGTTACTATTGTCTGAAACAGCTGTGCTGACTGAATAGGGAAAACTAAAAAAAAAAAATTCAGTCACACAAAACACATAAAATTGAGAAAAGTGGAATCAGATGTTATATAACAGATACCCAAAACTTCAGTGAACAAAAATATGTTTTTATATGCCATAGGTTACAGATATTGGAAATTATGCTTGATTTTTTTCAATTTTTTTGAAATAACTCGATTATGCTCACCAAGGCTGCATTTATTTGATTAAAAATACAGGAAAAACAGTAGTACTATGAAAGTACTGAAAATTCAGCTTTGACATCACAGGAATAAATTACACTTTAAAATAAGTTTACTATTTGAATATATTTTAAAATGTAATTTATTCCTGTGATGTCAAAGCTGAATTTTCAGCATCGCCATCCTTCAGAAATCAGTCTAATATGATGATTTGCTGCTCAAGAAACAATATTTTCATCAATGTCGAAAATTTGTGGCATCTTTGATAGTTCGTCTAAAGATCAAAAGAACTTATCAGTAAGATAAGATATGCTTATTCTGTTCAGCTTGCTCTTGCCATTCATTACACTGTTTTTTAGCACTTGTGTTCAATTCAATCATTTTTATTCAATAGTAGACCTGTTATAAAACATAGTCTAGTAATAAAATTAGACTTTTACATTTAGTTTTAGACTTTTACAAAAGTTTCAAAATCTGTCATTGAAAATCCCATACCAGTTGAACACTTGAGCATATACCCCTTTATGACCCTGTCAAGTCACTTTTAAATATATAGCGCTTTTTACAATACAGATTGTTTCAAAGCAGCTTTAGTGATAACAGGAAATTAATGCAACAGAGTTTGTTTTTGTTTTTGCTGATCTAGAAGACAATAGTGTCATAGTCCAGCTTAAGTAAGTTCAGTGATGGTTTATTTTTGTTGTCAAAAATAGATTTAGTTAATTTATACAGTAGTCAACATTTGAAGTGGATCAAAACCTTTCATCACAGTTATACATGAATTTTGAACAATACCCGTTCTTGTCATAGGACAACTTTGACAAATGTTGACTACTGTGTATATATAGCCGCTCTGGAGAAAACAGTGATGTCATTTGTCCAGCTCAGTTCAGTTCTCATATAATTGTCAATGCAGGCAGATCAATGATATTGTTGTCCCCAACTAAGCAAGCAAAAAGCAACAGTGGCCTTGTCCCAAATGGCACCCTAAACACTCGCAGTCTTCCTATGAGTCCGCACTTTTGTGACGTAACACTGCTTTGACTGCTGGGAAGAAGTCTGCTGCAGAGCTCGCGTCAAGTCGCGTCAAGTCAAGTCTATTTGTATAGCGCTTTTCACAATACAGATTGTATCAAAGCAGCTTCACAGTATTAAATTAAAATAATACAACAAGGTTTGTTTTTAGTGGAATTTATTGATTGATAAAATAAAATAAAATATCCCCAAAATATCCCCAACTGAGCAAGCCAAAGGCAACAGTGGCAAGGAACTGAAAAACTCCATCAAGTGACCTAATGGTGTCCTAAAACTCCATCAGGTGACCTAATGGAGAAAAAAAAAAACCTTGGGAGAACCTTGGGATCAGTATCAGTGTGGGCTCACCAAAGTGCGCGTCAAGGGCACATATCACGAGCACCCTTCTGAAACCTAAAATGACAAATGGTACACCCTTCGGTCTCGTGGACTTCCATTGCCACACGGCAGCCATTGTAAGTCCACAAGACCGAAAGTGCATATGAAGTGTGCCATTTGGGACAGGGCCTATGGTAGTTACAATCCTGCAAATAACACTTTCATGTCAGCTTTTGCCTTCTTTCATTTTTTTTTTGTTTTTTTTTAACTAAGATCAAATCATGCTTGCGTTTTGTAAATAAGACTCCAGGCTCTTAAGACAATCATGTATTGATATGGAAAATAATCTGTTCATTATGGCATGCTATAGGCCACCATTATTTTTCCTTCGTTTCTCAGGAACGCATCATGGCCCTACAATGTGGGCCGGCACAAACTCTGGCTCGGTGTACGCATACGCTCTGGACGTACCCTCGCAGGAGAAGTTCTCTGAGCAGAGTGTGGAGGCCCTGCTGGGGAAAGAGATCCAGCTCATGCACAGAGCTCCAGTGGTGTCCATCGCTGTGCTGGATGGTCGAGGAACCCCTCTGCCAGAGCCGTATGAAGTCTCCAGAGATCTGGCCAAAGCTCCAGACATGCAGGGCAGCCACTCAGTTCTTATCGCTTCTGAAGAGCAGTTTAAGGTTGGGATATTTACAACTAAATCTACCATTAACTAGATCGTAAAAAGCTAAATTGGAAGTGAATAATCTATCTTCTGCTTTGTGTAGATTTTCACGCTGCCTAAAGTAAGCGCAAAAACCAAGTTCAAGTTGACCGCCCATGAGGGCTGTCGAGTACGGAAGGTGGCGCTGTCGAACTTCACCAGCGTGAGCTCTGAAGAGTACTCTGAGAACGCTTTAGTGTGCCTTACCAATCTGGGTGACCTCCACGTGTTCAGTGTGCCAGCACTGAGACCGCAAGTCCGCTATGACTGCATTCGCAAAGAAGACATCAGTGGCATCGCTTCATGTGTGTTCACGAAGACTGGACAAGGTTAGTAGTTCATTCTCAAACAGCCTGAAAATCATTTCTAGCTCGGAGTCTTTCCACTGGAATGAGGTTCAACTAAATTGCTTTCAACTTTATCAGGGTTCTACCTGATTTCGCCCTCGGAGTACGAGCGCTTCTCGCTGTCAGCTCGTGTGATCACAGAGCCACTGTGCCGAATGGATGTGGAGCGACCTCACGATCTCTCTGCACACAGGTGAGTAACAGATTTCACTAATTACGGTTTAAACAGCCACAAAAATATCCATCCAAACATAGACCTCTATATACATACACTGAATTAACAATAAATTGTACTCCTGGGCGTCAGTCACAGCCAGTTAGAAGATATTTGAGGTACAAAATGCAATTAATATTTTGTGGAAACCGTTTTCAACATTGATAATAATAAGAAATGTTTCTTGAGCAGCAAATCAGCATATCAGAATGATTTCTGAAGGATCATGTGACACTGAAGACTGGAGTAATGATGCTGAAAATTCAGCGATGACATCACAGGAATAAATCACATTTCAAAATAGGTTAAAATAATTTTAAATGGTAATAAAATTTGACAGTATTGCAGTTTTTACTATATTTTTTTGTGAGCATAAAAGACTTACTGACCCCAAACCTTTGAACAGTTGTTACAGATGGGTAATTTTTGTTGGATCAGTCATCAGTCATGTCCCTGATATTCAGAGAATAGTACTTCTGCATTTTCAGCACTTTTTTTTTTGCAGTTCCAGCACGACGCTCCCACCACAGGCTAATGGAACGCACAAGACACAAGCAGAGAGCAAGTCTGTTGAAATTGAAGGTAACGAGTCTGCACTCAAGTCTTGACAAATGGAAAATATATGTCATTCTTCACTCAACTAGCTGAAATTACTAGAATTTGTGTGGTTTTGTTTTACTGGAAATTAGAATTTTTATGACTGAGGTCTAATTTATGTACTTGTACAGCAGTTAATTTTTCTTAAACTATGATCTCACCCCTTTTGTGACAAATACAAATCGCACTGTCAAGAACATGTATTTCATGAAATACAATGATTTCATTGCTTGGGCTGAAAAAGCATAAATCAAGATAATATGCGGCCTTTCTCTCAGGTCTGTTGGAGGAAATGAGGAGCGATTTGTCCTCGCCCGTCTTGGATTCTCCCAACAGCAGTGCTGACATCACTCTGGACACCACTGGCGATCTCACCGTTGAGGACGTCAA